>NW_015090957.1:512662-680933 GCF_001431845.1 Calidris pugnax | reverse complement strand
TTTTTTTTTTTTTTTTTTAAAAGACTCTGTTTTCGTGCCTTTGCTTCTCTATGCAGACTAAAAAATTGCTTTTCCTTTCAATGGAAAGCTGAGACCCACCTACAAAATGTCATTAACCTTGGGATGAAGTCAATGGAGCTGGCAGCACAGACGTCCCATTGCTGCCTCTACCATCACTTTTTTTTTGGTCCAGTAAATGTTCAACCCGTGGGTAAAGTTTGTACCTGAGATTTGAAGGCAAAATTGCAACGCTTATACATTAGCCTCACTGCAGGCAGGGATTACTCAAAAACTGCAGTGTTTTTAGTTATTAGATGTGTCTCTCGCTTTCTTTGTGATATTTGTGGTGATTTTAACCCGGTGGAGATCTGCAGAGGGCAGCGGAGCAGTGTCAAAACTGCAGACAGACCTGGAAGCATTTTCCATTTTCCAGGGCACGTTTTGCATTGACACAGGTTAATAGCAATGGGATGAGCGAAGGAAGAAAATGAGTGTACATTATGCTTAATTAGTCTGGGAAATAATATGCATGAAGCTAAGCCTTGGAGAAGAGGAGCTCCTGGAGGAGCAAGTGGGTACCTGGGCTGAGACGAGGGGCTCGTGGCGTTCAGCTCAACATCCCCCTGTCCCAGACTGTTTTTCCTTTCATTCCTCTCACTTTATATCCCAGGAGAAGCGAGCAATGGATTTCAGGGTTTCATCCCTATCATGAGCTACTGTGTAATTAACTGGCAGCCTGTTAGCAGCTTAATGCTGGACATCGATAAGGTCTTCCATGTTTTCAAAAAGCTCCTTTTATTTCACCCTTACTGGTAATAACTAATATGAGCACAAATAATGTTGTGTGTTACAGGAAAAAAAATAATTAAAAAATTCTTGATTAAGGATCATGTCATGATAGGTTTAATAAGTTACAATTAAAGCCACCTGAAAGTGTGGGAGCATGAAGCTAAATGAAATGGGGCACTCGGAGGTCCGTGAATGAGGTCTGTATTATTCATACTCACATGAGGCTGAGAGCCAGTGTTCAACTTCGCATTTCAGGTTCAAACTAATGAAAACCTTAATGCAAACCTTGAGCTGAAGTGGCTTAGTTTCATCAAAACCATATTTCGTGTGCATGTTTTCCACTGTAAGTTAGACAAAATTCACGTGGAGCCTTGTCCAGCCTGGTTTGAATGTGAACCCCAGCAAGACTTTTCTAAGTCAAACTAGGGATGTTGTGTGTTAGGGGGGGGGGAAAACAGCCCATAGTTGCAATACAAATAGGGAAGAAAAAAAAAAAAGGTTAGTGTACATGGAGGTTCTAAGTCAAACTAGGGATGTTGTGTGTTAGGGGGGGGAAAAACAGCCCATAGTTGCAATACAACTAGGGAAAAAAAAAAAAAAAGGTTAGTGTACATGGAGGTTGTTACATGCATTTCTGTATCATCATTTCACTGAGCACATAGTGGAGAAGGAAAAAAAAAAATCCATTTGGCTTTTGGGTATATTTCTGCAAGTTCCTGTTTACAGAATGTTTTCTAAAATCCCATTCCCTTTAGCATAGAAAGTATTCATCTATTCATTCCTGTTTACAGAATGTTTTCTAAAATCCCGTTCCCTTTAGCATAGAAAGTATTCATCTAGGAAATAATTTTATTTGTTTTCATTTTATTTATTTGTTTATATTCCACCAACCACATATGTTTAGACTATGAGATACTTGAAATAACAGGATGTTTCTTTCTCCAGAGTTGCTCCTGTTAATACATTTTCTTTCTCAGATGATGTCAGAATCATCTGTTTATGGCGTAATGGAGATTGCTGCAGCCAACTAGTAAACATTAAAACGTAGGTTTAAATTAGGTCCAATTTTTTCTTAGCTAATATTACTTCAAAGGAATTGGATTAAAGTCTCCTCAGAAATACTTTTTTTCTTTGTCTTGGAGGTGGTAGTGATAGCTCCGTTTGAGGCTGTCCCAATGAGAGGCTCCCTCGTGGAGTTATGTTTCAATCTTTTCTTCTTTTATTTTCAATTTTTAATGGAAAGTGAATGTGTGAGAAGGTTTGCAGAAGCAGAATGTTGGATTTCTGGAGGAAAAAGGACTAAGGAAAGGATTTCTTTTTTAAAAAAAATGTTGCAAAAATACATAGGTTACAAAGGAAAAAAAAAAATATCAAGAAAGAGGTTGATAAACTTAGCAAAAAATCAACATATGGAAATACTGTTTTATTTTTGGAACCGACATACAGCTTCATTTCATTTGAGAGTTATTCACAGATCCTGTTCCTGAAACCACTCTGGCTTTGAGAAGTGCAGAGCCGAGGAGGTTTGGGGGTGACCTCTCCGTCAGGGCACGTTGGCCACTGCTGGCCCCGGGGCCGGTGCCAGGGCAGCCACGGCCCCTCCTGCCCCGAGCCGGCGCCTCTCCCTCTGCCACGGCACCGGAGCGAGGGGAGACCACCGGCCTCGCGTGAAACCCAGATAAAAACATGTCCATTTACACTTGAATGCACTCATTACAACTTCTCGAGTCATGTAATTTTAGAAGCGCCTTGGGTCCAAAAATATGACAATGCATTAAGCGCAAAATCAAACTGTGGCGGTTCATTTTATTTCCATTAAATTCCACCGTGAATATTGTAGAAGCTTTGGTTTTATTATTGCTAATTCCAAGCATAATAAATATGCTTCAGGATCTAGGCTGATTTATTATCATTTTAAACAGTATGATATTTGCAGCTTTTCATAAATTTATGAAATAACGTCTATTTCCAATTTCAGCCTTACTTTTCATTTAACTTGAGAAATGCCATAAGTATTAAAATCGGGTATTTAAAATATAATAATTACTTTCTCTGCATCATTAGATATATCTTAATTTACTCAAACTGAGGGAATATGGGAAAGATTTGTTTTTTCTTGTCACCTTGTCAATCTGAAGATTTTTTTCAAAAGCAGTTAAAAATCATTGAACGGAACCATTGAGTTTTATTCAGGTTTCAGAACCCTTTCCTTCTTATTGTTTGTACTTTTTTATGTGAGTTCAGATAATGAAACTAGGTGGTCTTTTCATAAGCACTTGCACTTTTTGTTTGTAGAAATCTGATACATTTTGTTCCTGTTAATAATAACCGATAACTTACCAAATTAGAAATTGTATCAACATTTGATCAAAGCAAATGCAAATGTCTTTAATCCATCTTTACGTTATCAATCATGCCAAAAGTAAATGGTCATTTTATGTTTTTATATCAACTTTTTTGGCTTATATGAGGCCATTTTCTACACAAATAACAAATCCCAGTTCTAAATACTGCATGAAGGACTCCTCCTTCTTGTGCTGGGTATAGAAAAACATACACAGATATTTACCAGACGCACCTTCACCCAAAGGCAAACTAAAGAAGATAAATTCCCACAAGTCCATTTAGAAAATGTGTTGGCTTTTCTTTTAATCAGGCTAGTCATAATGAAGTGAAATCTGAACTTAATGGCTTGGCCCAGAAAATCCCCAACATGGCTTACAAAACTCAGGCTAACACCCAGACAAGTTTTGCCAGCAGGTTACTGAAAGGCTGTTTGCTGTTTTACACTAATCAGTTCAGTCTGAAAATAAACAAAGGGTTGATCAGTCCCCAAACCTCTGACCTTCTGGTCTGGAGAAATGCACCAATGAAGAGATGCTCAACCCTTCGCCCAGCTCTCCTGGGGCTGATGTTGCTGCACTTGCAGGAGGGGACCAGCTCTTGCTGCTCTCCTGTGCTGCCCTCAGCATCTGTGCTGCTGGTGGTGGTTCCTCCTGGCACTGTGGATATTTTAGTCACGTAGCTTCTGTACAACCTGATCCTGACACCGTTCATCTGCTCTGAAACACAGTCAGAAGAGCTAACATACTCGAGAATCAGCATTTCAGGAGGAGCCTGACAGCCCAAACAATTAATGGAGCTGAGAGATTCCTCTGATTGCAGCTTGTATTGGTTTCTATTCCTGCATACTTGTCTTTGACTTGATTTCTTTTTTTTCTTTTTTTTTTTAATGATTTGCCTATTGCTTGGAAGTAGTTTTTGGAGACACAGAGAGTGGATTTGCTGCATCAGGCTGGGCTGGGATCGTGGTCAGCATCACAGCTGGATTTCTCTAGAATTATGGGACTGCATCCTGTATACTCCAGACTTTCAGCATACCCTGAATTTTATCAGTCGTAGAGAGCTGGGATGATCTGGGGCAAGAATTAAATCTTCCTCTCAGTAACAACTATTAAAAACTGAAAATAAATCCCTCAGAGGGCAGCGACAGGAGAGCGACATGGGCATTTCCCTTCAGCCTTAAAAGCACTTAGCATTAGATTACAGTCCTGCCCTAAATAATATCTGCCCCTGATTTATTCCTTTTAGTGGTTATGGGCTATGGGAAAACAATCCTCCTGCAAATTCCCATGTCCATCTCTCTCCAGCTGACTTTGGAAATGCAGATCTGGATTGTCTTCTCTCTTCCAGTTCAACAATTCATGGGGTTTTTTTACTTAAATCAGTGTATTGATTTCAAACGTTTTCTTTATCGTGGCTTATTTGTCCAGAATGGTTGGATAGATGACTTACTTTGGTGCTAGGCCAATGTGAATGTTTGAAAGTTGCTGTGTTCATATATAAAACGAAATTATCCTCCTATTTCTGAGAGAACAGACATAGGTTTCTCTTCCTCATTGTCACACTGGAGGGCATTTTGTATTTTATTTTCTTTGGAGAGCTGCAGCAGTTCATAAGATGAGTCTTTATGATGTTGACTGCTTAGCTATTTTTCTAAAAATTCCTAGAGAGCCATTTACCTCTTGAAAATTTAGCAATGTAGCACGCTGGGGAAAGGGGCAGTGCCTCAGTCAAAGGGGGTATCAGACCTGTGAGGAGACACGAGGCATCATAACTCCTCTAAACTGGCATCATAACACTGGGTATTGATCAGCATCTCGGTAGGGCAGAGTAAGAGCTGAGGATTTTAAACATGCATTTCTGTCTCTTAATGTACTTTGAATCTTTGCAGATGTGCTTTGATTCTGAGTTTCCTCTCGGTGTGTAATATTTTTACCACTCAGTTACTAGAATGGATTCTCCCATTTATGGAGCCCTGTGGAGATGCTCAGGTGCAGTGACTGCCCACCAGACCCAACATCACCTGGGCTTTGCTTCCCAACGCACACACATGCAGAGGTGGGAGACAAGGTAGGATTTGGCTTTTAGAGGGTCTGAGCTGTCGTTTGCATTTGTGAAACACAATTTCTGCTGGACTCCACCCCTTCTCCTTCCAAACCAGATGAAATATTTATTGGGTTGGAGTGTAAAGGCTCAGTGTTTCGTCTGCAGAGGAACAGGGGAGTCCTGGTGCTGACCAGAAATTTCTAAGACTTCTTTGTGGCTACTAAACGTTGGAGGAAAAACCACAAATTACCATTGCAGTGGGGCTGGGCCCTGTGTCCTGGCTCCAGTGCTTCCCCGTTCCCTTCCCCCTCCCCTCCCCGTTTAAAGCGCGCTGCATCTGTGTCAATAAGTACCCCACGTCTATGGCAAGGTAATATTTAATGTGCACGCAGTGTGTGCAAAATTAACCACTGACAGGGTGGGGGAGTGAGGGAAGAGCAGAGTTGTAATTACACACAAAATTAAGCTATTACTGTGATTAAGATATTTCTTTAATACATAGCTGAGGAACCTCCTTTCCCCCTAAACTAGTCACAATTCATCCCCTGTATGTCATTTTCTGGCTACTCCTAATTTTATTTTATTTTTTTTCCCTTTGCCACACCTAATCCCTGTATTACCTGGGCTAGTCCCACCTCTCTCTGCCCATGGGCGAGGTGCTTCTGCCCCAGGGTGGCTGTGGCCCAGCTGGAAAGCCACCTCCCAGCATCGCTCTGGGGGACACCAGTTTGTTCCCCATCACTTTGACCAGGTTTCTGGGCTCCTGGGAGCACTGAGCTCTTCCCAGTCTATCCCTCCCCATGCATCTCAGTGTGTCTGTCTCGTGTTATCTTCTTAACCTTACCATGAGATTAATTTGAAGACAGTTTTATGAATTTAATTTGTCCATAGGTGGAGTTGAGCATCCATAAGAGAATAGCATGATAGAAAAAGTATGAAAATTAGATCTTTTGGCATGTTCAATGCCAGCCTGTGTTGGAAATGGGGAAGTGAGGAGAAAGAGATGTAACTCATTATTTGGGTGAGATGGGGAAGAAGAGTCCCTTCAGCCTCCTCCTCCTCGTCAGCACTCACTTGAGTCTCAATACTGTAAAGAGCGTGAATTTTTGGGATGATTGTTAAAACCACTCAAAACTTTAAAACATGAACTATTGTACTCCCGCACACAACATTGCTTGCATTTCATCCTGTCACAGATGGCCCTGTTTCACACTACTTTCCAACTTATTTTGTAAAGTAAGAATGCTGCATATGTGATTAATTGACAAAGATTTAGTAATATTTCCAGTAAAATTTTCAACAAACATTGCTTAAAAAAAGTCAATTGTTTATAGAAAAAAGAGTATTTCAACAATATATCATCACTTTCAGAAAAATTATTTTCAGGAAAATGTCTTTTTTTTTAAAATGAAAATATTTTTCTTAGAAATAGCATTGGTCAGCTGTATTAATGATATTGGGAGAGTTCGGAGTGACAATGAGCAAACCATGAAAAATGGACAGAAAACAAACACAGAATCACTCCAGTCCTGGACTGCTTTTTAGTTATATTGGAGACTTTCCAGGGCTTCCATTTTTCCACCAGTGTTTAATGGGCTCTCTGTTTGCATTTATGTTTTCCTGATCTTTCAGTCTGCAGAAATGGCTGCTTCTGGCAGGACTCCGTTAGCATCACTCCCTTCATCCCCTCTTTTGAGCATTTGTGTGCCTCTTTTTCTTTTTTTTTTCCTGAGGTGGCAGGAAGGAAACGCCCTAATATGAATGCGTGAAGGGTAAATATGAAAAAAAAAATTTGGAAATCGGGGTTTTCGGAGACTGTGTGAGACTCCATCAGTAGATTTAGCTTGTACACGCACTCCCTGGAAAAACTCCCTGCCCCAGAGGGTTTATGCCAATTAAAATTTAAAAATGACATCAGTGAAATTAACCTAAATTTTGCTTGACCTGGAATTTAGGTCAGTTTAGATCATCGTCCTACCCAGGCTGTCTAAGATTCAAAACCACGCGGAGAGCTATAGAGACAGGACCCTACTTCAGAGCAGAGGTAGCTCCTGCAGAGGCAGCTACGGGACTGTAGTGGGGTGATCACAGTGCTCCTCGTGCTACCCATGCCCATGCTGATATGAGAAACTGTCCAAAACATGGCTAAAGTGTGCACAGTCAGTACCTGAGAGCACCAGATTCATAGAATGGTCAGAGTTGGAAGGGACTTTAAAGATCATCGAGTTCCAACCCCCTGCCATGGGCAGGGACACCTTCCACCAGACCAGGTGAAGCTGAATGGTGGTTCACCAAATGAACATGGTGCACAAGGCAGTGCTATCTTCTCCCAGGAGAGCTGGATCCCAGACTGGCAGTGTTGGTCTGAGTGTGTCCAGGGGGAAGGCCAAAGCCCCATCAGGTCTGTTAACACAAACATGACTCCTTGGCACCATACCCCAATGCTTGGCCAGGACCTTAGGTGGCTCCTAAGCCTGCTGAAGTTTGCTGTCTTTGGCCTATAGCACGGCTATCTGAAAAGGTAAAGGATGGTATGTTCACTGTGTGCCAATCTGATCGGAATTCAGTGACAAAGCTCTCCCAGCTTCACACTCTTGGTACTTTTGTACCTCTTGGTCCTCTTGTACCACTCTACCACAGGATCTAAGTCCCAGAGGTCTGTGCCTACTTCTAGGTGTGCGTTACATGAAATGCAATGAGCTCCCCTTGCTCCCTTGCACTCTTTTATTAACTGAGATTACGATATTTCCATGGCTTGCTCATTGGATGAGCATCGAAAACATTAAAAAGATAAAAGAAACCACCAGTTGCCCACACCTTCTGACGTTTGCCACCGTGCAGTACAGCCTCTCTGCTGTTCTGGTTGCAATTTTTCTCGTCACAATTTGTGCTGTGTTCATCCTTGTACATAATTCTTGGCAATTATCAGAGTAGAAAAAAAGCTCATTAAAATAATGGGGACGGCTGGTCAGCATGTGCATATTAATTGTCATCTACATGGGCTGTTTTAGGGACCCCATTTACAGTCCGGCCATATTTGCTCATTCCTTCCTTGAGCCCCCAGGATGGACACAGGTCCAAATTTATATTCACAGTGCATTTAACCAGTAGCATAATGCTTCTTTCTTCGCAGAGTACCGCAGGCTTGCATACAATTAAATATTTTCCACTTCTCCGATTAAGACAAATGGCCCTCGCGAGCAAGCTCAGTACTTTGTCCTGCAAAGCTTGTTCTGATCAAATGGTGGCAGTAGGTTGCTTTGTTAGAATAATTCCTCCGTGGATTTACATGCCCCACCCTCATGTAAATAGAGCTGGGATTTAGAAGGTGTGAGCTGGCATGGCAGTGAAGTCTGCAAAATGTAAGCTGCAGTAGCCCTTTTTCCGAAGTCTTGACAGTAAGCAGAGTTAAATAAGAGACTGGGATCTCATTCAGTATCTGTGAGTGGGAGAAGTGTTGGGGAAAATAGAGTCATGCGTTGCTCTAATCCATCCCTCCCTTAAAGCTCGCTGTGGTTTTCGCTGTTTTTGTTTGTTTTAGTGTGGGTGTTTTTTTGTGCTGTTGGATGTGTTCCATGGGAATAGCTGTGAATTATCAGGGTATCAGCGCCGGGGTGTGGGTGGCAGGGACTGAAAGCTATCTCGGCGTGTGTTTCCTAATGTTGGAGTGATATGGGGTAACCTTTCCAGAGCATCTGTCCAGAGAGGTCAGGGCTTCCAAGGACTTAAGTCAGGGATGGTCCAGAATACGCTGTTCCACACTTGGAAATGTTACAGGCTGATTTAGCTATATGTTCTTGTTCTTCAGGACTCAGTCCAAACTCAGACTTGTTGAATCTCGAAAGAAATCTCTCTCTTAGTATTGAGTTGTCCCATCCCTGGCTGCTGAAAGGTGTCTGCAGCTCTGCTGCTGGTACCAGTCATTGCTGGGGTTCCTGGACCCCGGCACCAATTCTGGAGTTTCTGCTGAAATTCTGTAGTTCTGCTGAAATTCTGTAGTTCTGCTGAAAGCACTCAGGCTGCAGCCCTGGTGGTAAGACCTGGGGGCGTGTAGCTTGGCAAAGAAGCAAGGAGAGAAGGTCTGATTGCCTCTTTGTGTAACAGACTGAATGATGGAGGGTTTTGTCTCTCAATGTGTCTTCGTTCGTGAAGCAGAAACCTCAGGTGTTCATTTCTCTGAGGAAATGCCTCTCACAACATGTCTGCCATTGGCATGTTACAGGCAGCTATAACACCATGAATAACGCCAATTAAATTTTTTCAGTAACTTTAGATAGTGATAAGGACAGTGCCCCACCCTGCTGCTTTAATAGTGGGACAAATCTGCCCAGATTATGCCACTCTTGGCAGGCACCGGAGAACTGTATGTGCAGCTGCCAGGTATTAAGAGATTAATTATTAATTTCTATAGACCCTCACGTTAGGTGATTTCTCTTATTGTGGTTGACAGCTACCCCTGTCAAATTCTCTTTACCAAGTGGCATCTTTTTTGTGGTATTTTAAAGTGATGTGTTGACATCTTTCCAAGAAAATAAAAGCCCATGTGAATTGTTCTCAGACTTTTTGTATTTCCTGAGCTCGGTTCAAAGCATCGATTGCCCCAGGGCAAAGAGAGGACAAGGAGCATGAGCGCTGCCAAATTGGCACTGCCTTCAAAAGGGGACTTCTTCGCATCTGAGTGGGGTTTGGATCAAACTCTTGCAGGAGGAAGACTGCGGCACTGAAATGTAGTCAGTCCGGGATGGTTTCCTACCTGCACTGTGGGATGTTACACAACAGTGGGCAGATGGGTGACATGGGATTTGTCTGATCTAACCATAATCATCCAAGCTATGTAGACTCCCTTGATGATCAAGAGGAGGATGAATCATCCCTCTGTTAGACAACTGTCCAAGATGAGTGGGCTGAATTGTTTGCTGGATATGTCTGTCTCCTCCATTAATTACAGAGAGTTTAGGTAACTAGTTTGGACTAGATGCCTAATTTTTAGATGGCCAAAGTGAAGGAAAACAAATCCACCCTAAATCTCTCTCTGCCTCAGTCATCCACCTGCAAAATGCAGACCATTTGTGTGCTTGAGTTTTGATAGTAAACTCTTCGTGCTATGGTCTTTCTGGAGCTAACACTGGGTGCACTATTTATTAAAATTGGGGATTTCAGTTTGTTCCTCTACTTATCACAGCAGTAGATGTGTAAAATGCTTGGGAACTGCAGGTGATGGAAGTTGTGCACGTGTGGAGGTTTATGGTTTTCATGGGGGGAAGGAGTTTCTTGTGAGGAAATAGTATTACAGCTGAGATCATCCTATTTCATATACTATGTTGTCCTTGAAAGCTTGTTCCTCGGCCTGTAGAAGTTCTGGAGGGCAAGGGTTGTAGTTGCTATGATATACTGCATTAAAGGATCAGCAAAATTTAAAGTGGTTCTAGTTTTAAAGCTTGCTGATCACAAAGCATGATCGGAGAAGCAGGTTTTCATGAACTAAGGCAACGTGGAAACCCACATGCACTTAAGACTTTGCCCATTTTTTTCCTTTCAAATGTGAGCAATAATTATCAAGAGTTACAAGAAGCAGCCTTATTTACTTGCTTTGGTTTCCACATGTGGTCTTAGATTTGTTACACAAACCAGTAGTTTATTTTTATTGGGAGTAATCTCTCATACAATTTACAAATATGCACAATGTTATTCAGTCATCAGTAGAAGGTGTGGAGGAGTCACCAATCCAGTTTGGCTTCCAAACATAAAGACAACTACCATGGAAACCCTCTGGCTCCACAGCTTTTTAGCAGGAGAAACAAAGCTTTGGTTCAGGACAGTCGAAGTCTTCCTTTGGAAACCGATGCTGTCTAGGTGTTATCACCTAGATCTGAACCCTGTACTATTCCCAACAGGAATTTCCATTCCCAGTTTCTGTTTCCTCTCCTGCGGATACTCACAGGAGTCCTGACAATCTGCACCACAGCAATACCATGCTTCTTTCCTCAGAAAAAAACAAATGCCGTCACTGGTGGGTTGAGCCATCGAGACGTTCTGGTCCTCAAAGAAAACCTGGCAATGACCTCGCACTCCATCTAACCTCACCTCCGTTCAGCGGGCAGAGGCTCCCCTCGGCTCTGTGTAAGATACAATCACGTTTTGTTTGTTCATTTGCCAGGTTCTTGCTGGTTTAAAGACATGACTCCATTAGGCCACTCTGGGTCTAGCGCGGCGTCTCCCAGCTTGGGCGGCTGCCTGGGCTTAGGTGATTGATTGGAGCTTTGATCACGAGAGTCAAGACAAGTCTGCAAAGGGTAGCCGTGCTCTGTAGTCTCTCCATGTCGAGCCCGACTCTATGATTTGTATGAGTACATGTTGCCATATACTTCTAGATTAATGTCCTGCACTCCCAGACAGAATAACCCCACTTCCTGCTGGATCAGAAGACTTGCAGGTATCTTTACACAGTTCCACGGCATGTTTAAGGTGAAAGACTAAAGCAAGCAGTAACCCAAATACTTCAAGAGAAGGAGAGCAGATACAATCATGTATTTTTTTCTTTTAACTCATGAGACAAGATGGAAAACATGGTCCATACATCAAATTGGCATCTCAGGAACTCCTCATTCTTCAGCTTCACCAGTGGCTGGAAGCAAAAGCTCACTATTTCTAAAATATATCTGTTCCTAAAAAAAGCCCCTGTTATTCCTACCACTTTTTACCCAGAACAAGAAGTATGAACAACAAAAAATGAAGGCATCACAGCCACAAGAATGTCCTTATTGTTTTGTACACATCACTCTGTTTCCATAAATACCAGCCCAGCTGCTGTTGAAATAATCTTCAAGTTTCTTGCTCTATTCTGTTCTGCTCATGTGTCCATATTAAATGGGTTGTTTTCATAAGGCCAAAATACTTCTTTCCAATGAACTGAATTTAGCATTCAGCAAATGCTGCTCAACCATCCCTCAGACCATTACGTTTGTAAGTTATTTTGGGGGTTTGGCAAAGCCATTAGCATCAGCCTCAGAACAGCCCTTCAAAATGTGTGCTCAGCTAAATTCACTTAATATAAAAAAATATTTAAAAGTCCAACCAAGTCGCCCACCTTCCTTTTTGCTTCCCATTCTATGGGATTGTTTTCAACTAAAATACCATGTGGGCGTATATATTCTGCTACCTTGTCCAAATGGATGTGGATATGGATTATTATGATTAATTTGCATGCATTTACATTGTCCTGAAGAACATTTTGGGAAGGGGAATGCGTACCTTACATTTTATATATTTAAAAAATTAAAAGTGCCCTCTGGTTTTTAGGAACTAGGGTCATTGGACTGGAGGGCATCAGCTGAGTCAGCAAGTTTGTAATCCCCTGCAGTCTGAAATGGTCACGTAAGCTGTATCTAGTCCAGTAAGATCCAAGGAAATATCCAGCCCAGAAACAACCACATACCACAAGTTTTAAAACACCTATTAAAACCCCCAAGTAACTGCTTACTGTCTTGCATGAAGTTGAGAGAGAGAGAATCAGTAGAAATGCTTAAAGTGGCTGGTGTTTTAAAAAAAACCTCAAGGACTGTTGCTCTTCTTTCTCTAGAAACTCCGGAGAGTTACCCAAAATGCCCTCAAAAATGCCATTTTTATAATTACCGGTGATTTGACACTCATTTGGAGACCTCTTCAGATGCATGGACTTGCAGTAAGAAGTACGGTGTTCCTACAACTTCATACTACAATTTTATCATAATTTTTAATGTTTTATCCTAAAGTGAAAACTGCCTAGTTGATTCATAAAATTTGGGTATAAGCTGGTTTGAGTTTTATTTTCCCTATCTATTTCCTATTTGCATTTCAAGAAGGAATATAAAACAACCTTATACTTAAAACATGATAGCAGAAAAGCTCTGAATTGGGGATTAACAAAAAAAATTTCACTGAATCATAACTAACGTCAATCTGGGCATATGATTTGATTCAGACTCAAAGGAGAACTTCTGGAAACCGAAAAGAAGTTCAGAGACCTTTACTGGGTTTTTTACACTTCTGTTACCTGCCACTCTTCCTCTCCTCCCTTTGTCTTTTTAGTTTCATAGAATCATAGAAAGGTTAGAGTTGGAAGGGACCTTAAAGCTCTTTGAGGTCCATCCTTATATACCTCTCAGCTGTTTTCCTGGTATTTCCTGCTCAAAAGAAGCATTTGCCACATTTTCTATGGCTGTTATTCTACTTACAGGCAAAAATTTTAGGTAGTATATAATTTTGTGTTATCTGCCCTGTGCAGATTTGGGGATGGGATTATGGGAGTTTTGCTGGATTTGGGGATGGACATCTTGGCTCAGTTGGGATGAGCAGGAAGGATGCTCACCTTGCAAGCATCCTCACCCCCCACAAGCTGGTGCCTCCTTCTTGGGAGAACAGAGTGGGAGCTGAGAGAGTCAGCAAATTCCAAGTGTCTCCTTAATATAATGAATAAGGTTCCTCTGTCTTTCTGTGTGATGTGGAATCACTATTTAACTTCTGATTTCCCATCTTGGAGGTGATGCTGGTGTTCCTCCCACCGGCCGCTGTTGATCAGTTCCTCCTTCATGTTTGCTGGCACATCCTCTGCCTGACGTCCAACGCTAATCCAGGCACTGGAAACGCCTCTGCTGGGTCAGAATTGTTGGCACCTGCCAACAACAGCAATATCAGATTTTCAAAGTTATGTTCCCAGCTCTGTGCTCAAGACTGACGTTCCTTCAGCCGATGCTCCCTCCCCAGTCTCCATGTGTACCCGAGGTGCCTGTGGGAGAGGCCCAGTGTTTAAACTGCAAAATCCAGGGGTTGTTATCTTATTCTACAGAGACTGGTTTCTTTGTGTCACCACTGTGTTCCTGGCCAGGAAAGCCATGTGCTGAAACTGCCCTCATGATACCTAAATAGTGGATAAACAGAAACTTTTAATTTTCACTGCTGGTATCATTCTCCAGGCTCTCTAAACAAGAACTGCTCACCAAATATCGTGAAGTCTTGATGGATGGATGAACGCTGCCTAATCGAAAGTGCAGAAAGAGGGTTTTGTTGGGATTTCTCTCTCTCTCTCTTTCATTTATTAAGTAGATTAAATAAATAAAAATAATTCCCTTTCACTTGTGGTCCAGTGTAAGCAACTTTATGACGTTTGTTGCCTTGGGATTTATACATTAGAATATCCTTTGGTTCCAACATTTTCTAAAGATTTGCCAGCAAACATTGCTCTCTAATTTGGCTTAATCTGCACATCATGGAGGATGGGAATAAAAAAGACCAGGAATGTTTCTGCTGGAACTAATGTAAGCAAGGACTGAGTTTGCATTCAGAAACAGTGTATTTTCATCTAATATCATATGAGAGGTTTCCTTGGTAGATGGACTTCTGACAAATTCCTCCTGTATCCCTGTTTGCTTCTTAGCTGTGGTGATGTACAAGGAAATCGAGCTACCAGATTTGGCTGAGGGTTTAAGACTTCTCCAGATATCTGGCAGACTTGGTGTCGATTTTTTAAGAGACTTTTCAAGTAGATACGATCTGAGCCACAAGATTCATATCCTCAGACCAACTTTGGGGGTGTTCAGGATCTGTGGTTTTGGTTTGGACCCATCTTATTTTTTAATGTCATGGTTGAAAAGTCCTCCTTGTTCCAGCATGCAGATTGGCTATGAAAAAAAATAAATACTGGAAAAAAACTTTTCATATGGACAAAACATGAAACCATTCCCATGTTCTGTCTGAAATTTTCCAGGGAAATTGGAACCTTCTGAGTACCCCTGTAGAAGACCCCGGAAAAGACTGAAGTTTTATTTCGACAAGTTACCCCAAATTTTCAGGAGAGACTCCCTGGTGGGGTAAGCACGTGTGATTCTCCTGACTACAATGACTGTCTTGAAGGTAAGATTGCAAATTTATTGGTTCTATTGTCAGTGAACCATATTTTTTTTCCCACTGTCCAGAGCAATCTGTTCTGCATGTAGCTGGCATATACAAGAGCATAATCTTGTTACTCATTGCCTTTGTTCTTTTCCCTTCCTGCTTTTAGTTTATTGCTCTTGCCCATTGAGAACTTTTTCTTTTTTTGGATTCCAAGTACATCAAGACAAGAGTAATGTGCCATCAATCTGTCCCTTCCAACAGTTGCATTATATGCTTTTCTGCTTAGCATGTGGGTGGAAGAACAAGCTGGAGTTTTTTCATGGATAATCTCTATGCCAACAAACAAACACTGCATTATGTATAATAATAAATAATGATTCACTGAGATGATGTTAGCAAGATCCAGAAGTGCTAATGAACCTCATGCAAGTTCACACCTCATACAATTGTTGCTGAATTTCCAATCTCCAGTGCTTTGGAGGGAACAAAAGAGCACAAAACACAGAGCCAAATCACATGTTGAGAAGGAAAGGGGAATATTTATCTTCCCTGGAGGTGATCAGCAAAAAATATGGGGCCAGAGATCAATATAATGATCTCAGGTGTTTGGTGTTTTGGTGTTGACAAGTCAGATAAAGAGCAATAAAACTCCTTTTTAATGTAAAACAGGTATAAATATTTCTATGAAATTTTCATCAACAATGTTGCCTTGATAGAGGTCTTGTTAGATATTCAGATACAACTAACTTAATTTTAGAGCATCTAGATTTTCTCTCTGGTAAATGGAGAAATCCAGGTCTGTCTTAGCTTGGGGTGGGATAATTTATCATTTGGTAGAACAGTGTCTCTCCTTTGATTCCAGCTGGATAGGAATCCTGTCTCTGATTATAAATTTAAATATTTGATGGATATATTTGAATGAAATAAATCTGGATTTAAGTCCAGAGAATGGAAAGTAGAGTTCTCTTGTTTGTTTTGCATATCATAATCTTTTTTTGGCTTTTGTTTGTTTATAACAACTTTGTTCCATATCTAGCAAGACAAATATGTCATTTCACTTGGGAAAAAAAAAAAGCCTACAAATTTTCTAAAGCCAAATCCTCATCTGGATCTTCCAGCACATTTATCAGTCCTGATGAAGGTAGTGTTTTGAAGACTTTAAGCAAACAAGTTAGCATGGATCCCACAGGAGTAAACAAAAATTAACACAATCAAAATTGAAGTATTAATTTTACACGAGTATTAGAAACTTTCTGGGCATTCTACTAAATCCTCTACCAAGTATTTGGTTAGTTTCATGCTGGTAGAAATACAGTGAAATTCTGTAGCTGATTCTCTTTGTGGTGAATTCATACCTAATGATGATGATGATAAACTAATGTTGATTTCCACACAGCTGGTTTCAACATAAGCCAACAGAGCTGTCTTACAAATGGCTGCCTTTTTGATGACAGGACAGCGAGATGGCAAGGCAATAGGTATAAATTACACTTAGTTTACTTAAGAAATAAGCCCGCATCATCAACATAGGAAAGACATCCAGCATCACTTCTACCATGAGTATGCAGGCCAAGGAAAGCAAATAACGAGCAACAAAAATCTCAGAAGGAGCCTTCCTAGGGCATTCACGGGTCCGCTTGGAAGGATAAAAATGGTCCATGATCCATCATTCATAAGTTCACTGATCATATCGGGCTGTTTATAAGCAAACTTGGTTTCATGTGGTGCCAGACAAAGATGTAAACACTGGCTGGTGCTGGCAAGGAACATCACAACCCATATTGTGCTGTGCTGCACTCAGACAGAATACGTGGGAATGCGAAGGGTTTTTATTTTGGGGCTGAAGAACAGTTTAAATCACTGCAAATCACTGTTTCGATACAATATTGGGAGAGGTTCATTATGCAGCTGGGTTGATTTTTCTGTAATTGCTTCTGCAAGTCTGTGGCTGACAGCAACAAAAAAAGGATGTGTTTGGAAATGGGCCTGCAATTTCCAAGGATTTCAAGCTCCTGGGATTGCTCCCCTAGGTGAGGGGAAACAACTGCTGTCTTAGAGGCAGGAAAAACACAGCCAACGGGCAGCAAGTTGTTTATATTAGAAACTATTGATACCCTCATACTGTGCACAAGGTACAGAAAAGTAACTTGGAATGGGATAAAAGAGACAAATTTGTAATAACATTAATGAATGCTTCCAGTAACAATAGTGTGTAGGCACCAGGGAGTAATAAAGGGGTTAACCTTACCCGTGTTTTCTTAAACTTAGTATTTGATAAAACTGGTAGTGGTGTGTATTTCCAAATCATTCAATATCTAGAAGATATGTCCAGTACTGTATAATAAGACTGAAGGGTTTTAAAAGCTTTTTCCATGTAGGGATGGAACGTGTGTAGCCTCTGAGCCCTTTTGCTGAATGAAGTTGTGACCCGTCTCCAGTGAATACCTGTCATTTATTGCCATAGTTTCGTGGTGATGGAGTACCTATTAGAGGTGCAATATCCATTTGTTTCCATTGCACATTTCTGCTGTGTATCACAGGGATATTATGTTGCATGTGCAAATTAGCCTTCAGTTTGTTAAACTCTGCCACAGCTTTGAATAGGCAGTATAGCAGCACGGGGAGATACGGAAATAACTAGCACAGGCAAGACATGTCAAATATACATATATACTTACCTCATAAAAACACTTGTGTGGAAATATCCCATTAAGGATGAAAAATCAGAAGGTTCATGAGCACATCGTGTGGGGACTTCTCTTCAAAGCAAATTACTGGGCTGTGCAGGGAATAACAGAACACCGTGTGTGTGAAAGCACACACTACTCACATCCCGCTTTCTAGACCCTTTTAAAAAAATTATTCGAAAATTCCTTGAGTTTAATACAGTGTACCAGTGGTCATTTTAGTTCTTGCAAAACACTTCCAACTGGAGATCCTGGAGATTCTTGGAATGCGTGGAAGACAACTTCCTAACGCAGCTGGTGAGGGAACCGACCAGGGAAAGTGCCCTACTGGACCTGCTGATAGTTAACTCGGAAGGTCTTGTGGGGGATGTAAACGTTGGAGGCCGTCTTGGACAAAGTGATCATGAAATGATAAAATTTTCAATTCTCACTGAAGCAAGGCGGGGGGCCAGCAGGACTGCCACCCTGGACTTCCGAAGGGCAGACTTTGGCCTCTTCAGGAGCATGATTGGGGGTGTCCCTTGGGAGATGGTCCTCGAGGGCAAGGGTGCCCAGGAAAGCTGGTCATTCTTCAAGGAGGCACTCTTAAAGGCGCAAGATATAGCTATTCCCAAGTCCCTAAAATCAAGCAGGAAGGGAAGAAGACCAGCCTGGCTAAATAGAGAGCTTCGGCTGGAACTCAGGAGCAAAAAGAAGGCTTATAATCTTTGGAAAAAGGGCCTGGCAGATAAGGAGAAATACCATGAAGCGGTGAGGATATGCAGGGGGAAAATTAGAAGGGCCAAGGCTCAAGTGGAGCTCATCTTGGCCACCAATATTAACAATAACAAAAAGGGGTTTTTTCAGTATGTTAACAGCAAGAGAAAGGTTAGGGATAATGTGGGCCCACTGATGGATGAGGTGGGCACCCTAGTAGTGGAAGACACAGAGAAAGCAGAGCTGCTGAATGCCTTCTTTTCCTCAGTTTTCACTGTTAGGACTGCCCCTCATGAATCTGTGACCTTGGAGGCAAGGGGGACGGTATGGAGAGAGGAAATTTTTCCTCAAGTAGATGAGGACCAGGTTCGGGCCCACTTGGCCAAACTGGACATTCATAAGTCCATGGGCCCTGATGGGTTGCACCCACGAGTGCTGAGGGAGCTGGCAGACGTTATCGCTGGACCACTCTCGATCATCTTTGAGAAGTCGTGGAGAACAGGAGAGGTGCCTGAGGACTGGAGGAAGGCCAACATCACTCCAGTCTTCAAAAAGGGCAAGAAGGAGGACCCTGGGAACTACAGACCAGTTAGTCTCACCTCTGTCCCTGGGAAGGTGATGGAGAGACTCATACTAGATGTCATCTCCAAACAAGTTGAAGAGTGGGGGGTTATTGGAAGTGGGCAACACGGGTTTACCAAGGGTAAATCATGTATGACCAATCTGATAGCCTTCTATGATGCCATAACCGGTTGGTTGGATGAGGGGAGGGCAGCAGATGTCATCTACCTTGACTTCAGCAAGGCTTTTGACACTGTCTCCCATAACATCCTCATTGGGAAACTGAGGCAGTATGGGCTGGATGAGGGGACAGTGAGGTGGATTGAGAACTGGCTGTGTGACAGGACCCAAAGGGTAATTATTAATGGAGCAGGTTCAAGTTGGAAGCCTGTAACCAGTGGAGTCCCCCAGGGGTCAATACTTGGACCCGTGCTGTTTAATATATTCATCAGTGACCTGGACGAGGGGACAGAGTGTATCCTCAGCAAGTTTGCTGATGATACCAAACTGGGAGGAGTGGCTGACACCCCGGAGGGCTGTGCTGCCATCCAGCGAGACTTGGACAGGCTGGAGGGCTGGGCAAAGAAGAACCTCATGAGGTTCAACAGGGAAAAGTGTAGGGTCCTGCACCTGGGGAAGAAGAATGTCAGGCACCAATACAGGTTAGGGGTGGACCCGCTAGAGGCAACTACTGAAGAGAAAGATCTAGGGGTCCTGGTGGACAGTAAAATGGCAATGAGTAAACAGTGTGCTCTTGCGGCCAGGAAGGCCAATGGTATCTTGGGTTGTATAGGGAAGAGTGTAGCCAGCAGGTCAAGGGAAGTCATTCTCCCCCTCTACTCTGCACTGGTGAGGCCACAACTGGAGTACTGTGTCCAGTTCTGGGCTCCCCAGTTCAAGAGGGACAGGGAACTACTAGAAAGAGTCCAGCGTAGGGCTACAAAGATGATTCAAGGATTGGAGCATCTCCCTTATGAGGAGAGACTGAGAGAGCTGGGACTCTTTAGTCTGGAGAAGAGAAGGCTGAGGGGAGACCTTATCAACGCCTACAAGTATCTCAAGGGAGGGTTGAAGGAGGAGGGAGCCAGACTCTTTTCAGTGGTTCCCAGTGAGAGGACGAGGGGCAACGGGCACAAGTTGGAACAGAAGAGGTTCCACTCGAATATGAGGAGAAACTTCTTCACGGTGAGGGTGACAGAGCCCTGGAACAGGCTGCCCAGGGAGGGTGTGGAGTCCCCTTCTTTGGAGATTTTCAAAACCCGCCTGGATGCTCCTGAGTAACATGCTCTAGCTCTAGGCAATCCTGCTTCAGCAGGGGAGTTGGACTAGATGATCTCTATGGTCCCTTCCAACTCTAGAAATTCAGTGAAATTCAGTGAAAATTCAGTGAAACTGTGTGGAGTCAGAGCATCAGTGTCAGCCTGCTTTTCCAGGGTGCATCCTTAGACGCGAATTTACCAAGCAGCGGCAGATAAATTCTCTGTAATTTCTGTAATTTCCTTACAACACAATGATGGTTGTCCCTGGAGCCAGGTTCTCCCAGATGACTACCACGGAAGGAAGAATAGGAATGGGAAAAGAGAGTAACTGATACTCTAATGTGACTGTAGGAACCACGCAGGATTGATCCCTAAATTTCAACCACGTTGATATCAATGAATCTAGTGGAGACTAGTGGCTAATTCACACATACAAATACCACATTAAATTTGATAATAGGTCCCTGAAGCAGAAAGCTATAAAGGATTTATATACTCCTTTGTGCAGTCATAGCACTAGAGAATCAGACTGGGTTAAAGGAGCCTATGTGTTAATACCTCACACTTTTATAATCCCCCTTCCCAGCTTTTTTATATCAATGTATGCATAATGTTAATTTTGTGAATATTCCCTGTCTGAGTTTTCTGTTTTAGCATTATATTGCTTACCACATGGTACTGTTTAAATGCTCTGATTAGAAGACACATTCAATTACTTGCCAGTAAGGCTATACAGACACTGAAAGTACTCTAAGTTTATAGAATTTAAGAGAGCAGATCATTTAATATACCCTTCTCAGCAATACTGCATAGCAGAATTAGTCTTCTGAGAACGGTTTCACTTAATTAAATAAAATTTACATTTTTGAAGAATAACCTCTGTAGTATCTGAAGAAGTTTCCATAGAGGAGTGTTGGATTCATCAGTATTAACCCCTGCAGGTCTCGCCTCCCTCTGGCTGTTGTGGAAGGGCTGTGCTGCAAACTGGTGCTTTTCTGGAGGGAGTCGAGCAGACAAAGACTGAGGGGTCAGAAGGGATGAGTCAGGAAATGTTTTGCTTTTACTATAGTCCCCCCAGAGTGGAAACTTCGGAGGAATCCCTTCTCTAAGATAATATTGTTTGTAATTTATTACGTACTGTGTTTCAACTAGCTAAAGAGAAAAGAAAATAGTAAGTCCAGCGTTGGGCCATGGAGATCTGCCTGGTAAAAAAAAAAAAAAAAAAAAAAAGCACAAGCTTACATAGATGTAAAAATGTAGGGAGTGAATCTGCTCCCTTTTTTGTGTAAAAAGCAGGGAGTGAATCACTGGCAATGGGAGCTCAGTCAGAATTAGGAAATTAAGTTCATTAAAGGTGTGGTAACTTAATTTTCTATGCAAGCATGTAACGATGAGGGTTGAGCAGAAAAAAAAATGTTCAGCCATCCAATTTAACAAAAACCCACCCAAACTTGGTGAGGAGGAGTGTCCCCAGCTCAGCCCAGCACCAGGTGTTCCATGACCCTTCTCCAGCATCCCTGGGACCATGGCAATGGCTTTTCCCCAGCTGGGTTTAGGCTTTTTGCTTCTTTAAATTTCTGTCATCTAGTAACACGAATGCACTGGGGTCAGACAATCCTCCTGTTAAGCATCAGCATTCCCTGTTCTTGTAGATTCTCTGAGGCATAAATGTGTGAAAGATGAACAAGTCTTCCCTGATTATTGAGAGAGAACCCAGAGATGAAGCCTCCTTTTTACTCAAAATGACTCTTTATATTCACTACTTAGTTCAAAACAAAGGCATAAAACCAAAGCAACATCTGCTTTGACCTCATCAAATGGTCCTTTTTACCACTAAAATCCTAAAATCACTCTGATGGCCTCACTTATCCTCAAAATGCTTAAACTAAAATTAAACAAATATTGTTCCCCAAACAAATCCTGAGATTTTACTCCTTTCTAGTCTTACTGAGAGTTGTGTTGTTGCCTTGCTCAGACAGAGGTCCTGATTAATTTACCAAAGCCCATGAAATCACTCTGGTTCATATCTATCTACCTAAAATGGGAATCCTGTCCACGTTCTTTAATTCTCTATGTAGAGCTATTATTATAGCCAAAATTTCTGGTGGCCTATTAGCATTATATAAAATGATAAAGATGTCCTGTTTCAACAAGCACCAGGTTTTACAGAAAATCTGAACTGGATTATTTCAGGCAAAGCCAGTCAGAAATCACAGTGAGAGACACTGAGATGCTCCCAAAGGTTTCTTTCACCCACAGGGAGGGTTCTCTCCCTCCCCTCCCACCCCAGCCATCCAAGGCACGGTCCTACCTTCCTTCTTGTACTTTGGAAGGAGATGCTTTAGGAAAGCATCTCCTGGGGTGTACAGTTATTTGGCAGAGGGTGTAGCAACACGTCAGTTGAGACCCTGGGGGAGCTATAACATCAGTCTCTTGGCTTCAGCGGAGCTGAATATTGATAAGAACAGAGAACAGGGACTAAAATTCAGTATTTCTTTCCAACCGCTGATTCTGCTTCTCCTTTTGGATTCATCCCAGGCTCTTCCTAATCCTGCCCTTATTGCCCGTGCCCAAAGGCAGTGATTAATCTAGTTCCAATTAACGGTCGTTTCCACACCACCTAAATCAAACTCTGAGCTATGGCCTCCTGAGCAGGAGACGAGTCCCAAAACGACCTGCCAGGAACCGCGGCTCCATCCTCGGAGTCCCCATCAGGGGGGACACACGGGGGGAGCTCCCGCCGCCGAGGCGAGCGGGGAGGCAGGTGACTTGTTATAACATGGATTTTTCGACACCGCACATTTCACTGTGGATTTGCTGTGTTTTTATTCCGCCTCCTGAAAGCTGTGAGAGTGAACATTATTAAAATTTGAAAAAAAGAAAAAGAAAAAGAAAAAAAAAAAAAAAGGCAAAAGAAAACAGTGAAAAGCAACAAGGAAGGTTTCTGTCCAAAAAAAAGTCCGAAACTGGCTCCAATTGGACCTCAGTACGGAAATGCTGGAACTTGTACCCTCCAGTGGCAAAATAAAACAGGCTACCATTATTAGAAATTTTCTACAGCTAAAGATGTAACATCATAGCTAAATTCAGTCAGAGACAGGTCGAGCAACAAAAACCAGGAGCCAAGGCAGTCTAGTCTGGTCTGAAACTTGATTCAGGCACCAGATTATGAATAGATTTAACTAGTTTGCCAAATGAAAATGTAGATTTTGGCAGTGTTTGGACTCTTTTTATTTTTTTATTTTTTTGGTGTGCTATATGTGGAGTCCTATTGCACGCTGTGGGGATATGAGAAAAGAGCCTTTTTATATTATATAACTACTTGACGCGCATGTGTGTGTATATATAATATAAAAAACACAATTAACCCCATAAATGCTAAAAAACCTGAAGGACCTCTGCCTGATGTCCCTTAGTCAGGAACATGCTATGCTGTGGAGGTCCTATGAAGTGTACTACCTAAAACACCCCTGAAAGAGGTAGGTGGGTATTTCAGAGTAAAGAAAAGGTTTAAAATACCCACAACGCTGCAGCCCACATACGTACAGCAAGAAAAACAAACAGGCCATCTCAGGAGGTATATTTTGATGACAGATGCCAGTTCTCCGTGGTCAGATTTCGCTCTGATTCCGTTCAGGTATGTGATCTAGGAAGTAGTAAAAAAGGTAGAAGTTTGAAAAAGAAAATACAATCGAGGTGGGGAGGAGGGGGTTGTCAAAGGAGAGAGGAGCAGACGCCTTCAGCTGTGGGCTTTTTTGGAGTATTTTATTAACAAGGAAAATAGACATTGGTCTGTGCTTGTGTGTATTTCCCAGATGTCACAGCTGAGTCGTAGCATAAATAGCTCTGTCACCCTTTGAGCTCCAGAAGTTCTGTCACCAAGACAAAGGACACCAAGGCTCGTTCGTACAGCACAAGGCTGCAGCATCTCATTGCACAGAGAACTTGAGTCAACAGCTTGAGCTGAAGTGTCTGTGAGCTAATTAATTGCAGTGGAGATGTCATGAAACAGCAGATAGGGGTGTGAGAGTTGTAGAAATGCATGTACATGAAAGAGAACATAACTGTCACGCTGAGACTCTTAGAGGAACCCAGATTTTGTCCCTGCTTATATCTAGTGTACTGCACAGTCAGTTATTTTGTAAGTTGTGATACTAAGGATTTAACATGATATTGTATTATACATTTGGAATAACTTGGAATTAATCTCTTCAACCACTGCATGCATCCATAAATTCACTTACTGATTGTAATCTTTTATTTAATTCTGTGTGCACCAAATCACTGGAAATAGCACCGGAATGGCAGGATACCGTGTTTCACCCTTCTTTACTGTGGAAGCGTTATTAACAAGGTCCTATAAGAATTGCAATGTCTTCTGGTGGCTGTGCCAGGTCTAGGAAGTAGCTTTATCACCACGGTGCTCTGTCAGAACAGGTTTTGCCACCCAGGCTGCTAACATTGCATGGGATTGGTTTTTCCTTGGGGAAGTGCCAGATCAGGTCAACACAAGGTTACGTGTCATTGTGCCTTTGGTGCTCTCCACAGACCTAAATAGTTGCATTTGCAGTGAACTCAAATTCTGTCCCCAAAAGTTCATCCAGAGCACGAAGAGTTAGAACATGCCCCAAAGTGCCAAGGTGATCCTCAGGACTTCTCGTCATCTCTCCTGCTGCAAGCACTTCTCTGATGGCTTCTTGGAGGGCCCTTCTCCATGAGGATGTCCTCAGGGATGCCAAACTGCTAGAGGTAAGACTAAACTTAAGGGAGACATTTCTCACCTCAACACCTATTTCTAGACTCTCAGTGTTTTCTCTTATGTATCGTTTATTAAAAAAGAAAAAAGAAAAAAACAAACTTGAGAAGCCAGTGTGGTTAGAAACCACCTTTTCTGGGTGATACCCACATCTGCAGAGGAGACACTCTGCAATGCAAACAGCAGAGACAGCTCTCACGGCAGCAGATTTCACACTGGGCTGAAGCATCACAGAGGAGAATCCACATGCTGGTTTTGATATTCATTAATCATCCAGCTAATTTGTTTTTACACAGGAGCGCTGACAGCAAACGAATGTTATTATAGCAACAGCGCACTGCATAATCCAGACTATTATGGTATTAGCATCGATGAAAACGACTGCTCTGTGTTCACTTATGCTCAATTCTGTATCCAACTGCAATTGTAAATATATCTATTTTTATTCACATCTGCTGAAAGAAATAGACCTACCATATGTGGCCAGAAGGATAAAAGGATTGCTGCTGTCTTTTTCTTCCTCCTCCCTCTGGTCCTTATCTCAGGAACATGAGTTGAAATCTGGCCCAGAATTTACTGACTGTTCAGGGACTTTTTATGAGGCAATGCCTTCTCAGGATGATATTGAGAATATATATATTTATATATATGTACACACATGCACACATGTATTATTGTGCCTAAAGTTATTTCTCCAGTAAATCTCTCGTATTTGTATACAGTATGCATAGGCAGTAATCACACAAGTCAGAAAAAATAATCCAGTGGTTAAGGTTAACTTGGGATTTGAGAGACCTGGTTTTAATTCTTCCCTCTGCCATGGGCTTCCTTTTTCATACATAAATAAATATACATATATATATATACAGGCACCTAGGAAAAGGCACATAGGACATTGTCTGCACTGTCTTTCAAATGCAGACCTGAACCCACACTAGACTCTAAATCTGCATTGCTTTTGAATTTGGGGATGGAAGTCCACATTCAGCAAAGGGTTTCGGTGAGCTTAGACCCACAGGGGACAGGGACAGGCTTGGGCCACCTCCTTCAGGACAAGAGGAAACCTCCTCAGCAATTCCTTCCTGTCCATACACACGTGGGCTGTAAGAGACCCTGCCACTGCCCGCTGCTCCGACCTGCAGGGACATCGCACAGGGAGACAGTTCAAAGAGAAAAGGTGAACCCATACGATGATCAGCCCTGTCAGAGGAGCCCTCGGAAGAGCTAACTCATTCATTTCCCCCCCCTCACTCTGCTCTTTGCATGGATCCTTTATAGGGCCAATATTCAGGTCCCCTTTTTGTGTCAAACTGCCCGGCCATCACAGCAAAGTGGGGGTGAGGGACCAAACTTGGCTATACCTATAAGGAGCCCCACGTGTTATGGAGGCTTTCACCTTCCCTTGGGCATTCTCTTGGGGTTGAGTGGTGGAGGAGGAACCTCTGATGGCTGCAGACCAGGGGACACAGGAGTTGTGTGGATTATCCAGGGGGGCTGTGTTAGGGCTCTGTCGGCGCAGTTGCTCCTGTGTTGTCACGCTGAATAATGGATTTGCTTACATTCAACACCACATGATTTTAAAGCATTCAAAGCTTAACTGTAGCTGTAAGAATTTTTTTTGAAACAGATGGGCACCTGGTCTTTCACAGCACGGCAACTCCCCGTACTCCCTTATTTTAAGCAACACACTCATAAAAATCGAGGGCACCAATAAAGAGAGGAGAAGAGGGTTTTCAGGTGTTTAGTGGCTGCAAAATTATTAATACCAGTTTCAAACATGTGATTTTGTTGTGCTATTACTGACAGTACAGTATTAAAAAAAAATCACAATAATAAAATGTAAAAAAGATTGCAAGCCATTGATTTCAATAGTTTCAGGAGTTGTGCATGTGGCCTTTATTAGACTGAGATTTTAACCGTTCAGGTTGCTACAAATTTATAAGGGAGTGCTGCTTTACATGGCTGCAGAATGATTTACAAGAATTCATTTTAGCCCCCTCGTCAAACACAAGCTAAGTACCCTACAAAATGGAGCAAAACCCCAAATCCAGCTTCAGTCTGCTTTGAGGAAGACCTGAGGAGATATGAGAGACCAAATCATAAATACATTGACACCCAGTTCTACCTGAAAAACTTAACGGGCACGGAAAATGAATTGCTCCTTCTCATATCTGTTTGTCTTCCATTATTTGTGGTCTCTCACACAGTAGGAAAGTTGTGGTTCCCCTGATTTGCTCACTCATTCTGTTATTAGAGGAGATCTTGCCCTGCACCACGGGGACCCATTTTTCTGTCCTCACTCTTTAGCCAGTGCGGGGATCCCCGTTCATCAAAACCGTTTGTCAGAAAGTTAAAACATGTCTATGCTTCTTCCTTCCCATTTTCTGTTGTTCAAATGCTGACAGCCAAAAATGTGTTCATATGCTTTATGCATGAGGAAAGGTGACTATTGATGCTAGCAAATGTGTGGTCATTTTTTTTCTTGTCAAAAATCAGCCCCTGGAATCACTGATGCCTTGTGAAATTACAGTCTAATGTAACCAACTGGAGTATAATGTAACCAATTTCTTTACTTTTTAAGAAAATTGTTCTCCTGGAGGCTGAAACACAAAACCAAGAAATATATGAAGTTATTTTTGTCCCTAGTCAGGGGAAATTAATGAAATAGCACCTCCCATTCTGTTGACATTGGCCAAGATTGCCAAAGTCCTTAGTAATATTGGGGTTCCCATTATGGGGAATGCTGTAATCACAGGAGGGATTCGGAATATTATACTGGTGGGAATGGCCATGTAAGCGCCAGTGCAGCCGAGTACTTAAGCTCATGCTTAACTTTAAGCAAATAATCAGTTGGAATCAATCGTTACAGAGCTATGATGAAATATATGCTTATGTGCTGGATCAAATGCTCTAATGAAAAATATATGCACTGCGAGTCTGACCTGAAACATCAGAAACCATCAGTAAACATTGTCTGAGAAAAGATGCACTCAATACATATTCAGGAGTATGTATCCATATTGAAAATGCAATAGTGCGGTGACTTTTCTGTAATTGGCTTAATTATTTTTAAAAATCATGACATTTTCACCACAGCATGTCAGTTTGCAGTAGTTTTGGTGTCTAAACCAAACAAACAGGGGCTGTTTTTCCCTTTCAGCTCTGTGTCTTTGCACAATTCATCAGTGCTTTCAACTTCTTGACACTAAAGTCATTGCTACATCAAATATTGTATTGCCACCTCGATGCCATGAATTTGTGAGGGAAATGACACGGGGAGGCCAAATATACACAGTGAAATAAGGAACCCCGGTCAGAAGAAATCATATTGTTCTTGGCTAAACAAGCTGCTACTCAGCATCGATTTTGATAACAATCTTTCAAAGTAGAGATTTTTCTTTGCACAGATCTGTTACTCACTGCAGTTCTCCCCGGACCTCGGCGTCCTTCAGAACATTTAAACTGCTGGGTTTGCACTACATCAAAAACGCTATCCCAAATCATTTGTGCATTCAACAATAATAGTTAGACATATTAATAAAATTTGCTTGAAAAGTTAAATATATGAACAGGAAAATGTTTTTAACTAATTATGTTTTTGGAAGGTGTAATTGACATTCAGTCTCATTTGTGCTAAAAAAAATTATTTAATGGACCATGTAAGTGTGTAATTATGTTCCTTGATATAATTGGTTTGAAGACATTATTCTCTTCTCATAGAAAGAAGAGCTATTATATGAAGTTTCCTTTGGCCTCCAAAGGTACAGTTTCCTCTAAGTAATTCCAGTATCTTTTTTTTTCTTTTGGTTTTTCTTTTTTTTCTCTGTTTACAGAAAGCATACCTAACGAAGAGCTAGTTAAATAGTCATTAGATGAGGACTAACTCCAGTCCAGTTTCCACCAGTGTTCCATGGGATAAATCCCATCCATTACAGCGGAGTGGCTCCTGAGGGATGCTGCTGTCTGGATGGATGGAGGTGGGAGGTGGGAGCTGGCATCAGCCCAGCTGCTTCCCCCATCCCAGCACTCGCAGTGCCACGGAGCAGGAGAAGGATGGGGTGCAGCAGCAATCTCCCTCTCCTCCTCTGTGTTTGCATCATGCTTGGTTTTCCGTCTCTCTTTGGATCCTCTTTGCAAGAAGAGCTGTGGTACCCAAGCAGTGATGCTAGACCTGAGCCTCATCTTGCTGCACAAGTTCCCAAAACCAGCTTCCAGGGCTTAATGAGGTGTAGAAAACTCCACGAGCATGGCAGGATCAGGCCAGTGACAAGGAGAAGCTGTACTCAAAACTAAAAGAGAAAGAAAACCAAGGAAGTTATTACAGCATCGTGTGGCTACTTCTCCTCTTCAGAGAAAAACCCCCATAAGCATTTCCCTTTTAATCTTCCTGATACCAAGTGTAGCAAATTGTCAGCAGAGGTATGAAACCCAAAACCTGGTCCATGAGCATTCAGTTAGGAATAGACCTTGGCCAAGGACCCCTTCCTTTTCACATCCTGCCCCGGTGCCCTCCCCCTCTCCCCCATCCCTTCCCTTCCACCCATTGTGTGGCTTCCAAGATTTCTCATGGAAATAACCCCATGGCTTGTTTTCCATCGCAGGTTAATACCGGATTTCAGGCTGCATGGAAATAACCCCATGGCTTGTTTTCCATTGCAGGTTAATACCGGATTTCAGGCTGTTATTTTCTTTTCCTTGACACGTCGCCCATCACATTACGATTATTAGGCTTTTCTTTTGAAGAGTTACCTGAGGTGAAGTCTAATAGGACCCGAGGCTGCTGGGGACGGGTGCCAGGGCTCGGGAGCGCTGCCAGGGCTGATGGGGCTCACATCAGACAGCGAGCATGGCAACGGGCTCCATTTCATGCCATGATTTAAGATACTGTCTGTAAGGGTACACCCGTGATAAAGCTTGGGTGCCTGTTGGAGAGATGGAAGCAGGAACGGAGCCACTTCGATGCAGAGAGACCAATCAGCACTCAGTATAATATTTAATGGCAAAAGAGCTATATATCAAATGACAGAATGCAACAAAGGAGAGGTTGAACGGCTGCTAACTCTACCCTGTCAGAGTTTCCAGGCTCTCTTGCTGGTTTGGAGAATCCAGTAGTGGCTCACAGGTACTGCAAAGCCTATCCATTACTGGTTTAAATAAAATTACCTGGTATATTCTGCCTTATTCTGTGAGGCATTGCGGGCTGGATTCTGCCACCCAAAACTGCACAAAGTCTGTCCTGGGGGCTGTGGTACCAATCTCACCTTTGCATCATGGCTTGCATTGACTTCAGCAGCATCACTCACCCAAGGGCAGTGAAGGCATCGGTGAGAAGCGTTTGGGAGGGCTTGAAAGCCCAGCTGGTCATCTGCTGTCGATGTATGTAATGATAACTGAAGGAAAGGTAGCAGCAGGACACTGAGCATCTCTGGTGACATCCCGTTGGTTTCACTCCATCAATTTATAGATGTTTTCCCTTCAGTTTACACCAGCTTTCTTCATCTGTTTCTAGCTAAGACCTGGCTGTGTTGATAATAAATAAAATGCCAGGTCTGGAGGTACGGGTCTTCCCGGTAGGTTCAATTACTTCAAATGCTGCTGGAGAAACCACCTTATTTTCCTTCTCATCTACCAATGTACCTATTATGGTTTTTAACTAATAACGGAAAAACGCAAGGGAGGGAAAAGGTCTCAAATGCCATCACAACTCGCTTTCTGGATCTCAAGGACTCTGCTGAGCAGGCACTACCAGCGGCATTAGCAACGTGTGTTTTGTCTGTCCTGGCATTTCGGGGCACAAACACCAGCTAAACGTCCAAGTCAATTTATTTTCATGAGGTGTTTCAAACAAAACCATTTTATCAGCAGCTGAATGGGATGATAGTGGGGCAAGGAGATGGTGGGCAAATAAAAAGCTGCAAAACAGAAATTGAAACTTAGCAGAAAAGAAAAAGAGAAGAAAAATGAAACATTGAAATGAGTTTTATTTTCTCTCTCTTTAAACAAGCTCTAGAGAAGCACATTTTGATGTGGTCTGTGGGATTGTTCCCTCAGAGATGACTAAAACCAAATCCCAACGGCTGGTAGGCCCTTTTGATATGATCATGTTTTTCCATCTAATTTTATCAGCCCAAATGACGACTTAACTGGGAACCAGCACCAGCTGACCAACTCTCCCAAAGCATTTTCCTGACCAAAGGTAGCAAAGGCTCCCTGCATGAATTCTGGATTTTATAAACATGTCCAGCAAGCACGTACACGCATGCACACACACAAGCCTACAGAGGAGGGAGAAACTAAAACCTTTATTTACCATTTCTGCACAATCAGATGTTTTAGAGATTAAGAGAAAAAAGGAGAAGGGGAAGAGGAGGAGGGGAAAATCACATGGGAGGGAAGAAAAAAAGAAAGCCATGTTTTCTATCTCTTCCTACTTCTTTTTTTTGTTGGGGCTTTTTTTTTTTTTTCAGTTTCCAGCCCCATGTTGTGACTTTGACAAATGATGATGCGTAGAGAAGATTTATGCCAGGTCTCGGAGCATTAGCACATTATCACGAGCAAAACAGAGCCCTCGGTCAACATCATTGGGGACCCATTGAAAAATTTTTTGAAAGTGATATATGGGCCAAAGCCCATCTTAGAAAGAGCTGTGGTGCTGTCCTGCTGGATGGAGTCTGGGTAAATGCCCAGAGAGAGCCAGGTGAAGACACTGAGCATTAGATGAGAAATGGTTAGTAAAAACCCATTCTGGAAAGGAAAGAGGAACCTCTCTGCTCTCGAGGGAGCAGCATGTTGAATGATTTAATGGCTACCTTTAGGAAATGCCTTTTGCTTTATTGCTCAAAAGGCTCCCAAACTGCCTACAGATGGCCTAATTGATCAGGAGATTCTGAACTGACCAGTTGTTGAAACAAACAAACAACAAAAAAAATCAATTTAAACGTATATGTATTTGCTATGAACACTATTCATTTGCTATGAAAAGGATTTCTGAGTTCACTACAGAGGGTTTCTGCTTCTGTTAACTTCATTCTGGAGTAATTTCCAGCCCTGCTCAAGAGCCGGGCTGTAGCTCCCAGGATTAAGCTGCACAGATTTTCCACTGTTTTTTTTTTTTTTTTTTTAAGGAAAAGAAATACAATGTAGGCTCTTCCCCTCATTTTTACCTCACTGTCCGAACTCAGCACTCCTGGCAAGGCCACGTCTTGAAACCTGTCATCTTTGCAAAAGGCTCCCAAACTGCCTACAGATGGCCTAATTGATCAGGAGATTCTGAACTGACCAGTTGTTGAAACAAACAAACAACAAAAAAAATCAATTTAAACGTATATGTATTTGCTATGAACACTATTCATTTGCTATGAAAAGGATTTCTGAGTTCACTACAGAGGGTTTCTGCTTCTGTTAACTTCATTCTGGAGTAATTTCCAGCCCTGCTCAAGAGCCGGGCTGTAGCTCCCAGGATTAAGCTGCACAGATTTTCCACTGAGGTGTCAGAAATCGCATGGAAAACTGGTGGGATTTTCAGAGCGATTTGAGGCATCGGCCCAGTAGTCTTTACCCCACTTCACTGCCAATACTTCTTGAAAATCCTTCCCATTCCCCGGCAGAAGAAACTGTTCAAAACTTCATTTGCATGTAAGTTGAGTTGCTGATGACATTTCTTGTGCTTCTGGAACCAAATGTTGGATTTTTAGTATTTCTCTAGAACTAAAATTTTCATAAATTTTGGGAATGAATAGTATCATTTCAGTGATAAGGTCTTACTCTCCAATTTGCTTTGAGAGTCAAGAAAATCACACAGAATTTGGAAGTCTGCATTTTACTTCTGGTTCATCTGTAACTGAAATCTCAGTCAAGAAAATCACACAGAATTTGGAAGTCTGTATTTAACTTCTGGTTCCTGCGACTGAAATCTCAAGATGTTATTTAATTTTCCAGATTTTTATTATGTTGGGCCTGAAATTTCAAGGAAAGTTTAAGATTTCAGAACTACTTAGCTATAAATTACTATTATGTTGGGCCTGAAATTTCAAGGAAAGGTAAATATTTCAGAACTATTTAGCTCCAAATTACTAATCATAGAATCATAGAATGGTTGGAGTTGGAAGAGACCTTAAAGATCATCAAGTTCCAACCCCTCTGCCACAGGCAGGGACACCTCCCACTAATCTAGGGACAGTTTAGAATTTCAGAGGAATTTTAGACTGTTCTTTTAGGAACTTGTGCATCTTTGCTAGAGCTACATAAACTTTAGAAGCCACAATAGTCTCACAGAAGTTACTGAGAAAGTTTGGGGTACAGAATGCGTATGAGATGAAGGCACATAATTATAGAAATCATATATGTGGTCCCTAAAAATTGGATTGATTAAATTTGTCTCATTGGAATCTCCATTTTATCCAGAGATGACCAAATACTATAATTGAAGAATTCAGTCCTTTAGTTGTTACCTACCGTACTCTGAACAATGTCTGCCTCTTGGAATGCCACAATTTAGCAAGACATTAAAATAAATAAATAAGTAAATAAACTAACAAAAGACTGGAATTAGCAGAAAATATTTAAAGTTTAAAGGGGTAAAGTTAACACAAGTAGGTTCTTTATCACTCAGAAACATGCTGCACATCCATGTTTCGAATAAAATGCCGCTAAATGAAGAAATGCTCAGTCATTCTCCTTTCATATACAAACGACAAAAGTTAAACACATCTTGTAAGCAATGAATAGGGAGTGCAAAGATTTCAGTGCTCTTATGGAAGTTTTTAAGGGTGCACACAGATAAAGAAAACATTTTTTGAGTAAATGACTTGTATCTTTTCAGCACCATTTCAAGTACAGTGTGTCAAGATGATTGATGATATACGCCTGTAGCTGCTTCATGACAAATTAGTGATTTTGACATATGTTTGATGCTCTAAGCATTTTTCACTTGAAAGTAAGGCAACTCGCTTTTCAGGTGCTGCCTTTTCTCAGAAGTTTGCAATTGAGTCTGGCAATTCAGTTATCTGGAGGAGAGCAGTATTTCTGGAAATACCATCAGAGCACCCAACAATCAGTGTTTTCCCAGCGCTACCGTCTTATTATGTCTAAAGAGATGCAACTTCAATGCAGGAGGATTGTCAGGACAAAAATAAAGGAATTGGATATTAGGTTCAGAAGGGATGACAGGATGACTACATACAGTATAGCCTCACTTCTCCTGGCAAATGTCTGGTTTATCAGGAAACAGAGCTATTTATTTGCTTTTTAATTTATTTTTCCAAATTACCTGGGCCTGCCATTTTACAGCTTTGTGGATTTGTGTATCAGTAGTGTTCTACAAGTGATCAGAATTGGATCAAGTATTTCTGGAAATACCATCAGAGCACCCAACAATCAGTGTTTTCCCAGCGCTACCGTCTTATTATGTCTAAAGAGATGCAACTTCAATGCAGGAGGATTGTCAGGACAAAAATAAAGGAATTGGATATTAGGTTCAGAAGGGATGACAGGATGACTACATACAGTATAGCCTCATTTCTCCTGGCAAATGTCTGGTTTATCAGGAAACAGAGCTATTTATTTGCTTTTTAATTTCTTTTTCCAAATTACCTGGGCCTGCCAGCTTTGTGGATTTGTGGATCAGAATTGCATCGGCACACCAGGCCAGTTGTCCTCAAACACAAGAGAAACAGAAAATAAGGATCTTTGATTAAAAAAACCCACCATGCTACAAACCTAATCTACAGGAAACACTAATAATCCTAATTTCAGCAGGTGCCTTGGTTTAGGTGCGATCCCATGATCACAGCAGGCCAGAGAATTGAAAAGACTTGCAAAGTCATGATCCCCTCCTTTCTTTAGCTTGGTATTGAGATAACCTTTGCTGATGAGTTAGTGGCTTTGCATGAACACGTGTGGCAGAATCAAGTCCAATATTTTATCATGGATAGGAAAAATGAGTGAAGAAAAGGGCATTTTCCACAAATAATGCTGCTCAGTGTTGCCGCCAGCCCTACACCGAGATAGCAGACCCTGCTTGCGCTCCTTCCTCCTTGGACAAAAACAAACCAGTGTTTTGAGAGAGTACCGTTGTAATTGTGGGCAGTTATATGGAGGGGAAAAATAATGTGGTTTGTCATCAATCTCTCGGTGTGGCACACAAGGGCTGACTTGTTGAAATTTTGTAGGCTGTATTTACAGAGAAAACATAGACCTGGTGCTGTGCAGGGCCCTATCAGTCCTGAAGTCTGGAAGAACCATATCAGAGAAAAAGGGAAGGCTTGAATTGTAACCTTTTGGGATAATCTAATCCATAAGGGAACGAAAATTGCTCTGCTCCTTTGAGCAAGATCAAAACCTGAAGAATTTAATTATTAGAGACTTATTTGTGATTATATACATAGACTGATTCGAGGCAAGAGCTCGCAGCTAGCAACAATTACTCATATTGCTGTTTTATGCAGCCACAAACAATGGAGAAAATTACGGATCGATGCTTCCAGACTTGAAAAATGCTACCCTGGAGTGAAATGAGATGGTTTGTTGCTGCAGAGAAGCAATGTTAGTGAACGGTGTAACAGTTCTAAGCAAAGAGACACCATTCACAGAATGTGCCAGAATTCAGACCAAGGCATAGTTTGCTTAAGGGTTATCTTGCATACAGCTTTCAGCGGGGTAATCTCATTTATTTTCACTTGCCCCATAAAATTACCTGCTAGGCCTGATGAGATGATGAATTTTTTAATTGAGTGGATGAAGTGCAAATACAGAGGGCCACGCTGGTAAAATTTGGAGGGGGTTTTGCTAGAAGCTATTCATTGTATTTGGCCCACATTTGTGAATACTATTGGTGTCTTTCCTCCCTCTCCCCCATTAATTTTTAGACCGGTGTTATTACATGGAAGAAAGAAACACATGAGAGATGGGCTGTTTCTGACTCCATTTTTTCCCTGCCAAACTTAGGTAACTCCCCCATAGCTGCAGGATCCATCTGCAGTCAATGGAGGAAGGAGCCAGGACAGCTCAAGTCGTGCCTTAGAGCACGATATGGTATTATCACCCTGAAACAAAAGGTGCCTCAGACTGAAGAGTCCATAGTCCTTCCAAGTATGAACTGCACCTCCATCTCTGTAACAAGAATATCTCCAGCCTGGCTCTCCCTTGGACGAGTTCTGTTTGCAACTCATACCATGGATTTTCTTTCTTTTTTTTACTTTTTAACCTTGTTATTCTGCAAAATTAGAAATACCGTATGAAAGGTAAAACCCTCCCGATGTAATAAACAGCCTCATTCTGCAATTTGACTACTTTTCTCTTTTACTTAAATAATTTTGGAGGAGATTTCAAAATAAAACTGAATCTACTTCTTATTAATATTGCCAAATGAGTCACCCGTATGCATAGCTCTAATACATAAAAGGAACATTTTCTTTTACTTCCATAAAAATACCCAGAGGGCAGTGGCAGTGAGAGTAAATTGAGAAGACCAAAGTTAAACAAAACCAGTCTCGTACACTTTCTGCAACTTCATTGTCTGCTTTGCGTCTTGCAGGAAAAAAAATAATGTGTAGGTTTGCACTGTAACAAGTTCTATAGTTAAAGAAATTATCATAAAAAACCCAATGGCTATTTTAACTAGCTCACTACTTACGCAAGCATATATAGATTTAATTTTCACATTGTGTCTTGTTAAGACCATGGTAGGTAGCTGGTGGGTAATCCCTTGTAATGTCACCCCAAGTGATTTGAAATTTGCCAACTTTCTGGTTTTGCTATAAGTCCAAATCTAGGACAGATTTATGGAGTTTTATTACTGAAATTGATAGGTTCATATATCTGAGCTGACTTGCCTGGAGTCCACAAAATTCCAGAGAATAATTGACTGACCAATCAGTCTAGTGTCTATAAATGTATACATTGAATATAGGTGCCTTCCAAGTCTAAACCTTCCTTCAATATTCTTCCTTCAGTGCTAATTCTTGGAGCAGTGTCTCTGTTAGATCAGTGGTAAAACTTCTACAGAGCCCCCAGAATTTAGGACTGATTCTGCAGAGCTTTGTTCACAAGAAGGGAAACAGTGAAATTTCTTGCATGTTTTATTTACCAATTATCGTAGTTTTCAGCCGACACAAGCTGTTTTATAAATCTTGCATTCCCTCCGTACTTCTAACAATACAAATGAGGAAAAAAATCAAGACTATCAACGTGGGTCATTGCAATGTTTTTGCACAGAAATGCTTCAAAATTAATGATTCTTTTCAAAGAGTCCTATATTCCACTGGGGAAAGAAAAAAAAAAGCATTTTCAAAATGAAACTGGAATTATTGTTGTCATTTTAAAGTTAACTGGAGGCAAACATTTTGCTCAGTGTGTTCTTTGGGTCAGCCAGCTGACCCGAAAACCTCTTGCTTCCACAGCTCAAGTAACTGATAACTTTTTTCCCTGCTTTCATTCATGTACATAACTATACATTATGCACATAATATACATACACAAGATAAAAATCCTAATTCTTCTTGCACAGCCTTGTGTACAGGAGCATTAGGATAACTCTATAATGATCATGTTGGTTTTTTCCCAATTGAATGGTACCTTTTGTCCTAAAGAAAAGATTTCCAAAGCTTTTTACACCTATACTATCTCGTGGAACATAACTATTTCTCAGAGAGGTCAGGAACCCAGATTCTATATCCCAGCTGTTAGCAGAAGGGAAGGTGGCAATGCTGACCACATTCTGGGGTAAAACCCTAGTCTTCCTTCAAAATGTGTCCCAAAATCACAGAGTCCAATGCCAACTTCACACAACGCTTTGTGTGGCTTCTTCGGAGGAAACCTCTAATACCAAACCTTGGTTTGCTCTGCTCTGAGGAGTAGTTTGTTCTGCTCTAGCACCTGTAGCTTGTGCACACACACACACACACACACAGAGTAGTATTAAAGGAGTTATTTTGGTCTCTGTAAGGGAAAATACTCTTCACCTGCATCCCTTGTAGATTTGCTGAACCTGGCTCCAGAGCAGCACAAGGCACATCATTTATCTGTTGCCTCTGTCCCAGAGACAGCAGCATCTCAGTGCCACAGATCTGTTTAATCAGTAAAGTTTTTACTCCTGTAACCATGATTCATGCACGAAGATTTTAGCAATCAGAAAAATAGCAACGGTGCAGAGAATTAGGGCAATATTTGTATGTATACACAAAGTGAAATAGCATTTAGATTTGGGGATTATAAACCTCGTGATGTTCTTCGTTTTACAGAGAATGTGTGAGTTTTCCAGAAGGGCAGAGAAAAAAAAAGCAGAAAAGAGGAAGGAAAGCAGAAAACTGGTGTGAGTAACAGTAAATATGCTTCTAAAATACCTAGTATGACACAGTCATTTACAAACATATTTTAATAGCATTGTAAAATATTCACTGTAAATAACAATTGCTCTGAAGAGGACTATGAATGGCTGGAGATACCGACTATTAATTGCAGTCCTGTTCAGTTAACCTATTTTCCTAAGCACATAATTTTGAAAAGCATCTGAATAAAGGCAGAGACAGTCAGTGATTAGCTTTTGCCTGCCTCGTTATCTAGATCAAAATGTACAGACGTGTAGGAATCTGCAGGCACAAGAAAACGGAATATACTGGGGTTTCTCCCACAGACTTTAAGAAAGAACAATACCTGCTCTATAGGCTTTTAAAATGAACCTCTGGGATTTCATAATGAATTGTTTCCCAATTTTAGTTTGATGGAAAGTTTTTTAACTGTTTATTCCAAAGGCCATTGTAATGAATAGAAATCTTTTAATTTGCAATGTGGGATTTTGAATAAGACCCTGAACAGCCATGAAACAAATGTAGATCTATAAAAGTGAAACATAATTATGCCCAGAAATCATTTAAAAACTGTTCAAAATTTCATGGAGAATATTTTTTTTTTCTGCAGGATTTTTAAAAAATCTTAGGGACTTCACAAGCAGGAATAGGATTTCTCATCAGATGTCAGAAGCTGGCTGGAAATGTCTACAAAAGATCTCATTTTCTATTATTCTCTGTGAGACAGAATATCCATCTTTCTAGAGAGAAGATAATAATTCTGCCGGGATTAATTCTGAATTTGCTTCTTGCTACAAAACCACCCCAAGTGACCGTGTTTGCCTTTTCAAAACATAGTAATAATACATGACAACTAACAGTTTTTAAACCCATTTTCAGAAGTTCCTGACTCTGTTTTAAAGAGGTTTTAGGAGACTTTATAGCCATTTGTTTCAAATGCAGGATACCTAGTGCTGCCAGTGCAAAGCTTCCTTGTGTTAGAAGGCTCAACTATTTTTCACCCAATTTAGCATGTTTCCACTCATCTTCTGTCCTCCTCTCTCTATTTTTCACGTGTATACCTATGTGTATTTATGTCCAGCTATGTCTGTGTGTGCATGTTCTCCTTTTTTAATGCTGAGAGACATTGCAGTTTATTTTTAGCTGAGGAGAAAGCAGCCCCTCTTCATTAACGCCAGCAACAGTGTCTTTGGGGACAGATTTCAGCATCAACCCCCCAAAGACTTGTTCCTTCACTGAAGTAAATTATTGTATTATTATTTCTTCTTCTGTATTTGAGAAGGTGATGAGATCATTTATTGTTTTTAAGGGTTAATAGAGCCTGTCAGGGTCTTTTTCCCTCGGCTGGTTTTGCTGCTGCTATAGGATCAGTCATAGCTCCAAGCTACATGATGCTAAATCAGACCACACTTTCCTGAAGAAAAGAAAAGAAAAAAAGAAAACTTACCACCAAGCGAAGAAGCAGTTCCGTCTGGTTTAAAGGAAGGGGAGGGAGGGAGGCAGGGGGAACAGGGACTAACTTTGGAGAGAAAATAACAAACTTTAAGTCCTGAGGTCTTTCCTCTATATTGAAAAGGCAGTTTGGAAAGGAAATTAGTAAAAACAAACAGAAGGTGCCAAGGTTTCTTTATCATACCTGGAGTAGGATATGCTAAATTCCACAAGCCCTTGCACTGGCGCCTGGTGCTGCGCTGGAAAAAATGGTACCCATGGCTCTATAAAATGATCTATTGGGACTTCAAAGTCGTGGCAGCCCCGTGTGGCACAGGATGTGCTCAATTAATTATGTGATTTTTAAATGACAGGGGTTGGGAAAAGTAAAAATAATAAAAAGGGAAGAAAAAAAAAAAAAAAGAACATGATGAAGAAGAAAAAGGTTTTTAAAGAAAATAATATTAAAAAAAAATTGGAGAAGTAAACTGAAAGGCCTTGTTGTCTGTCTGCCAAACAGCAGCAGCAGATAAGGTCCATAGTTGCCGTGGAAACTCAGGCCCGTAGGAGACAGAATCCAATTTCAGAAACCACAAAATCAACATAAACGTGTGCAAAAATAAAAAGGTTTGTTTGGCAAGTAATAAGTAGAAGGCTACCAATGTATAAAACAGATGAACCGGGGTGACCTTAGCCAACTTTAAGCCATAATAATGACGATGTCCCATGTAGCTTTGGCACCTCCCAAATAAGCAGTAACAAGACGCCGTCCGTGCTGCCGACTGTTATCATCTAATTGCCACTCTTTTTTTTGTAATACTCAGTCCCTCCATCAGCCTCCCCCTCAGCCCCTCTCCCTTAAAAACAAAAAAGAATGAGAAAAGAGAAATATTCATTAAAGCAGTGTTAGTCATCTCATTTTCAACCTCAAAAGGCTCAGGGATTCAGAACTGATTTAATTCAGTTTTCACCTATACATTGTCCACTAATTCTGTCCAAAGTCATTATATATTAAAACATCATTCTCTTTTTCTACTCTCCATCTTATGGCCAGAGAAGGCCAGACCTTAAATAATTTTCAAGTCTATAAAGACAGTACAATTACAACTTTGGAGTTTTCCTGGGAAAAATATTATAGTGCCTGGGTGGTTATCACTATATTAAAATGCCGTCACTGAAAAGATTCTTCTTATACCAACTCAAGGGATTTCCTTACTGAAGATGGCTTTGGGATACTTGGACAACTTTGAAACCAAACTATATAGGTTTTGGGTGAAGTGGCATGGCAAATACTTTCCCCTGCTTATATTTTTTAGAAATTTTTAGCATATTCTGCCATTCTATGAGACACCCCTAAAAAAACCCCAGCCAACCTCAAAAGCCTTAAGCTGGGCAGGATTTCCCCCAGCCCAGGTTCCGTCCCTGCAACTGGGATGTAGTCAGTGAGGCTTTAAGGACCTGCCATGGTTAGAAAGTCCCTGAGTTCTGCTCTTCTCCTCTGAAGAACATTTCTTAACTTAATCCAACCAAACAGCAGAAATATCGTGGAAGCAATTTTAAACAGCATCTCCAGCAAGCTGGGAAAGTAGTAGGGGGAGCCAAACAATTGTACTTGCAGGGTAAAAACTCAATTTTATATTTTATTACAACCCATCTGCTGGGAGCCCCTAGCAGTAAAAGGGAACCCTTTATTTTAAGGGTCCATTTCCAAAAGAAACAGCAGAATGGATCATGCCTTCATTCAATGCTGAATGCCTATGTCTGCTTTGGAAAATGAGACTTTATCTTCTCTATCTGATGATTACTCTGTGTTTCTTTTTCCCGTGTGTCAAGAACAAGGCACCGTGTGTCAGCTCCACAGTCTGTTAATTGTCCTTATTCAGGCAAATGCAACTGGCTTCAATGTTGGTAACTTCACTGGAGGGTTTGTCTGGGTGGGCAGGAGCACGGCGTTCCTCAGCACAATGCGCTGGAAACAGTATTTATGGGCAGGAGCAGTTTTATGAGGCTTTGCAAGGTAAAAGCCCAGTAATCCTCTGCACTTCATACAGACCACTGCCTTTTTGCTTTACGCTAACATTTTCTTGCTTCCAACAGTTGCACGTGGGCGAAACAGCCGACAGCTTCTTCAAACACCGTCATTCCGCACTTTTTTTAAGAGCAGAGCTATCCAACCACATGGATTTTAAATTACTCTAACAAGAAAAGAGCAGAAGATTGAGGTGGAAGGTGTGGGACTAATGTTTCACAATTCGCATCTCTCCCAATACTTTTGCTTCATTAGTGCTCTCGTCCAACAGCGAAGCAACCTTGTCCTTCTCCAGCCCTTCCTTTGGGAGCTTCGGTTCATGTTTTACCTCCCCAAATAGATTGATTTTCTGCCATTTTGGAAACTTCTGGGCAGCATGATGGAGAGCTTGGTCATTATAGATATCTAGGGAACCTCTGCCACCCTCTCTAAGGTTGTCTTTGTTGGGAAAAAGCCTCCCGGTGGAAGCAGAGCAAGAGTTGGGAGGAGAACCTAAGCCGAGACATATAAGAACATTACAAAAGTAATTTGCACTTTCAGCTAAACTCACTCCAGTTTCTCAGTGAGTTGAAGAGAAGTGTTTCTGTGTCACTGAGCAAGCTTAACGAGCAGCAGTGATGGTGTGGGGCTTTCAGTCTGGCTGCACCAGGACTCCCGGCACACAACGCGCCCTGACCCCGCGCTGCGGGACGGAGCTGGGCTTGGCAACTTGCTCTCGTCAGCGAAATCCAGAGCTGAGGTGGCTCCCCAGGCCAGATTTGTCACCTACCTTCTCCTGTCCCCAGCACATGGAGCCCGGCCAGGTTCCCACACTCTGCCCTCCAGAGCAAATAGAAGGAGGGTTTGTTTTTCCCTGTCACCTGGGAGCCACGGGGTTTTCCAAGAGCTGCTCCTCTTCCAGGGATCCTGCTTTTGACCGAATGGTCCACAAAAGGGGACAAAAGAGAGAGGTGCACCCTCTCACTCAGGTTCTACCAGCCCAGGGACGCTGGTGCAGGAGGCACAAGGGGCTGGAAATAAAGAGGTCTGTGTTCCCGGTCTGGGGCTGCCAAGGGTTTGCTCTGTGACAGCGAGTGAGTTATTTTGGCCTCTACTTTCCAAAGTGCCCACAAGCTTGGATGCATTGGGGTTTTTTTGGTGGTTTTTTTTTTTTTTTGCATGGGCAATTGGGCTTAGTTGCATTATGAAGGACCTGGTTCTCAGAAGCAATTACAGCCTGAAGATGTAACTGCCTTCCCCACGGGCTGCAAAAAAAAGTAGACGCTCGTTACCCGCAGGCAGACACCAAAAATTAGTGACAACTCCTCTGCCTAGGTACATAGCTGGGGAAAAGATAATTACTCCTTCTCTCCTGCACATCTGCACCGGGCCAAATATAATGAAGCCCTATATTTTAATGGGCAGTAATGTTTAATATTTGACATTAGGTAAATATACTTTCCTTGCCGCTAGAATAATTTCATACAGATTTAGGGTGGAGCTTTGAAAAAGCTGCTGGGTAATGGAGTACAAATTCGCCTGCGCTCAAGGCTTACACTGTTTTTGAAAGTCCCACCCTTAATCTCTGATCATTATAAACTCTTACCAGCCAGTAAATCTCCACCGCTGTGTTTTCAATAATGGTTATACCAAAAAAACCCAACACCTGGGGTCACCCCGTGTGAGGCGGCGGCGGTGGTGTTCCTGAGGACAAGCGGTGATGTCACGGGCAGCCCCCCGGGCTCCGCAGCCGGGGGGGGGACACGCTGGGGAAAATGTCTATTTATGCAAAAGCCTTGGCAATGAGGAGCAATGGAAAAGGACATAAAGAGCGAAAGTATGGAGCTGAAATGTAAATAGCAGTTTTTATGAAATATGTCTCCAAGTTAGTCCATGCCCGACAAAAGTTCTTGAAACGTATCTGGATATATTGTAATGTCTTTTTTTTTTTTTTTTTTTTTAAGTACTTTACCAGTCTATCTATGGCAGTTCAGTGGATGTCAGCAGCAGTGCTGCCTTTAAAATGATAGATATTTTAGAATGAAACTATAAATCTTTACAGACTTACAATCTACTTCCTTTTAAAAAATGTGGGTAATGGCAAATGGAAATTTACAGTCGTCGGGAGCGGGGCGGTGGTGGCTCTTGGACCTGGGGCAGCAAACCTGCAGCAGCTTTCCAGGGGGTGATTCTCCTCCTCGGCCTGAAGTCCAGCAAAGACATCAGTTGGGAAAGACAGCATTCAGGTTTGGGGATTATAAAGCTCATGATGTTCTTCGTTTTACAGAGAATGTGTGAGTTTTCCAGAAGGGCAGAGAAAAAAAAAAAGGCAGAAAAGAGGGAGGAAGGCAGAAAACTGGTGTGAGTAATAGTAAATAGCCTTCTACAATACCTAGTATGACACAGTCATTTGCAAACATATCTTAATGGCATTGTAAAATATTCACTGTAAATAACAATTGCTCTGAAGAGGACTATGAATGGCTGGAGATACCGACCCATAAAAAGTGCTGATGGATACACCACTTACCCAGCTGATCTCGCCAGGAAAAGCACCTTAAAAATACTGCTTAGTACATAGGAATACTTGTGATTGATTTAAATGAAACAATAAAGAATTTCTTAAATAGGGTAGACTTAAAAAAAAAATAGAGATGATTGGAGATTTTTCAGCATCAAATTGACTTTTCTGAAGTGGTGCTTGGACTGCAGCAACTTTAAAGCTCCAGTGGGGATCAGAGGGACCGAAACCAGCTGCTATTTGTGCAGATGCAGCCAGCAGCACAGGGGTGAGGATGCTGCCCCTCTCCTGCTGATGCTCACTGGGATGGCAGAGAGAGGAGAAGGGAAAAAATGGTCTAGAAGCCCCAACACTCATCCCATACCATGGTAAACATGAGGGATGTGGTGGAAGAAATGCTCTCATGCTACTGAGCCAGAAGGTACCCCTGGTTTGCACGAGGGAAGTGGGAAAATGCAGGTTTAATCGGGTAGAGAAACTGGCCTCTGAGCTTCACCCACCCTCACATGGCTCAGAAATATCATCCGAAGCATTTTGTAAGGGGATCTCAGGCACTGGAGATGGTTTCTGTTCCCAAAGAGTGACCTTCTTACAAGCTACACCAGCATTTCGTGAGATGACTCTTCCACTATTTTTCTGTACAAGTTAATGATAATATAATAAATTATCTTGAAAGAGAATAACAGATCCTCCTTAAATCATAACACTGAGAACCTGAATTGTTTTTCAAAAGAAAATTAAATAGCCCATTTTATGATTTATTCTCTTTTGCTACACACGTGAGGCATAGCTTATCTTTCCATTAAATTTTCGCTGGCCTCCAAGCACAAGGAAGGAAAATCCTCACAAACACCACATTTTTTTGGGACTGGTGGAGCTGGAATAAACTTCAGGACCGTAACAGCAAACAGAGGTGCTCCAGCTCTGAGTTGCAAGGCACCAACTCAGCACCACGATCCCAGTTTGGTCGCTGTGTGATTTGTGGGGGTGGGTGGGTACATTTTCTGCCCCCTGTATCACACAATAACAGTGCTAAGCTTAAAAACAGTCCGTGAAATAGGCTCTGGTTTTTGAGGGGCTGATTAAGCAAGACAAAATCAATTAGTGTCTGAGACCTCACAAGTTTCTGTGGGCAAATTGTTCCAATTACTAGTACCCCAGAGCAAATTAGGAGGCAATTAAAAAGAGCAGCTGTGATTTCACTAAGTTACTCTTGTCACTGTCACATACATTCCGGCTTAGGCTCATTAAAAAGGTATTTTGTCATTTCGTTTTTTCTGTAAAAGTGGCATTTTTCTTTTAGAAAAGTTGAAAAGCACACTTACTACATTTGGAAGTATTTCCCAAAACGGAGATAGGTGAGGGTACGTGCGTGTGTGTATTTATATTGACTGTGGTTCAGGTAAATGCCTTGGGAGGGGCTTTTGCTGCTATTAATTCTAAGAGCTGCTTTGCGTGCACATAAGTCTCAGGAAAAAACTGACCTCTGTGCTCAACATATGCTTTCTCGCAAAGTATCTATCAGGAAGAAAAACAAAAAGAGAGGAAAATCCATTCTCTATCCATCGTCTTGCCTGAAACAGAACAATAAAGCAGGCATTCACACAAATCATGTACAAACCACGCTCAAGAGTCTACTGTTATCAAGTCGTTAGTCAAGGATCTCGGGTCACATCGCAAATATGAATTAATTTTGCTTCCCTCTAGTTTCTCCTCACAGTCAGATGAAGTGGGGAATTAAGATTTAAATTGCTTAGCATCACACAGGAAATAGGAATCCCAACCTTTAGCATTTCCTAAGTAAATTCACAGCCTTAACTCATTTCAACTGAAAGAAAACTCCACGCTATGCAGCCTCGCACCGTCAAGTCCAACTTTCCTCATCTGACTTTTTTCCCTGAACACCATCTGCTGTCACCAGCCATTCTGCCCCGGGCTCTCTCTTTTTTCCATTCGCATTCCTCCACCTCTTGGAGATTCTCCATCTCTGTACCTTCAGTCTCAGGGCACTGCCTAATCACAACGTGTTTAATGCTTTGGGTGCTGGCTGCTTTCCTTGGGCTTGGAGCAGTTCGGCGGCGAAAGGCTTCGTGCCAAGGAGGGAGCATTTCTGGTCAGTGGGAGGCAGAATCAGCCCCAAGCGTGGGGAGGAAAAAAAGCCACTTTTCTTGGACTTTACCCATGGATTGATGCACCTCATCTCTTCACCCAGACTGTATTTTTAGCTGGAGCAGTTCCCCACTCCCTGCTGAATCCAAATCCCCTTGGTGACAGGAAAGGCAAATCACATCAGGAGCAGACTTCAGTACAAATGTCTAGAGTGAGCATTATTTAATTTTTTTTTTTTTATTTTTTGGTGAGAAAAGGGGTTTGCAGTCGTACTGAATCACTGCACAAATCCATCTTGTTTGGGGACAAGGGTAAGAAGAGGAGCTGGTGGAGATCTGGCACTGCAAAGGGGGAAGGGAGAGGAGGTGGGAGCTCCTCTCTGCGCTCCAGGAGATGCCTGTTCTATAGAAAGGATGCCTATAGACCCCTATAGAAAGGAGAGACACCGACCCTCTGGGAGGTGGAAGGGGAGACAAGGATGCAGTTCCGAGCAGGAGCAAGGAAAGGCTGGGGAGAGTCAGAAACACAGGTCTCAAGGGGCTGGGATGCTGATTTGTTCCTGAGCGTTTAAAAGGTTAATGGTCTTTTTTGGTTAAACACCAAGTATGAGTCTGAGAGGCACCATCCAAGGGGAAAAATAAAAAAAAAAGGCGAATTAAAAAATAAGCTTCACACCCACTAGTCTGCAATTGAATCTGCTCTGTCATGCTGAGGGACTGGCGGAGGGGAGGAGAGGAAAGCAGCTCGCTCCAGCCCTAATAATTCTGATGATTCATCGCTCCGAATTAAGAGAGGTCTCCGGGGAGAAGAAGTACCGGGATCACTCTGCTTCTTTAGGGACAATAAACACTCCGGGTAAACATGCCTCCCCCGTCCCCTAAATGTTCACCTCAGGCAAGGGCCGTGAGTCATGGATCCCACCCAACGGCAGGTCCTTCCTCCGGCAGCACTTACACCACCCCGCGCCGCCCGCCCCGGGCAGGGGCTGCTGGAAAGCACCCGGGGTTTATTTATTTGGAGAGAGATGCACATACAAACGTGCACACACACACACACTCTCACACATACATCTGTATAAGAAAGGCTTTTTTTTTTTAATTTTTATTTTTTTAATTTTTTTTTTTTTAAGGGAGCGCGGAAAGGCACGGTGCCAAATAAACGACACTAAGCGGCGCGTTCCATTTTAGGTGTTGACAGTGTATAATAAATCCCGGCCCTACCTAACATTTACAGGAACATTATAAAATAAGTGAAACGGCGTGAGCTGGTTCCCAGGGCAACCAGACAAACACAATAAACAGGCCGCAGAGGCAAGAGTAAGTTACACCATACTCCTGGGTCTCAAATATATCACTTTACATTAGTCTTCTGCTGTTGCTGCTCCTGAAAGCTCTTTGTTTTATTACTATTTGAAAAAAAAAAAAAAGAAAAGAAAAAAAAAAAAGACTGGTATTTTTTTAGTGCAGATCGGCGTGAAATCGATGAGTTCCTTTGGTTGCTTGTCTTTATAGGTCTTTTACTGCACATTAAAGCTTCTGTGAAAATAATAGACTATTAATAAATCTTTATAATGAACTGCATCCCCCTCTTGCAGAAGAATATTATTAATAAGGTGTCTAGCAACCCAGGGCCTTTGTTGGCCCACGGAAAACTAGTTTTGAGGGGTATTTTTCCTCGACACAGATACAAGATTAACTGTAAAATATATGGGGTGCCTAAGGCAGTTTCCTCTCTTGATTCACCAGCCTTCCTCCAGCTTCTCATGTAACCAAATGACAGGTTTGGATCCAGCTATCCCTAATTTTAGAGGACTGTCCTGGACCCAGCTGTGCCATTGCAGCTTGGGCTCATGGAGTCCCATGAGGAGCTGTACAAAACAATGACATTTAGTTCTCCTGTTAACCAGCCAATGCATTTCTCTTAATCTACTTACTGGGGGACTGTGCACATCTTACATCAATATTGTCATCAATATTGCATTCCCTAAATACCCGACTGTCAGAATACAGGCTGCCCAAGAAAAGGAACTTCATTTGAGATGGGGGAAGGAAGGTGAGGTTTTTAGTGAGGCACAGGAGTTGTGATGGGTTTGGGAATGATGTGATTGTTTTGGTAAGATGACCTTAGAAGTCCCGCAGTTTTTAAGACCACCTGCAACTGATTTATCCACTGATGCATCATCCGTGCTGAATGAACTGATTTTTGCAATTTTTCTCCAGTCCTGCCCATCCACTACTGCAAACCGTGTTGTGCTTAAATCTCCCTTGTTTATCCTTGTTGAGCCACCTTTTTGTGGTTTCCGTAATTGTTTTGGCTTGACCTGATTCAGGATGGGGAAACAGGGGAGGCTCCACCTCAGAGCAGTGTCCTGATGATTCTACCTGGTTATAAACCGGGTGACTCAAAAGCTGGATATGGAACATGTGAATCTGGAAACCCTAAATGAAGCAGCAGGAGTCACCCAGCCCATCCACCTCCGCTTCTCCCGACCTATCCTTGCCTGAGGAGCAAGTAACAGCCACCAAAGGCAAACTGCTTGAAAACAAGGGGGTACCAGTTAATAGCCCCAACATTTTAAAGGCACTTCAGCAATGGCTGGGACCTTCCTTTGTGTGTTATCCAAGGTTTTCTGCACAGTAATGACATTTGGAAGCGTGGATACCAGCCCGCCTCACAAGTGAAGGGTGGGGTAATCACACGCTCCCGGTTTCTTTGCCATATTTAGCTCCATCCTTTCCAGCCTGCCGCGGCTTACGGGCTTCGGCCGGGTGGCCCTGCCAAAAAACAAGCTGCTGGCCCGCAGACAGCGGGGTGGATGGCTGCTGAGTGAGAACACATCCCCCCGCTCGGCTCCCCCAGCCGCGGAGACGGCTCCGTGGGTGATGGCTGTGGGCAGAGGCAGGGCTCCGAGAGTGGAGGTGGCTGCTTTGCTTTTTTTTTTTTTTATTTATGACTAAATCACCACCCTATTGGTGACTAATTAGAATGAGTGAGGTCCAGATGGCAGGCTTCTTTAATGAGGCCAATTAAGGATCCGAATGTTTTCATACAGTGCCCTTTTTCCTAGAAAGACTAAGCAGCGATGGAGGTCCCACCTTCTGCTCCAGACACAGGTCAGCAACATGATCCTAGAGGGCTTAAAAAATAAAAGGTAAATGTGATAAGGGAAAAAACAGTGTAGGTTTTCAGCAGAGAGGCTTTGTGGCATGCCTCAGTCTCCAAGATTTATGCCCAAATCCACCTCTGAATACCTTCTCAAAACTAAACCCCTGTTCTTGGTAGGGCTGCCCAGCTTCACTTTCTCTATTTTATTTTTTTTTTTTTTTCTGCTGCAAACTCTGCACTCCTGAGTCATGGTCATGAGGAGAAGAGCCGTAACACTCTGAAACAGAATTTCCAATTTCTAACCTGAACAGACACAGTGAGTAGCTCACGCGGTTTCCACCCTTGTTTTGCAGGTTTTCAATAGGGTGTCCAAGCAACTGGCTTGGGAGTGTTTATTGGAACTGAAGCAGCTTCCTGAGGCTCTGTCCTCGCAAGAGCCTTCTGTCTGGCCACCTGAGGTTTGCAGGACACCCATTCCTACCTTACAACACTACCTGAGGACCCCTTGAGTTTTTAGCCTATTTCTCTTTACCAGGCTCCCATGAAACCCTTGCATTTTACAGATGGGGAATCTGGGAGAAGAAGGATTATTTGCATCGCACAGAACGCAGAAAATAAAACAGAGAAATGAACCCCGATTTCCAAACTCCAGGCTAGTATGTAGCTGCCAAACAAATCTTCATGCTGCTGCACTGCATGGATGTTAAGGAAGGGAGCAGAGTCCGATTCCATCACAGGTCAGACATCTGCAGCCTTTACTCTGATTAAGGAATGCTTATATACAAGGGTGACCACACCAATGTGCTTTCAGCAGAGATGCTCAGGTGAAAAACTCTCACACCTGCAGCCAGTTCTACTTCCCAGTGACTTTAGGGATGCAGAATTTACCTGAGTCCTGAACTAGTCTGCAAGCACCAAGCAGATTTTTTTGATAAATGAAAAAAATCAAGTTTTTTTAATCCTTCTAATCACAAAACTTCTAATTTTTACAAAACAGATTTTTTGTTTTTAATAATCCAAAGGGATGATCAAACATTCAACTTCAATATTTCCAATAACCAGAGAAGCTTCACCTGATCTCAGCTGGGTTTCAGGGCCCAACTGAGCTGTTTTGGGGTGACGGGCTCCTCAGGTGAGCGACCTCTCTCTCCTGGGAATGGATTCCGAGATGGCTAAGGGCTACTTGGAAACGTGCACGTCTGAGTGCGCTGGACTGGATCAACCACAGACATGACGAGGTTTGCGGTGTGTCTGGGTGTAACAAGAGCAACCCAAGTCTATAGGAGCTTTCCCGGAGGTGTAAGGCTCAGACAGATCACATCTGTTCCATGGAATACACTGTGGGCTCCAGGGAAGCCGACCTGGAGCTGTAGAGCAGTTAGTTCCTCAGTTCATGTAGGAAATAATGTCAGGATCCACGACTCAGTGGCTTTATGTATTTTTCACTATTATCAGAAACAATGAATGTAGGAAACTTTACCCTTCATGTGGTTGTCCACTCACCCCTGTTCTGGGACACTGGGTCCCAGTCCCAGTAAGGACCGTTCAGTGACCACAGCTGTCTCACACAGAAGACAGAGAACCCAGAATTTCTTGCAATAAGAGATCTGGGTTGTTTCTTCCATCAAAAATGCAGAGATAATAGCCTTTAGAAAAGCTGATGCTCTAAAAGGTTAGAGGTAGAGAGAATTTTTGAAGCCCCTGGCAGCTGAAATTATTGATGTGTTTGAGAAATGATGACTAAGGAGCTACTGGAAGCATCGCTGTAGTTTTCAAGATATTATCATCGGGTGAGTGACAGAAAATATCTGTGACAATTAACCTTTTCCCCAAATTCCTTAATAAACAAAATGAATAGGCAAATATATGTCTGGAGAGAAACCCTCAGGTTGGGCAGCAAAAGGGAGACCAAATGCTCTACCTGAAGTGAATAGAGAGGCACTTCCTTTCATTTAGATTAGAAAAATACGAATGAAGTTACAAATTTTTTTGATGAGTTGATAACTTCGTGAAAAATGCGTGCCTTGCAAATGGGCAAACTGAAGCTCCTAAAGGAAATGTCAAATAGCTTGTATTTCTGGTGAGACAGAGGCTAATGGGCAGTTGGAGGGAGAGTCTGACCGGGAGCGATGAAACACGCTGCCCACCGGGCCCTGTGGGTGCCTGAGCAGACGGGGACCTGAAGGGAGCACGAGGCCATTTAAGGGCAGAAAAGTCTCCTGGGAACCTCTGACGTATTTGGGGGATAAGCTGAGGTGAACAGAAAAAGGACTTAAAACACTAATAGTGGGCAGAGTAGAGACAGCCTAAAAACCCCGAGGTTGAGCTCCCTTCGGAGTTATTTGTGGCGCTGGGTAGGATTTCACTTGTGGTTTCTATTCTTTCCTTCATCCTTAAAAAATGCGATGGAGTCAAGAAGCTTTGTGACTGCCAGCCAGGTCCAGCACTCCAAAACCAGCCGACCTTCCCCCTTCCCACAGTCCCTGCTCTGAACCGGGCTCTCACGCTGGGCATCCAGAGCGTGATGTTTAGGGAGACCCAGCTGGCCCTCAAAGGCTGTGTCTCAGCACACACCTTACCAGACTTGTCCTTAGTTCACAGCAATCCTCCCAGGATTTGCAAGGTGTCCCACAAAAAGGGTTCCCATTCATACAGGCTGTCAGTGGGAGGCTGATGGCACTGGACAGAAACGAAACAGACCTGAGTCCCTGATTTATTTCCTTCATCTCTGAAATCCTAGTCTGGGAACCAGCCGACCTTCCCCCTTCCCACAGTCCCAGCTCTGAACTGGGCTCTCATGCTGGGCATCCAGAGCGTGATGCCATGTTAATGGCTCAGGTGAAATACAAAGCTTTTTCCAGATGCGTCTTTCCACTCCTCCCAGGATTTGCAAGGTGTCCCACAAAAAGGGTTCCCATTCATACAGGCTGTCAGTGGGAGGCTGATGGCACTGGACAGAAACGAAACAGACCTGAGTCCCTGATTTATTTCCTTCATCTCTGAAATCCTAGTCTGGGACCCAGAAAGCCACCCTCATCCTGGGCTGCATCCCCAGCCCCATGGCCAGCAGGACAAGGTGGGGGATTCTGCCCCTCTGCTCTGCTCTCCTGAGACCCCCCTGCAGTGCTGCCTCCAGCTCTGGAGCCACCAACAGCAGAAGGACATGGACCTGTTGGTATTGGTCCAGAGGAGGCCACGGAGATGCTGGGGAGGCTGGAGACCCTCTGCTGTGAGGACAGGCTGAGAGAGTTGGGGGGGGTTCAACCTGGAGAAGAGAAGGTTCCAGGGAGAGCTTAGAGACACTTCCAATCCCTAAAGAGTTGGAGGGAGAGTCTGACCGGGAGCGATGAAACACGCTGCCCACCGGGCCCTGTGGGTGCCTGAGCAGACGGGGACCTGAAGGGAGCACGAGGCCATTTAAGGGCAGAAAAGTCTCCTGGGAACCTCTGACGTATTTGGGGGATAAGCTGAGGTGAACAGAAAAAGGACTTAAAACACTAATAGTGGGCAGAGTAGAGACAGCCTCAAAACCCCGAGGTTGAGCTCCCTTCGGAGTTATTTGTGGCGCTGGGTAGGATTTCACTTGTGGTTTCTATTCTTTCCTTCATCCTTAAAAAATGCGATGGAGTCAAGAAGCTTTGTGACTGCCAGCCAGGTCCAGCACTCCAAAACCAGCCGACCTTCCCCCTTCCCACAGTCCCAGCTCTGAACTGGGCTCTCATGCTGGGCATCCAGAGCGTGATGCCATGTTAATGGCTCAGGTGAAATACAAAGCTTTTTCCAGATGCGTCTTTCCACTCATAATTTAATAAAACAGATCTGAGACTCAGAGCTACCCATAAGTCATTTACAGAGGAGTATTTACCCACACTGCCAAGTCACTACACCACCCAGGTGTCCTCTCAGCTGCTCCTCTGTAGGTGTGGGCAGGTGACAAGCATCTATTTGGTCCCTGTTTCAGGAGCCGCTTCCAGCATCAAGCCAGCAATCTGGGCCATTTCCCTCAGCACGCTCCTGGCACCTTCATCATACTGCTCTGAGAGCTCCTTGGCCAGGCTGATTTTTTGGAGGTTCTCCCTCAGGTTACCCTCTAGCCGTACCTGGTCCAGATACACCGGGTTTGCGGTTTTGATCTTCTCTTCCAGCTGAGTCTGGCTCTGAAGCATGGAGCAGATCATTTCCTGGAGTCTAGCTTTCCTAGCAAGGAGACGCTTCGTGGCACGACTCAGCTCCCCCACCTGCTGCTGGACCTGCTTCAGTTTGTCAGGCACTTTATTCTCCTTCACAATGAGGGAAAAGCCATAGCCCTCCATGCACACCTGCACCTTGGAGGCACCTGAAAAGACAAAACAACATCTACCTTGTGACTTGTGTCTGGTTGGAGTCCCACAAAGGGATGTCGAAACACTTTTGTTTCTGAAAAACTAAACACACGATGCAATAGCTCTCCTTTGACTGGCTCTGAAAATAAGCTTGTTTCCTTATCACTGCCCCTGCTCTGCGTGCACGTGCTTTATAATAGAGGCCTTTGCCAGTACCAACCCAACAGACTTCTCTATAACTTCCTTAAGGACTTCCTTAAGCACATGGGGCCAAAACCATCCCTGATGCAGCTGCTCTGCCTTCCCTCCGGTGAAATCAATAGTCTTTCCACCTGGCTAGATATGAACCATCTTTTCTGTTTGTTCATTTAGTGAAAAGCACAGGGTATTGGGTGAGTCTTTTCTGAAAAGCGTGTTGCAAATCCAGCCTAATCTTCCATTAGACACCTCATTGTTCTCCCAATTGGGTCCCCTCCCCCTGAATTTTGGGGCTGGTTCTGCAGTATCACAACAGTGGAACAACACCGGGCAGGGCTGGAGTTAGATCTACCTGAAGTACCCTTAGAAAAGCCGTATCTCACACCGTGTTTTCAAGGTCAATCAGCCCTGTCAGAAACATTACATTCTACCATAAAGTAGAAACAAGCTACAAAAATGGCCAGAATCTCCATGAAATGTGAAATCTCTCCATACTGTGCCACATGGCACGTGAAGCAGGAGTGATGGGGGCTCCCAGCAGGCTCCAGACACAGGTACTGGGACACGGCGGCACCTCTGGGAATGCCGTTAATTCACGTGCTCCCAGTTATTTTAATGCTGGCTCTCAGCTTTCTCCTGCTTACCCTGCTCCTGCTGCACGGCCCCTAGGCAGGCTGTGAGGCTGGAGGTGGGAGAGCAGCCAGAGACCTCTTTCAGCTTCTGGGCAGCCTCGGTCATGGCAGCGTGATCCTCGTGCTGCTTGTTGAAGGCGCTGGCGACATCGGAGAACAGGGCGTCAACGGCATCTACATGGACCAGCTTCAGCACGAGGGTCCCCTCCTTATTGAAGACCCCTGGGGAAATTAAAAACCCCCGGGACTCTTGAGGGGTGGTGAGACCTTGGCCCAGGTTGCCTGGAGAAGCTGTGGCTGCCCCATTCCTGGAGATGTTCAAGGCCAGGTTAGACGGGGCTTTCTGGCCTTCTGTCTAAACACTTGATTTGCCTTGTTTCAGGGCTGGGAAACAGCCTAATTTCCTTTAGAAGTTGGCTATGAGTCCTAGCCTAGATGTCTCATCCTGCTGGCAGGACATAGAGCCACTGACACAGAGAAGACCACGTCCCACAGACACCTCCTCAGGGATGGGGGATTTGACCCCATGGGTTTGGCTTCATCATGGGTTATCCTGAACACCCTTCCACCACAGCCACACCACGTACTCAGTAGTGATGGAAATGTGTGACAAATTCCAGTGCAAATTGCCTTTATTTTGGTCAGGTACTCCGTGTTTTTCCCTATGGCAATGCATAAAGGACGACTCAATGTGCTACATAGAAAAAGCAATTTTCTGCACACCCATGTTAATGGCTCAGGTGCAAATTGAAGCTTTTTCCAGATGCGTCTTTCCACCCATAATTTAATAAAACAGATCTGAGACTCAGAGCTACCCATAAGTCATTTACAGAGGAGTATTTACCCACACTGCCAAGTCTCTACGCCACCCAGGTGTCCTCTCAGCTGCTCCTCTGTAGGTGTGGGCAGGTGACAAGCATCTATTTGGTCCCTGTTTCAGGAGCCGCTTCCAGCATCAAGCCAGCAATCTGGGCCATTTCCCTCAGCACGCTCCTGGCACCTTCATCATACTGCTCTGAGAGCTCCTTGGCCAGGCTGATTTTTTGGAGGTTCTCCCTCAGGTTACCCTCTAGCCGTACCTGGTCCAGATACACCGGGTTTGCGGTTTTGATCTTCTCTTCCAGCTGAGTCTGGCTCTGAAGCATGGAGCAGATCATTTCCTGGAGTCTAGCTTTCCTAGCAAGGAGACGCTTCGTGGCACGACTCAGCTCCCCCACCTGCTGCTGGACCTGCTTCAGTTTGTCAGGCACTTTATTCTCCTTCACAATGAGGGAAAAGCCATAGCCCTCCATGCACACCTGCACCTTGGAGGCACCTGAAAAGACAAAACAACATCTACCTTGTGACTTGTGTCTGGTTGGAGTCCCACAAAGGGATGTCGAAACACTTTTGTTTCTGAAAAACTAAACACACGATGCAATAGCTCTCCTTTGACTGGCTCTGAAAATAAGCTTGTTTCCTTATCACTGCCCCTGCTCTGCGTGCACGTGCTTTATAATAGAGGCCTTTGCCAGTACCAACCCAACAGACTTCTCTATAACTTCCTTAAGGACTTCCTTAAGCACATGGGGCCAAAACCATCCCTGATGCAGCTGCTCTGCCTTCCCTCCGGTGAAATCAATAGTCTTTCCACCTGGCTAGATATGAACCATCTTTTCTGTTTGTTCATTTAGTGAAAAGCACAGGGTATTGGGTGAGTCTTTTCTGAAAAGCGTGTTGCAAATCCAGCCTAATCTTCCATTAGACACCTCATTGTTCTCCCAATTGGGTCCCCTCCCCCTGAATTTTGGGGCTGGTTCTGCAGTATCACAACAGTGGAACAACACCGGGCAGGGCTGGAGTTAGATCTACCTGAAGTACCCTTAGAAAAGCCGTATCTCACACCGTGTTTTCAAGGTCAATCAGCCCTGTCAGAAACATTACATTCTACCATAAAGTAGAAACAAGCTACAAAAATGGCCAGAATCTCCATGAAATGTGAAATCTCTCCATACTGTGCCACATGGCACGTGAAGCAGGAGTGATGGGGGCTCCCAGCAGGCTCCAGACACAGGTACTGGGACACGGCGGCACCTCTGGGAATGCCGTTAATTCACGTGCTCCCAGTTATTTTAATGCTGGCTCTCAGCTTTCTCCTGCTTACCCTGCTCCTGCTGCACAGCCCCTAGGCAGGCTGTGAGGCTGGAGGTGGGAGAGCAGCCAGAGACCTCTTTCAGCTTCTGGGCAGCCTCGGTCATGGCAGCGTGATCCTCGTGCTGCTTGTTGAAGGCGCTGGCGACATCGGAGAACAGGGCGTCAACGGCATCTACATGGACCAGCTTCAGCACGAGGGTCCCCTCCTTATTGAAGACCCCTGGGGAAATTAAAAACCCCCAAGGGATTTCAGAGTTTGGAGTAGAATAAGTCAAGCAAGGACTTGGGGAAAGGGTGAAGGACAGTAAAAACTTGTTTGAAATGAGCGTGGGACCGTGACTTGGATGCCGTGATCAGCTGCTATTGACCCTTCATTTGGCTTTGGGGGTTCTTTTGTTATCTGGAATCAAAACTTTGCAAAAGGAAGGACAGATTCTGAGCAACTTCTAACAAAGCCACTGGGAACAGGGGACAGGGGAGCAGTGAAATGGTTTAAACAGCCCATCATAATAATAATAATTCCAAAGTATAAGAAAAATTGTGAGGACTTTTTACTTTGAAATGTAAATTGACTATTGAATCATTCATCTCACTCCCTGTGACATTCTGGTAATGCCATATAAACGAAGAACTCTCCATAGTTAGCAGAAACACATACTCTGCTCTCAGATGATGCTGAAGATCACGGTGAAGATCATTAGATCATGGTGAAAACCCCTCCAACACATCCAGTATGATATTGCTCTGCCAGATACTTCAGAGGGAAGGTGAAGAGCCCCTTGGTTCAGAGGTGTGGACTATGTTTGGGTTGGTTGGTTTGGTTGGTTCCACTGAAATTGGATAAAATACCCTGATTTACAGTAGCAGAGGATCTTGTTCAGTAATTTTTTATACCTCCGGTAAAGTTCTTCTTCACTAGGCAAAGCCTCCCTTTTTATACAAAAGGAATATATAGGCCAAAAGTTTCAAATCCTCTTAGAGCATGCTCAGTTCACAATAATTTTAATCAGAATTTGACATTCAAATCCCTTAGGCAGCTTTAGAAACTGCAAAGCAGTTGCGCCACTGGAGCCCTAATTAAAAGCTCAGTTATCCAACTGGAAATCAGAGCACTGGTTCCATGACAGCACTCCTAGACCATAGTTTGTTTTACAAACCTGCAGAAATCTAATTGCATCTCCTGCGCAATGGAATACATGATCCATTTGCTAGCAATATTTCCAACAAATGTCAGAGAGGTTTGTTTTTTTATAGAAGGAAAACTTCAGTCTCAGTTTTAAACAATAAAATCTCTTTCAGTAAGTTTCCCTGTTGCCAAATTAATGCTGAGTGTGCTTTGCTTTGCTGGTCTGTTTTGCTTTTATGTGTCTAAGTTTCCTAAAAAAAAAATAAAAAAAGAGGAGGAGGGAGGGAACATGGGGTTTTTTCCAATAAAGTGATGGATCCTAATGATAAATAGAAATGAAGAATCTGTTCTCTGGGGTGCCACAGAAGATCAAGATGTTCCTTCAGATTTATAACAGTGTAAGAGAAGGAAAAATTAATTACTATCAAATTCCATCTAGTTCCATAAAAGTTATTTAAAGTAGAGTCAATGAATAAATAAACACTTCATTAGACTGCCCTGAAGTGTATTATGTAGAATTAATTTTAGGAAAATTCAGAGCAAAGTCTGAGCTAATTATTGATCCTGAGCTTACCCTCTTCAGCACTAGTTCTTGGCTCCCTTCCTACCAACTGACTAGGACTGGTCTTTGACAGAAACATGGGGTTTTAAGAAAATGAAAATATTCAAATAAAATGCTTTGTTTTCTGGAGAAAATCAGACTTTTATTAAAATAAAAATATCCTGGAAAACATTAAAGGCTTTTGTCTGTACTGAAAGCTAAAACATTTCATCAAAAGCCTAAAAGAGCCCTGTTCAGAAAGATCATCTTGATGTTTCTTGGAAAGGTATTTCAGCTGTCCCATTTTCAGTCTGTGAGGGGCTCTCCTGGGCACTTGTCCCCTCCTGTGATGTCCCATTTCTCCCCAGTGAGATGGGAGGCTGGGGCTCACTGGGAGGGATGGAGTGAGGTAAGGTGAGCTGCCCCATGTAGGAAAACTGATTTAATTCATCCAATTTGCAGCTCCTACAAACTAAAAAATACTAATTTATTTTTCTTCCCAAGAAGTTCAAATTTTGTCAGTTTTAGTTCAGCCGATTAAAATAAAGTTCCTTTTATTTCCCCTTCAGCAAAACTCCAGTTATTCAGAGCCTTGGGAATATCTGACATGTGGGAATGGCACAGGGCTGGACTTGTGTCTTGTGCTGGAGAATTTATGGCTAAATTAGCATTACAAATGGAAACTGTCCTTGCACACGCCTTTAAATGAACCTTTGCACTGAGACGCAGTATAGTAAAGTCAGCACATCCAACTCCTTGGGCTGGAAAAAATGTCCTTATGTGTTATATACTTTTTGCTCACACAATGTTATTTTGATCTTCACCAGAGTTTCTGTGTCATATAAATAATTCACAGCATATTCAGTAAATAATCCACTGCGCATTCTGCAGCTTCGACACTTTTTTAAGTCTGTGCTTCTTGTAAACAAACTATTTTGGGGGGGATCCTTCAATTTTCCTTCATTTCTACTGAATTTACTATTTCTCACTTCCTGTCCTAAATTGTCCCAAAGTGGCTACCCATCAGCAGCCCTGCAGTGACTTTTAGAAACACTTGGCAGTTTGCAAAGCAGTTGGGTTTCTGCTGGATGAAAAGAGCTGTATAAATGTGAGGTCATTACCATCTCACGTACTCCTTTATAACGGCATGTTTACGGGCTCTGGCAGGGGGTCTACACCCGTATTTTTTGTTTCTAGCTGGCAATCTGTGTACACACGTTTCTTGTGTGTCTGTGTACAGTTTCAGTGTTGGAGCGTTTTTGGGCGAGTACCAGGATTTACCAATTATCACTTTAACCACTATCCACAAAGAAGGGGGCGAGGGGTGAAACGTCCAAAGAAAATAGTTAAAATCTTATTACCGATGTTTCGACAGGGCTGCCTTGTATTTACAGGAAGGGGTTCCCGCTGTGAAAGAGAAAGAAAGTTATGATGTCTTTTTCAAACAGAGAAGGAATCGGTTTTCTTTACACAACAGTTTTCAATATCTCTATTCTCCATTTATTTATTCTCCAGAGGGAAACGCAGCGCTACGGGGGAAAGGGGCTCCTGAGCAGACCCGGAAAGCAGGAGGGTCTGGATGGATAGGACCCCGCTGGACCTGACCACCTCATGCCCTTCATTAAGTCATAACTCACTGGACCACACGTTCAGAAAACGTATGAGCCTGCGACCCAAAGAAAGGAAAACTTTACATCAAAATCCCGGCTAAGACTCAGATTTGGAAAGCCCTGAGTAGGGCACGACGCCGGTTTCTCTCACCTCTCCCACCAGAGTCTGCACAACTTTCCCTACGTCTTTTTTGCAGAAACCTTGTCATCTCCCCATCCGTCTGTTTCTGAGCCAACAGCCAAACGCTTTTCTAACTCTTGGCTCCCTCGGAGAAAAGGCAGGGCCTGAGCCCCGTGAAGCAATCAGGGGTAATCTATCAGGTGCCGCCTGACGCTCTGCTGGCACCGAACCCGCTCACTGATCTTTGGTTGAAGGGAGAAGGCCTCTTCTGGTTTTAGCCTCCATTACCTGCCCTGGTATTACCACCAGAAGTTGTTACCTGCCTATCGTCACTGCTCCCCACACTTCATAACTCCCTGCACCAAATCCTACCTCCCGCTTTCCCAGCCTGTCCTGGGACCAAACGCTGGAAAAAGCATTTGCCAGTCCATTCAGGAAGTCTTTAAAAATCAAAAACAAAAAAAGAAAGGTTAAAGAAATTCAGACTTTTTCTACCCTCTCAGTGCCTACATTTCTGGTTTGTTTTGGGGCTTTTTTTTCCTCATTGGAAGCTGAGGACACTCACTCTTACCTACCTGGCAGTGAGGTAAGGCCTGCTCTACTCAGACAGTGAACAGCATCTGATTCTGACAACTATGGACCAAATAAATCCTCCAGAAAAAATTCACAGGATTTTATACATGAATTAATTTAAAAATATCTAAAATATCAGCTACATTCAGCAGGGACATCTCCCACCACCCCAGGTTGCTCCAAGCCCCCTCCAACCTGGCCTTGAACCCCTCCAGGGATGGGGCAGCCACAGCTTCTCTGGCCAACCTGGGCCAGGCTCTCCCCACCCTCACAGCAGAGAATTTCTTCCTAATAGCTCACCCAAATCTCCTTTCTTCCAGTTTGAGGCCATTACCCCTTGTCTATCTCTCCACAGCCTTGTAAAAAGTCCCTCTCCAGTTTTCTTGCAGGCCCCCTTCAGACAGTGAAAGGCCACCATAAAGCTCCTACTGAATGCCCTTCTCCCTGTCCCCATCAGCCCAGCCACAGAAGGGCCAATCCTTCTCCCACCACTACAACCCCATCACAGACCCTGTTACGCACCAAGATACCATCAACAACTCCTTCCCCTGCCCTTCCACCCTACCTCCTTCCTGCGTTGTTGATGGCAACAGGGGAAGCTGCTTTCTTACCTCTTCTGAAGTAGCTGGGAGGCAGCAACAGCAAAGGATGGGCATGTTAATCTGAAAAAAAAGTCTCAGGAAAGGGGGATGTAAGAGTAAAACGTCTTACTGGGACCTTTAGAAAGCCTTCTCGCAGCACAGGGAAACAATTGCAAAACAATTGCAGCCCAGACGTAGTCAGGACTTCATGTCACGGCACGTCCAGGAGGGACATCCCACTGCACAGTGCTCCCTTGCCCAAATACCCACTGACAATATTTCTCTTTAAACCTCTGGTTTTCCTTTCGGCGATGCAATGGCATCTGACACGTTGGCTTCTCCCCCTCTGTAAATAAAGCTGGGATTATCAAACACACACTTTGCTGTGGATTTCCTCCCAGCGCTCCCTCCCAGGGATGGGAGAGGCGGAAGGCAGCCCAGATCCTTGCGACACCACAAGAAAGGAGAAAGGAGGTCACCCTGGGGACAGCTGGGTACAAAAAGCATGAAACCATGGGCCTGTGCCTTCAATAGGAGATTTTATTGTGCCAGTAAACCTGGGAGATTAGGATTGGATTGATACTGTAAACAGTGCTCACCTTTGATTCTCCCGACTGCTTCCATTCTGTGTTTTGCTGCTTTTCTGGGATGACTTGTCACGGCAGGAAGATGTCCCTGTACAACAACCTGACACTGCCTTTCAGCACGTTGTCTCTCGTCTCCGTGAGCTCAGACAATTCTTGTGACCATTTCTGATTCCACCCTGCCCACGCTGACTGGGCAATTTGTTATATATTCATTAAACTGGACAAAAGTCAGCCTTCCCACTCCAGGCTAAGAGTAAACTGGTGTTTAACAGAGCAACCTGGGAAGCCCCAGCACACCTCAATGGCTAAATTTGTCATTTCTAGCAGTGCTAGAACTCAGATCCTCCTTGAGACAAAACCAACACTGGAGAGATTGGTATCTCCCTCTTGGCTCTCCAAGAAACCTTTGATTTTGGGGGGGGCTCCTGTAGCACAGACAATCAGTTTCCAGCCAATAAAAGGCAGAGTCACAGATTCATAAAAAGTTTCAGCCTCTCGTAAAACATAAAATACAATTGTTAAGTTAGAAATTCAGATCTTCCACGTACTTGGATGAAGGGAAATGGAGTCTCCAAATTGCTTATTATTAACCACAATGTGCTGGGCTGGTTTTGGTTTTTATCCCCCCAAACCCCTTCCCACTCCTGTTATGACATCTTTTCTCTTTCTCATACCAGTCTGTCAACCACGAATCCCAAATCATAGTCAGATTCGTGTTTCAGTCTCAGGTCTCCTGCCCATTCTCTTACTCATATAAAATGGTGCAATTAATTTATTGCAGTCTCGCCACAGTTGTTTTATTCATCATCACTGTAAAGCTCCTGTGAAGTACGCCCAGGAGAGGTAATATCATTTTAACAAAACTGTCCTGATGAAAGAAAGCTGAGAACCCAGGGAGAAACAGTAAGCTTATATACCTAGAGTGTGTTTCTGAGATAGTATTTCTTCCAATAAAACGTTATTTCATGTGATAATGAGTATACAGCCTGTTCAGCGAAGAAGCCACACAGTAAACAGATATGGAAAAAGAGAGAAAAAACACCATGGGCAGACACCAGAATTAAGCCAAGTAAGTGATGACAAATTGGTTGAGAGATGCACTCCTACCTCATGAATGGCCCTGGGATGGAAATGTCACTGTCTCGGAAGTGTGTGTGTATTTCCAACACAGAAGTGGTCACAGCTATTTCACGGGTGCTAAATCTGTGGTGGAGGTTAAAGGGTGATGTCCCTGCGCCAAGAGACAGCCAGAGCTCGGGAACTGCCTGAGGGTTTGAGTCCCCTCTTGGGAAGAAGATCGTCCACCCCCAGGAAAAAGGCAGATCTGGAGAAGCCCCAGAGCAGGAGATCAAGGCAACTTGATGGGTACTGGCCAATCTAAGGATTTACAGGGAAAAAAAGGCAGGTCAACCGTGCAAACAGCAGTCTGAGCAAGCTGCCGTGAGGGTTATCAGCCTTTTTGATGAATCCGAGCTGCATTTTGTTTTATTTTTATTAGGACTGCTGATAGAAACCTTGACATGTGTAAATGTGTTTTATGGGCTTCAGGCATGAATCTAATTTGACTCTTACCATCTATAATGGTACGTGTGAGTCTAAACCATGGTCTGCAACCTGTCTCACTCAATGATTTGTTAACGCCAAACTGAAGTGCTGAAATTTTTTTTTTCCCTAATTTTTTTTAAGTCAATACCTGAAATTGTCTGAAGTTACATTAGCCAGGGCCATTGACAGATACCTGTCACCCTGCTTCCAGTCGACCTCTGCAGCCCGTCAGTTTTTATTCCAGTTCTTTTTAATGGCTGCGTAGAACATTACGAAGGTCTGCATATTAACAAAAAAAAAAATAAAAATAAATAATAATAAAAACAACAAGGTACAAAACTGGACTGTCTCACTATGACATAGTGCCATGAGGTTCCCAGACTGCTGTTAAGAAAATACAGCTCATACTCGTGGTGCCCCTGCCCAGCTGTGCTTCATCTGCCAGGAGATGTTGAAATTGTGCCTTCCTGGCGCTGCCTTTATTTACCGCAGTGGCATTGACTTCATGCGCTGCGGCCCTTTCCATTTGGGTTGCCTCAGCCAAGGTCATCATTGCGTAAAGCATGAGCCCGCAAATAGCAGTTTCTTGCTATTTCTGAGGAGAATTACTAGTTCTGTTTGCATCAAGGACTGTGAGGAATCCCTGCTACACTTGGGACGTGGCAGAGCTGACTTAGTCAGAGTTTCTTGGATTAGGCAGTCAGAGAAAAAAAAAAAAAGAGCTAGAAAGATGAGTCACTGCTGAGTGAAAATGTGCTCTGTAGCTTCTCATGGAAATAAAGCGTTCTTAAAAATCATATGATGTGCCCCTATATATACTTTTTCTATATTTTGACATAGATGTGAGACTATATACGTGCATATAAACACACAAAGAAAGATTCAAGTACCCATGCACCCAGAAGTGCAGGGATATAAACATCTCACACCAAATTCTGAATGGAGGTGAGCGTACATGCCCAGGACATAAACCTAAAACTGCTGAAGGGATTGTACGGTGTAACATGCCTCTTTTGTGCCTACTTTGCAAAAACATTAATGCTTTAGGAAAATGAGCGATCGTGAAGAAATGATCCTCTGTGTAAGAGTGAGGCACAGCAGATCCAGAGTTTAAAGGTATTTCAATGCCCAGCTCTTGATGAAATCACAAACCAGATGTTCTGCTCATCTTCTGTCACATGCCCAGGGCGATGCAGAAACTCTGAGACATTTCGGAAGTGGGAACTTCCGACTTCAAAGCCATGTGTCTTTTCTTCATGGCTTTACTTTGAATTTCCCCTTCCAGGCAGCCAGGTAGTACAATATTAGAGGAGGAATAAAAAAGGAAATGTCATAGGGATGAAAAATGCTAATTGAAGATTTTAATTCATAGGAGTATTTCTTTGTTCTGCAAAATGGCATTGTATGAACTCTTACCAGCCGATAAGGTTGCATTTCCACATTCGTTAGTTTTGGGACTGTCAACATCACCTATAGATACGCCTACAGTTTGGAGGGAGCATTAATGAGAAAGGTAAAGTCGTTTGTCTTTTTTCACTTTTCCAATACCTGATTCATCATCTCACAATTTCTGGGACACATCCACCAAGGAAACTGAGGTATCTCAGCTAATCTTTTAAATGTTCACAGAAGAAGCCCAATAAATCTAAGACAGCACCGTACTGGGTGTTTGTGGCAGGTACCGGGCACACACAAAAGCAGCGGCTGCTGAAAAGCTCCTCTCTATTCCCAGGCTGACCTAGGAACTGCTCTGTCTGTCTCCGGGCATCCTACCTGGAAAATATCTGCATCCAGGAAGCAGCACGGCCACTGAGCAGGATGCCTAAATAGCGTTGATCCTATAATTAATTACCATCTATAAGTTGCATCTATAACGGGAAATAAACACCGGTGTTCTTTTTCCTAATGGCACCGAGTCTGTTCCATAATTAATCCCAACCAAAGAGGTTGGCAGTTAGTTACTTCTGATGCTTGTTCTTACTACGGCTGCTTTGACTCAGAAGGCACAAGGTGACAGGGTAAGGAGCACAAAACCCCTCACAGGAACAGGGCATCGTACCTCCCGCCTGATTCCATTCCTCCTAATTAAGGTTTTACAAGATGCTGCGAGCCCTGGTCTCTCTCCACCCCCTGAGGACCACCCCCCACCCTGCATGGTCACCACATGACAAAGAGACACCCCCATATAACGCACAGCTGCAAGCGATACAGACAATTTACAGGTCTCAGAGATCATATTTACGCAGAGGTCCTGCAGCAGGGAGATTCTGAATGTCGGACCCTGTTGGTGGAATGTCATTAATCAGAGGATAATGGACAGGAAGGTGGGTGGCTGCTGATAGTTTTGGCTCATTTAAGACGCTTTTGGAAGGCCGCCAGATTGTGTGGAGAATTTTTGAAATGTTTTAAACAATACCGTCTTTACAATGTTATAAAATACTAGGGTGGCTCGAGTGGGTTTCAAACTGGCTCCCGGCCAGTAAAACCTCAGGATTCCAGTCAGCTGTAACCTGGGCTCCAATGTGTGTCTGGGGTGGCCGAGGTCACCGTCCTCCCCCTCGCACCCTCCCTCCTGTTCCTGCACCACCCTCAAGCAGAGGATGAAACCTTGAAGCCTCCAGCTCCTCTCTTCACGCCTTTGTGACTGCAACTAATTCCCCTTTACAATTCACAGAGATCCCCTTCCGTCCAGGCAAAGATGGCACGGTGTGGAGTGCTGAAATAAAATAGTGACAACATGACAAAAATGACCAGGTAGGGCTGAAATTTTTGTATTTCATCGTATTTCATCATATTTCAGGTTGGAGTCCAAAATCTGTCTTGCCACAAAGGGAAATGGTGTGTCACGAAAAGCAGACAGATGCCTGCAGGGACGTAAAGAGTATAATCGTAGAGGCATTGAATGGTTTTGGTTGGAAGGGACTTTTAAAGGTCATCTAGTCCAACCTCCTGCACAAAGCTCCAGTCGTGCAAAAAGGAGCCTTAACCTGAAGGAGAATCAGGTCTTCAGTCATCTTAGGTTCATGCTTGCTTTGCTTTCCAGTGCCCTGCATCCATCTGACCTGGTTCGATGGGAAAAAGGGCCCAGGGCTGGCCAGGACCTTCCTCTGGTCCCTTTGGCTTCCAGGCAGGTCCCACCACAGCTCCACCAGCTCCCACCTTACACAGCTCTTTATTTCAGTGCCCCCTGAGCCGCGGGTGCAGTCCATGTCCACATGCCCTGGTGCAAATAACTGCACAGGAGAAGCGTGCGGGCTCAGCACCGCCACAACCCGAATCCTAGGGTTTGTAAATAATTATTGGGCTTGTTTCTGCTGGGTCCCACTTGATCCTACAAAGAATTGAACTAATTGTATTCATATGAAGAACCGCTGCGAGCTGCAGACCCAGCTCTTTATTCTCGTCCGCGGGAGGTGGTCACACTTTCATTAAAATTAGGGAAACTTTTCTGGGCTCTCTCGAGAGCTGTAACACTGAGGTCTTTCAGCTTTTTAAGAGTAAAAGTTTCCCATGCTGGTAAGAATTATATTATTTCATTTTATTAATTTAATATTTTTTTTGTTTTAACCTTATTTTAGTAAAATATCATCCTGGTTTTTTTATTATTTTTGTTAACAGAAAATGATTCCATTTCCAAATGAGACACAGTTCAGAAGGCTTTATTTATAGGAAAGTAAAACCTAAACCTGAAGCTATCTTTTCCTCCCTTCTGTGTTTCCATAAACAGGATTTCTCCCAATAGAAAAAACAGTAGAAGTAACTTGTCATAATATCATTCATCAAAAGGAGCCTGATAATCCCAGACATTTGAAGCCACGTTTGCAAGCAAAACACTAAATGGAAACAGAACGCTCTAAGAATTAACCAGTTTGAATTTCTTATCCTGCTTATATGTTAAAAAAAAACAAAAAAAACTTCTGTCATGTTGTGAGGCTCCTGGTATGTTATGATTCCTTCTTTGTACTGTAAATCTAAAGGAAAATAATTATCTATGGAAGCACAGCGCTGTCACTCCAGCCTCACCTGTGTGACAGAACATACAGCAAATTCCACATCTGGAGAAGGAGTTTTGCTGTTTTTCAAGACAGAAGGGGGCTCCTGAACCAGCTCATCTTCCTGCCGAGCCCCTCGTTCCTTCTGCCTGGGACTGTGACATGGAATATTTATGGCTCGAGCACATGGCATACGGCAGGGACACACTTTCCCTTTTCAGCAGATTTTGATTGATCCATGAAATAAAACCCGCTGTAACCAAAGAAACTAAAAAGCCATCAGCAGTCACAGGGGTGAGGACTAACAAGCCCCCACTAGTCTCCTAATAAAATAAACAGAGAGAAAAGCAAATTAGCCAGGATGGTATTCGAAATGCTACTGCCCAATTCCTTGCTTCGAGTCAGATGTACGTAAATTAAGGGTTGGCTCTTCCTGGGTGGCTTTCCACGTGGCTGGCACTGTTTTGTGTGCTGCGTGGGCTCCTTACACACACACACAACCACTCACAAACACATACACACGCACAAACACACGCACACACGCCGATACTGGAATGGCATTCATCCTACTCTGAGCACTACGTTTTAGTTTTGATAATTTTTTAATAATTTCTAATAATTAAGACACTTTCTTAACCATTTTCAGGGCTGGAGGACTGGGGGCACATGCTCTTTCCAACTGCTCGTCCTGCTGCACACACTGAAGAAGGTTGTTTTGTGCACTCACTTTTACTGCACACACCCCCGGAGCAAAGCCCTGTTCTGTTCAGCCTCTCACAAACGGGGTGACACAAGTTGAGGGCTGAAAACCTTCAGTTTTGGGAGCTCTGAAGGAACTGGAGGATGCAGAAAAGAAGAGGGCTCACTGAGCGTGTGTCTCTGGAGAACAGCTCGGCCCTGCTCCCCTCCCGTGGCACGGCCACATGCCTTAAAGAGCAGCCCTTAACCTTAAACCTGCATTTCTATTCAGCTTTAAAATCACCAAGGCAGTTTCCCTGATATACCTAGAGTGTATCTCAGCCCCCAAAGCCTCATGCTCACTTCATTAGCTTTGCAACGACTGCCGCCCGTCTCTGAAGTTATAAAGTCTTTTTGTTAATAAAAATTATACTATGATTATATAGTAGCTTAAAAAGCAGTAACGTTAGAAGCCTTTTCAATATTCCCATAATACTAAAATAAAATATACGTTATTTTGAATTCCCAGAAATATAATCTTTTCTTGGAAGTAAACTCATGGTATATAATCGCACGCTCCTCCCCGCCGGTGAATGCACTCCCACCTCTGATTCACATTTATGTTGTGAGTGGCTTTTAATGACAGAACAGGGGAATATATTGTGGTTTCACACATACACAGATTTTACGGTCACTTATTCCTAACTAGGAGATAGAGAGACATAGCAGGGAAGTATTCTTTCTTTCTTTCTTCCAAAGTACTTCACCTCCGAGCACAGGAGGTGGTTCCCTGTATTGTAAATGTAATATCTTGGAACCAGTTTTATATTGCAAAGGAGAAAGATAAAACAAATAATCCCAGGGGCTAGATGATGGGAAATTGTTTTAGGAGAGTTCATTTCAGCCCTAATACCTGTGATTTGGGGTAACTAAACACTTGGTTTATTGCCTCACCACAATAATTCATCGAATTACCTCTCTTTCACTTCTCAGTGGGCCGGAATGCTGGGCTGTTGCCTCCTTTTAGCCCGTGTGCGAGTGTAAAACCAACAAACTGGTTTATCAGAGCAGGAAAGGGGAGCTTGGTCCTTCCCATCCATGACATGGTGTTGGACACTGTCTCCTGCCCCAGGGACAGGCCCCACCAGAGCTCAACGCATCTCGACAGCGATGCCCGGGGTGCTGGAGGTGGAAATAGGTGTTTGCAAGTCCAGCTTGACTAGCCATATTGTGGACAGCTTAAATTTGAGGAAGTGATTATTGTCTTAGTTCACCTTCCCTTTTTAGCTCTCGGTGGTAGTTGGAAACCTACTTCAGACTTGAAATATGTATGTTTTTATTCCGTCTTTCTCTATGCTGATGTATGAGAATTGGTGACTTAAATGGATAATCTGCTTCCTATCGGGCTGTAAGAGCTGTTTTTTTGCACAGAGTTTTTGTATATATAATTCCTTGTTGTGGCAAGTCCCACTTTCTGTAGTAGCATCAGCTCGTTTCACCCAGGGGAGGTCGATGCCAAGCTATGAGAAGTACGGAGCAGACATTCCATGAGTAGACAGGAGACTTGGACTTTCCAAATACTAATCCCAGTTGATTTGTGCTCCTCTTAGCAAGTCTTTTCAATGGTTCTAAATAATTTGGGAAGTGATGCTTTCACCTGGTTTGTAAAACCTGTGCAAAGGTGGCCGGGACCTACGGACACCACACGGAGACTATCCCAACGCTGGGCAAAACGTCCAGATTTGGACATTCCTTCCTGTGTGTTTTCATTTTCCAGCTTCACACTGAGGCGTTCAACCTCTCTGCAATTCATTAGAAGCAATAAAGCACTTAAACGTATGGTTTTGTATGGACTTAAAGCAAATGACTAGTGTCAGGTGCGTATTTAAGCGCTTTATGTGTGAAAGCTCAATGACCAAACTTCAGCCTTATTACGTGCCTCACTTTACACAGCCAAATTTGAAAAGATTGGTCTAAATATATTTTTGAGTCACTTAAGTCTCTTCTTTCCATGCCCTCCTTGACATTACTATTTTACAGGAATTTGCCTTAAAAAAGGCAATGAAACAAGTATTTTTGAAGTAAATGCTACCTAATTTGGTGCTACTTTTGATTGGCATTTCGGATTTTCTTTTTTTTTCTTTCTTTTTTTTTTTTTTTAACCGGGATATTAGTAGCTCCTTTACAAGCTGCAAAAATAAACAAGAAAAAGTAAATGCAAGCCTTTGTTTGGGAATTTTTTTCCTTTTTTTTTTCCCCTTTGGATTTCCATTTGAATGTATTTGGCCGTCTGGGGTGAATCAAGGCTGATCCTGGTGCAAAAACTATTCTCCACCAGATAGCCAAGCTGCTCCAACAAATGGTTCGTGTTAGCGAGAGAAAGACACTGAATCTAAACCATGTGCTTCTAGGTCTTGTGGTTTCAAATTGAACCACAAACACTCAGGCAAGCTGTCAGTCTCTATTCACAATTTCAACCAACCTTGCAGAAAAAAAAAGGGGGGGGGGTGTGTGTCTTTGCCCACCAATCATGTTTTTAACCCTTATGTGATTAGTGGGGTGGCTTTAATGCTTTGCATTAGAAAGGCATGCTGTTCCTTAGAAGAAGTAAGTAGACAGATGACCTGGGAAAGAAAGAAGGACCAAAATTTGATGTGACGGGGATGAAAATAAAGACATTCAGAGTCCTACAAGGTAGGGCTCGAAGGGGTCCCAAGAAATCATCCACTCCAGGACCTTTCCAAGAGGCAAGATTACACAAAGCCGAGCCATCGGCAGCAGGTGTCTGACTCCTTCCGTGGGAGCCCGACCAAGGCAGCTTTGAACAGCTTTTTTTTACAGAAGAGCTAATTTATAAAATGGTAGATTTTGCCACTCTCAGTAAGCAGCTGTGAAAGTGCTGCTGTGGCAGAAAGTCACCTGTGAGAGCAACCCCAGGACACCCCACACCGGAGGAATATCCTGCTCCTGCTCCCGCCTGCTCGGGTGAGAGAAATAACCGCTGTGGACTTGGGCTGCATTCACTGCTCTGCACCAGAACATCAACATGTGGAGTTTTGAAGCAAATGTCCTGTTTGCTCCCACTTACTATTTGTTGATTTAGATCACTCAACAGTGAGCTCGGAGGGTGCCAAGCCTTGACCCCTTCATCGCTTTGTCAAACTCCGGGTACCACGTACCAGGGAGTGCACAATCCCAGCCTTTGAGACAGGAGAGACATCCGAGAGAAGATGCCTGTGTATGTTGGAGGACATTATGCAAAGCAGCTATTTGCAGGTTCCTCCTGGGTTTTTTTCCAGCACGTAGGTGACTTACGTGCGAGGAAAGAACTGCTTGTTCAGGAACTGAAGCTGCAGGGGAAAACACGCGGGGACGAGCTGCATTTACGTTCCAGGAATCACGCTGGGTAAAGCCCTGCTGCAGAGAGTTCAGACACACCTGGTTGCAAGCCCAAAATGGAAATGTGCAAGGGTTGAATATTTGGTGAGGACACGTTCTATAACAGCATTGTTTGGGGGGCTAAAAAAAAAAAAATCCCCGCTGTAAGGCCTTCGTAAATCTATATCTCCCACCTCAGCACTCCTGAAATACCATAGGAATGTTTGTCTCTAAAGTGCTGTATCATATTTGGGACTGCTTAGGACTGAGGGCTAAAGAGGGGAAGAAGAGGTAAAGGGTTAGAATTTGTAACTTTGAATCTTGTTAGTGGTTTACATGTTAAAATGAGCTCCAATCTCCTTCCTAAAAAAAAAAAAATCCCCGCTGTAAGGCCTTCGTAAATCTATATCTCCCACCTCAGCACTCCTGAAATACCATAGGAATGTTTGTCTCTAAAGTGCTGTATCATATTTGGGACTGCTTAGGACTGAGGGCTAAAGAGGGGAAGAAGAGGTAAAGGGTTAGAATTTGTAACTTTGAATCTTGTTAGTGGTTTACATGTTAAAATGAGCTCCAATCTCCTTCCTCCTCACTCTTTATTTCCCTACGTACACAATGAGATAATATGATTGAGATCTTCTCCAAAAGCCTACTAAAATGGTAATGAATCAGTTTGCACACAAAATCTTCTCCTGCTTTCTTTTTCATTTGGAATTTAAAAAGTGTCTTTTTTCATTTGGAAAGAAGTTCCAATGCAGATTTTATCCAATGTCACTGCAGTGGAACAGGACTGATTTCAGCAGCTGAGGATTTGCCCCCACACTGAATGCAAGAAATAATGGGGGTGTAAACTGATAGTTTTAAGTATTAAAGAAGGACTGAGTGAAGATAAGAGACTAACTCCTATGGTGTAAGAAACTTAAGCAGTTGAGGCTCTTGAGGGTGAGCAGAACTGGGTATAGTGGGCGGAGAAGTGTGTTGGGAAGAAGCTGAGATTGCTGGTTTGCCAATCAATCTGCTTACTGGGCAATGTTGCTTCACTGAAGAGATTATTCCTGTTACTACTTTTTCACTAGGAGACAACATTAATGACAATCTTATTGAATTGTCTTATCACATTGAATTCTTCCAGCACAGTGTGTGGCAGACCCCACTCAGCACCCTCTGAGGAGCTCCTGGAAGTCCTGTGCCCTCCTTGTGCTTCCACCTCCTTTCAGGGATGTAAATGAGAAGAGTGGCTCCAGTGCTGTATCATATTTGGGACTGCTTAGGACTGAGGGCTAAAGAGGGGAAGAAGAGGTAAGGGTTAGAATTTGTAACTTTGAATCTTGCTAGTGGTTTACATGTTAAAATGATCTCCAATCTCCTTCCTCACTCTTTATTTCCCTACGTACACAATGAGATAATATGATTGAGATCTTCTCCAAAAGCCTACTAAAATGGTAATGAATCAGTTTGCACACAAAATCTTCTCCTGCTTTCTTTTTCATTTGGAATTTAAAAAGTGTCTTTTTTCATTTGGAAAGAAGTTCCAATGCAGATTTTATCCAATGTCACTGCAGTGGAACAGGACTGATTTCAGCAGCTGAGGATTTGCCCCCACACTGAATGCAAGAAATAATGGGGGTGTAAACTGATAGTTTTAAGTATTAAAGAAGGACTGAGTGAAGATAAGAGACTAACTCCTATGGTGTAAGAAACTTAAGCAGTTGAGGCTCTTGAGGGTGAGCAGAACTGGGTATAGTGGGCGGAGAAGTGTGTTGGGAAGAAGCTGAGATTGCTGGTTTGCCAATCAATCTGCTTACTGGGCAATGTTGCTTCACTGAAGAGATTATTCCTGTTACTACTTTTTCACTAGGAGACAACATTAATGACAATCTTATTGAATTGTCTTATCACATTGAATTCTTCCAGCACAGTGTGTGGCAGACCCCACTCAGCACCCTCTGAGGAGCTCCTGGAAGTCCTGTGCCCTCCTTGTGCTCCCACCTCCTTTCAGAATGAGAAGAGTGGCTCTGGGGGATAAAGTGGGACCAAATCCCATCATTTCTGATACCAGCTCAAGGCTGAAGGGTCCTCCACAGCTTAGTACCAGTCGAAGGGAGGAGAATGGGAACTGCTTTTGTAGGGGACAACAGAAGAACACTGTTCCCCTTCTGACACCACATCGTACACCCCCCTCATGGACACTCAGTGATGTCCCACTGTTTAGTGGTTCTGAGGGGTGTCTGGTCAGGGTTTCAGCCCCTTTGGTTTAGCTCATATTCCTCCCTTCATTTCCATCACTTCCACTTCTAATCTGGAGAACCTTGATGAATCCAAACTCAACTTTGTGCAACCAAATATAGCTCCGGATTAACCCTGCTGCAGCCCAGAGCTACCCCAGACTGACACCGCTATAAAGGAGTGCTATAACTCTTTAAAAAACAGCCCTTTCCAACGTTGCATGAAGGTTACATGATCCCCTACTTAATATGCACATGAACTGGGATGCCACAAACTTCCCTGGGGTTTCCTGAGGGCTGAAGTAAAACTTAATTATACCAATTGGTTAGACAGACTGTTAAAACTTTTGTTTCACATACACTTTTTATTCCCTTTTCTCCATCTTTTCCCATTTGCCAAAACCTCCTGAAGAGAAAATAGAGATTATTTTACTTTTTACCTTAAAGGGCTCCTTGTGTGCATTTGCCTTATTAAATAACTGCCAGAATATCTAATATTCCATGGACAGCACTGATGAAAATGAAGCATAACATTGGTCAAACGAGCAAGTTTCATGTATGGCATTGTCCCCAATTTGGTCTCCAGCCAATGAAAATTCTGTACCATGCATCTGTTGGCTATAGATGAGCCTTTGCATTTAAAAGGGCCTTAGAAACGACAGGGTTTCTCTTTTTTTTTTTTTTCTATCATAATCATAACCCATTCATTTCTGTCTCACCCAGCTCCTGTCAGCCAAACTTCAGTCATCTCTCGTCTGTCCCTGCACGGGGCTGAGCCTCCTTTCTCTCCCCCACGCTGTTATTTTTGCCAGTCGTGCACAGAGACACGAGCACGTGGTGGGCGCAGGAGCTCAGTTCAGCAATGGGTGTTATTGCTGATCACAACAGCCTCCAGACTTCAGCAGCTCAGAAACAGTAAAGGGAAATGTAGTTCCTACTATCTACAGTGAGTCTGGGAAGTCTAAGGAGGAAACACGGAGCGTCGGTGTCTCCAAAGCAGCCAGTCAAACTTCCAAATGTCTGTGAGCATCTGGCTGAAACGCACTCCACAGACTGATGCATCATTAAGTTCCCCTTTAATGATTTAAAGGGGAAAAGGCCTTCTGCTGGATTTCCACAGAAGGTTAATTTTCCCTTTTCTGGCAGATCTGCAAGGCCCTTAATGGCAGATGGAAGGAAACGGTGCTACCTTTCTACACAGACTTTTCTGTAGTTAGACCACTAATGTGAGGACCACCATATTCTTATGTTTTACCTATAAGAAATTAAACACCGGCCATTAATATGTTACCTACTGACGGCAGCTCAATTCCTTTCCTGTAGGTTTGCCAGTTGTTAACTAGGAGGTTCCATTGCCTGACTTCAGACAGGGATTTCTTCCTCCATGGTAAAACATCGCCTACCTGAGGCACCAGGATCTTGTTCAGCATTTCGGTCCAGAAACAGCAAACACAATCTAGCTGTGGCAAGCAGGGGGAAAACTGTAATGCCAAGAGCAGGCCGGGAATCCAAACCACGATCCGCTGGAAACAAGGCCAGTTCCTGGAGAAGCCAAGAATTTCCACCCTGTTTGTTTGAAAAGATTTCACTTGTCTGCGTACAGGGCCGGGCTCGAACACAGAGCTCCAGTCCTCCCCACAGCCCCACTGCAAACCCCATTAAACTTCACACCACGTAAGGATCATGAGTTTAAAATAGTTTTTCTCTGCCTCCACCACTGTCAGTGCAGTGAGCTGGGTCACCTTCGGGCTTTAAGGAATCATTTCTGGTAATGAGGTTGGTAATTCTGTTCAGAGATGGGGATGCTGGAACAATGGTAATGTTATAGTGGATGAGAGGACATCTCCGCATCTTCTCAACAGTCATCTGCATTCAAAAATGTTTTAATTTACTCTTTGCCTCACTCTGCAGTTGCTCTTACACAGCCAGAAACACCGTCTCAGACAAGTGAACCATCTCTCCTTTTTACCATTTCCCCCACCAATTTGCAGAACTTCTATCACTTGGAGCCATCACCAGCAGATCGGAGATTTAAGCTAGGTCTCCAGGTTTGTAGAGCAGCAGTGGAATGAATTACCCATTCAGGAGAAAACGACCCATTAAATGAAAATTGTACACACAACTGGGATTGTCCACCCACAGGCATTTGTCAGCTTTGCACAGTAATACCCGTATCAGCACGTTGAGGGGGGCTGGAGAATCACACTTCAATTAACGTGCCAGAGTAACGGAGGGTGTTCAATAAAGAGGACTAAAAATTAGGACCTGACATTTCAGAGAACTGTCAAGTCAAGATTAATCAAGAATACACTTTGAGATGCACAGCTGAAATCTAGTATTCATTTGAAAGGTTTTAATTAGTCAAAGCCATAGTAATTATCACTATTTAATAATTCATACAATGATTGTGAGCTTTATTCCTGTAAAAATAATAGATACAACATTTCTATCAGAGCTAAATAGAGTATTTTAGACTTAAACAAATGAGCAGAGATGGGAAAATGCGTTTAAATGAGTTTTGATCTTGCACGAAATCTATGCATTAAAAAATGTACTTAGAGAACCAAACCGATTCAGAAAGATTGGAAATATGAATGTGACACATTTTACTTCCCTGTGAATAACTTCCTGTGGAAAAAAAATGAGGGTTTGTTTAATTTAAAAATAATATATTTTGTTATCCTTATTAGCTGGAAAGTCGGCCATTGGACTGGTACAGAACCACACTGCCTTGCTGAAAACTACAAAGGGGAATTTTAAAAAATGGACGGAGGCTTAATTTCTGGAATGTGGCTTCCTGAAATACTGTGAGTTTTAGCAGGCTGTAGGAAAACTAAAGCAAGAGAGATCTGAAATAGGATCGAATATGTAGCCGGAATCAAGAAATCTGCTCTGAGCATCTCTTGCCTCAAGGGCCATGGGTTCCCTCTGTATTTCTTTCTCTAGCACAGTCCTCCTCTGAGCTAACTTTTTCAAGGACAGCCTGGAACTGAAAGCCATCTCCAGGGCAGCAAAACATCTTCCCATTACCCTGATCTCAGTTTCAAGTGGACAGAATTCAAATTGCATACCCACAGATAAAAACAATTCCCCTTATTTTGAAAAAGAGAGAGAAACAAAAATGAGACAAAAAATAAGATTAAAAAGATTGTGAAATGGGAGTTATTTTAGGAAAAAAAAACTGCAACATTTTACCAAAGTTTAGGTCAGTAGAAGGAAATGTTGAGAGCCAGGCATAAAAATGTCACTTTTCGTTATCGAGCGAAAGCCTAGCTCTTCCCTCCCTGTGCTAAAATTGCTCAGCAATCAGAGCCAGTGATATGCCTTACCCAAAATTCAAGGTATCAACTCCTCTGAGCATTCAGAGGGCAAAGAGAAGTTAGAATCCCTTCAGTTTTAACCTCACAAATAGTCCCTTTCCACCCAACCAGGCAGTGCGAGTACAATGCAAAACTCTATTTCCAGCTCTACTTAGAATGAATTATTTTCTTTCTTTGCAAGGCCTCCTGTCTCTTGGCTAATGGTGTATTTTGATTATGAATTATTTTGGACTGACATCTTCTCTAGATGTACACATACATATATACAAATCTCTACATATGTGCTTATATTTTTACGTGCGTGCCAGCTGCCCTTCAGTTTTGATTAAGCTTGTCAATGCAACCCTCTTCTACCAAAAATTAAATCCTGTATATAAACAGTCTCCAAACTGAACCCAAGTCTTCTCCAGATTCAACATGGAGATGATAAAAATAGTAAATAACAGGGGACATTCACAGCTTTGCAGCTCAGCTTCCCCCGAGAGGTGCTGGGGATCTCAGCAGTTACAGCACCGGTAACTGGTACATGATTTCCCCACAGATGGCAACGGGAGAATTAACCCCTTTAATTTGGGTGAGAAATGGAGATCCAAACCAAGAATGATCCTAGGTGGATTTTAGAAACCAAAAATGAAAGTGACTGTGCACTGTGAAAAAATGACATTTATATACTCTACCTACAGATTTTTATTTTTCCACTATGGAACTGTTTAAGTTTACTTCTTTTTTTTTTTTTTTTTTTTTTTCTAAATAGAGAATAAACTATGATAATCTCCCAGGGGACTTCTGGGAAGATACTTTAAATTGTCATTTTGTGCAGGGAAGCAAGACAGAGTATGGGGCTATATTTCTCTCAAGTTGGAGCTTATTTTTCCTTTGCTGTCACCGAACTTGTAACACATCTTGCTGTATTGATTGCTCACCTGGAACTTTTTTTTTTTTTTTTTTTTTTTTTTTTTTTTTTTTTAACTGCAGCCATGGGAAGCATTTTAGGCCGTTTTGTACACCTGCTAGCTCCATTTCATTTGTTTAAACACATTTTATAACTGCAAGTTTATATATTTTTCCAAGAAAATAAAAATGCTAAAAATATAATGTGGTGTTTGGGAGAAACGTAGGTGGGGGATTGGAAGGAACAAGAGGGCCCCATCTTGGCATCTGTTCCACTTCATGCCAACTGCAGCACATTCATCATGAAGGTCCTGGATGGGGATTACCTCTCCACGCTCATTCTCCCTCACACACACGTTTCCCCTTTGCACCAAAGAGAAAAATCCTACACGGGGCACAATAGACCCATTGGGCACGGGGGCTGCTTTATTGCTAATTACAGTGTTTGCGTGGCTAAGGTGTTACTGCCATTAGCCTTGAAGCAATTTTCTGCTCCATTGGTAGGATATGCCTCAGCCCTTTCGGTGCAGTCATTGCTCTGGAGCACGGCCAGCAAGAAAGGATTTCGAGACATTAAATGTTGCAGTATTCACCCCACGGAAAAGTCTTTTCAGGGAGACCCAACTGGAGCTCAGAGAAGACCTCAAGATTATTTTGTATTTATATTATTTTATCTATATTATTTATAACAAAGGGCTACGATATTCTTCTCCTTTAAATGTTTTAATTTTCACTAACTTACTGCCACTGCGTTTATCGGGTCCTGTGCTTGGAGCTGTGGAGCTAAAATACAGTATATGTTTTTACTCATGATAAGCAAATGAGAAAAAAGATACTTTAGTCCTGGACCTTCTCCTCTTCTTGAGAAACAAGAGTTTGGAAAGATATTTCTCAGAAATACTGGCACCTCCTAGCAGCTAATGTGAAGTGTTTATCCAAAGCCTTTTATCTGATTACAAAAATATAGAAGAGCAAAGATCCTTTACCAAGTCCCCGGTTGACACAAGGAGAACATTATCCTTCATAAATTTCATTTCAATAATGCAATTATTATGATTCGGTTTGAGACTTATTATCTCCATTTTACAGAAGGGGAGAACCCCAAGCATCCCCACTCAAGTATCTTATTTAAGGTCTTGAAATAAACTACTGTAAGTCTAGGGACAGAGAGACACCCCATTGCCCAGCCTGTGTCTGCTGGTCACAGCAGCACCCACACTGGACTGGTGATAAATAATGAAGCTGTTTCTGTTCTAAGCTCTAGCAAAAGGATGGCTGGAGCTACTTGAATTTTCATGGACCATTGTGGACCTACCTATCTTTCAGTATGAAAAAGCTTCCTGACCACGGCATCTGTGACTTAAACAATTACATCATCTCACCACAGAACATGTTCCCTGGCACAAAGAGACCTTTTTCCTTCTGAGGGAGTTGGTGTTCTTCGACTCAGGCTCTTGACTGAACTGGCCAGCATGATTCACATCTGCCAAGTGACACATTAGCATAATGCATAAAGAGAGGGAGTCTCCATTCCCAACTAACACTGATTTAGCTTGGCATTAAGTGCTCCCTCCCTTAAGCTCCCTTCCCCCAGTAAAAGAAATTCATGACCTTTGATTTTCTTTTCAGTTTTCACCCTCCAGAACACACGTGGTCTGCCCATACTGACCCTCCTCCTTCCCATGAATGGTGGGAGAAGTCCCTCATCCCCCAAGCAAGTCACATCGGAGTCTTCTCCTCCTGATGCCACTAAGGTGAGAGATAATGAAATAAATTAAAAGGAACCCAAACCAAACAAGAGCATGTTTTGCCTTCTATATTTGAAGAGGAAAAAGAATAGCCTCAGGACAAGAAGACTCCCTTACGGCCAAGACGACTGACAAATTCTTGTGGTTTTCTCCAAAAGTCAAACCAAAATCCAACCGCCAGCCAAGCCGAGTCCTGGCAATCTTGCATTGCCTGGAAATGAGCGCAATCGTATCCTAATAGCTATTTGGATAATTGTCCATAGGAGTGATCTGCCAACCAATGTTGGAAACAAGTCTTTATTACAAATATAGCATGAAGTCTAATCTGGAATACATTAAAATGTTATTTCTGTAGCTGCCTTTTCCCGAACTTTAAATAATGGCTAAACCATTTATCAGCTTTTGAGGAGAAAGGTTGTGTATACTGTACTTTCAGAGCAGGGATGAAAAAAATAGTCTTCAATAAAAAATATTCTTCACGTAAACTCTGCAATTTCTGGTCCCTTGTACATTGCTAAAAATTATTACAAACCCATTTTCGATTTGCTGAAAGGGGTATGGTATGAACATAATCTAATAACCAAACTGTCCTCCCAGGCACCTGCTACAGAGCTCTGCTGATAGCACCAGAAGCTGCAAGTGGTCAAAGCAGCCAGATCGACTCAAGTTTTGTGAACTATGTGCAATTAACACACAACATTTAATAAGACGTGCCGGAATAAGGCACCCTCAGCCCATCAGCACGGTGACACGACTGCTCACTGTGGTGATGGGCCTTGTGTAAGGAGAACCACTACTGCTTTGTGTTCTGCTTGACTCTACAATATCAAATACACATGCCCTTTCTACTGGTACACAGCTCAGGAAGTTATTTCATCTTTAGGGTGCATTTGATTCCTAGAGGAGTTCTCCATCTTGGAGAACATGGTTGGACTAGATGATCTTCAAAGGTCCCTTCCAACCCAAACTATTCTATGATCTATAATCCCTGTCACCATCTTCTGAAGATGGTATCTAAGATGGGGCTGAGTCACTCCCTAGAAATATCTGTCTTTCCCTGCTGAGCTGGTGTAGGTGGCCACAATTTTGGTCATTAAAGGTAGCTGGGATGAATCCCAGGTCCACACAGCTCTGACTTAGGTGAGGTAGCTCTAAGCTTTGCAAGCTTAATATTATATGATGGCAGTTAAGGCACACAGAACATTCCCTAGCACCATAATTTGGAGAAAATATAAAAACATTTGTTTTGTATATAAACCTGAATGGCATCTTGGGCATCAGAACCCCCTGTAATACCATAAAGGTCTAACTTTTTTTAATTGGCGTGTTCTCCTGTACCTCAAGAAGAGTATTCTGTGTTTGATGGATGTGCTGGGACTACCATATTTCAGTCCCTCCATTTCTCTCCCTTCCTTTTTTTTTTTCTTTCTTGTTATATCTATTAAAGTGATTTATGACTTTTTCATTGTTCTGCCTGGAGCTTGGCCAACTCTTGAGATCAAAATCCAAAAAACTCTCCTCAACAAAACATTAGGGTGACCAGAATGAAACAGGACCTGTGGAAAAGATTTGAATTGTGGGAAAGGAAATAACCCCATCTCCATGGAAACGCATTCACGTTTTCCAGTTGCTCCTGAATAAATGAAGTTTGTGTTCTCCAATTCCTAGACTTCAATTTCAAGCACACCTAGCCTTAAAGTACCTGGGAATACTGTTAAAAACATCAAGGTTTCTCTGAGAAGCATTGCAGTTTCACAGCAATGGCTGGTTTTTTTTTTTTCTCTTTTTTTTTAATTTTTTTTTTTTTTTTTTCAGGAAATCACCATCCAAATTCTTCAGAAAATGTCTGCAAAACACACACAATCCACAAGGTGCTTATAAGAATTAGCTGCAGTGGCTAAGTTTCTACTCCAGAGTTGCAAGCCCTCCCTAATTCCTTACGAATGGCTCTAGTAGTCAGTAATACTTAACAAGCCCCACGTGTGGGACATTATTAAAAAAAAATACTTCAAGCTTTCGAGCTCGAATTTACATAATATGAGCATCCAGCCAAGTATTTCACTCGATCTCTGCTTCACAAGGCTTTACTGTCTCCCCTGGGCAGCGGCGGAGCGGGAGGACACCGCGCTGTTTGATTTCTGCACATCCAGCTGAACCAAACCCCAAATCTCAGAGTATTAGTGGTGGAGGTCAGTTATTTCACTGTGTCACCTCCAAACCAGGATCAATTCCTAGTGGGTTCAGGCTGAAAATTACCATTATTAACAGTATGTGTTAATTTTAATTGCTCGTGGCTTTAACGAGATGGCTGCTGCTTTATTGTGGTTTGTTCTTTTGATGTCAACTCAGGGATCTCATTCTGGTGTTTTCAGTTCTCCCACGTAAGAGTCCCCTTCACACACTTCATCCACATTTCCCATTTCTCCTTCAGCACCTTTCTGTCCCAAAGCTATCAACCTTGCTGAGACCCATTCACAAAAGGAAAAGAAAAACCAAGTTTTAGAACCTTTGGAGGGGAGGTAGCTCTTTATTATTCCCTTGCAGAGGTGAGCTGGTCCCTGCAAATCCACTCCTACACAGGGAAATTCCTACAGATGCCTGGAAGATTGAGCCCCCACGTCCCAGCTTTCACACGTGCAGCTCCCACCCCATAAGTAAACCCCCAAGACCTCACATATAGGGCATATTATGCCACTGAAGTGAGTGATCTTCCCTCTTTTTTTGTCATCTGGTTTCCAAAAGGTTTTGTCCCCTGTGTCCCCTTCTCCCTCCGCGCTCTCCTAAAAGAGAATTAATTTATAAAACAGAGGACAGACATTTCACGAGAAGCCAAAAATCTCTCTTGCTGACCACAAGCTGGAAGGTTTCGTATCCCTTTTCCACTCCCCAGCACCTTTTGTTCCCAAGTCTGTTTATTTTAATGTTTCCGTATAAAATTAATGCTTGTGAAAAATAAGGGATTACTAGAACCACCTGCTGGAGCCGGGGTTGGTGGAGGTAGACTCTGGACAGGGTTTTTTCCTCAGTGGCCTTGCCTGCACGCCCAGCTTCTCAGTTCCTGTCCTCTCTGTATTGGAATTTGGCATTCACCCCATTGCAAAAATACAGATTTACAAATGCAGTTTTCAGCGCTGACCTGCAACAACCTTTGTTACTCAGCATCCTCTCCTGAGCAGAGAACGGCTGTTCCCCACACGTGGCCACGTCCAAATTCCACACAGATCTTTTGTGACATTTAACTGGGATAGAGATTGGACCCTCTGAATTAATTTTCAATTAACTTCTGAACAGATATGTGTACCTTTGTCCTTAAGAGTTGCTTGTAACACCAGAGATCCCCCATCTTTGAGCTTCTTTTTTATTTATGGCAGAGGGAGCTTTACTTTTAGTGCAAAATTAGGAACTTCCTTTTTTTCTGTGTCCTTACCTATCAGCCATTCCCAAATTGGTGACAAGAAAGAACATAATCCTTTAAATTTTGAGAAGACAATGGTTCTTCTGGGACAAAGAGGCTGGGAGGGATGGTTTAGTGATGATGCTCCTTGTTTGTTGTGTGGGTGTCTATTTTTGTCAGTGAGGTTGACGGTTGGACAAGATGATCTTTAAGGTCCCTTCCAACCTAGAAGATTCTGTGATTCTCTGATCTTCAGTAAAGTACTTTTAGCCTTATAAGTCCTATTACCAATCTGTAAGTCAGGAAGGAAAGGAAAGGTTCTCTTTCCTGAAGAGGTTGTGAGCTCCCTACTCTGCAGCAGGATTTACAGAACAGATAACATCTAAAATGCAAACTGTTTTATACCGATACGATAGGATTCTGTGGTTTAAAAACCCTACTATGGGCCACGCTGGCCTGTGGACAAGACTTTTTTAAATTATGGTCTTGTATATTATAGGAAAAGAGAGTGCATAAATAATGTCATTTTACTAGGATGACTTTCAGGGATGCTGAGCATGTGCCATCCCTGTAGCACAGGGGACACTGAGGTTGCCTGGCCCTCTCAGCAGAGTTATTTGATGTTCCCCCTGCCCTGGCCTATCGCAGGGGTTTGTTTTGTACAGCGCTTTCATCCTCGCACTGCTTTTTTGGCAGTTTCTGCAAAAAAAAAAAAAAAAAGCTTTAAAATGGCTTCAACAGAGATGGATTGTCCCTGGCTGCGCCAGCGCGCAGGTAGAGGGTGTTTGCTCTTCTTTCACTGTTACACCAGACTCGCACAGACCCAATAGCTGCGGGGATCAATAACCCCTGTGTTTCCAGCCTGTGCTTATTAAAGGTGGTGCATGGAAAAAAAATAAGAAACTTTTCTCTATTTATATCTGGAACTTAATGAAGTGAAATTATCACAGCCGACAGACGCTAGTGTTGTAATTCAGAGACATGGCTTGGCTTAGAGGGATCTGCAGGCTGTTTTTATTCCAAATAATAAAAAAAATAAAAAAAAGAGTGAAACCTAATCCTCTAATCAGTTCCAATTTACATATTCGCGGGTCTTATTTCCAGCCTGCTGGAAGAAAAAAAGATAGTGTTGGAGTCACGAAGCGATTATTTGATTAAGTAATTATTAATCCCAGAGTGCTCTGATTAATTCCGAGCGAGTTAAACAAACGTATTGGAGCTGGGCTGGTCACCTTCACGCCATTGTAACGTGGAGGGGCAAAACTCACAGAGATATATTTTTACCTGCTCTACACTGAGGAGTTTTGTTCACTGAAGGTCTCCCATTCACTTCCCAAGGGGTTAATACTCTGCTAAATGAAGTGTTACAAATTTGAATTTTATCTGTGGCTAAATGCAATACCAAATGCTGATCTTTCTTTTCAGACTGGAAACTCCATCCTGGATCCGGGCACGATTCATTTTTTCAATGTTTAAATTATTATTTTTTTTTTAAAAAAAAGGAAGAAGAAAAACTCTGCTTAAATTATTATTTTTAAAAAAAAAAAAAAGAAGAAAAACTCTCAATCTACTTTTTAACAACTTTTTACCAACTGCCCTGAATCTATCGCTTAGATAATGTTGTATCTGAGAGTGCCTCAGAGCAGAGTATATCCACTGATTGCAAGAGAGCTGAGATACACTCTTCAAAATAATACTTTCCTTCTGAAAAAAATAAAACACTGGGAGGAAACAAGCCTGGAACTTATGTTTGCTGGTTGTATTGGAGTTTATGTATTTTATTCTAATATGCTAAAATCTCTTGTAGTTGGTCACTATATTTCTTCACACACACACACACAAAAGCCCTCCTCAAATTCACTGTGCTGTTCACTTCGGCTTCAAAGCTGCCCTTCAAACCAGGCCCTTCTCAGTCTCTCCACTTTCCTTCACTTATCCCTTCTCCAGAAAAAAGCTTAGGAAAATAGAAAGATGATATATAATAAGCCCACAGTAAATAGATCTGCATTACACTGCATCAAGGGAGAAGGTGAGAAGCACAGCAGGGCACACATTACCAAAGGCAGCTTGGGACCATCTTCTTGCTATGACTGAAGCCAATTCATGTCACAGGAATATGTTGTACCAAAACGCAGAGTCAAATGGCCCAGTTGTTCTAAAAATGCTGATAAAAGCACTAAGTTACTGACCAGGGACAGAAGAAAGCAATTAAACTTCAACATGGTGGTTTTGTGTCAGATCAATAGATTAGGGACGTGTATTTGTTATTCATTGTCCATTATTTTACTGCTTAACCATATCTCCTCATCTGATCCTGGGTCCAGATCCATCTGGTTAACCACATTACACAAGTGACGAATATTTGGAATCAAGAGTTTTCAAGCAATTTGGAGACTGAGACTGGCTTCAGAATGATTTGTTAATGAAATACAATATTCATAACAAACAATTCTTCCTGTAAGCACTCCTAATGACCCACGCTTTTCCATCAGCATGGTCCAGCAATAATTCCTAGTAATAAATCTCAAATCTCCTGATGAAAATGAGCTTTTCAATTCCCTTTACAATTTTTAAATCAGAAAAAATGTAAATTATCTTCACTGAAGATGGTTTTGATTTTTTCGTTCTGGTTTGGTTTTTGTTGTTGCTTCTGGATTGCAACAGAGAGCTCCCAACTCACTTTAGTTTGAATATTCATCATCCCTGCTGGGGAAATCATGGAGCCTGCTCGTTGCTGCAGCGTGAGGAAATCCTCATGGCTAAAACTTCCTCAGTGAGCTCAGAAATACTGACCAAAGCCCATTTCCTTCGATACAGGCTACTGTATTTCAGCTGAGCACGTGGAGGGATGAAAAAATGCCAGATGCCCTGTCTGCTGGGGGATCCAGCATGGAATGGATCAACCAAGGCTGCAAGTGAAATAGCTCCTCGTGAGCAATAACGAGCAGAGTAATTATGGTAAAGGACACTATGCAATGAGTGAGTAACACACACAGACCCAGCTCTTCCCCGTCTCTTACGGTGGGATGTGAGGTTAAAACAGCTCAGCTTTTGAGGGAAGAAAATATTCAGAGGTTTTGTTCGAGAAAGATGAAAGCTTTTGTTTTGAGCGAAATGGAAAGTTTTGCTTCTCCTCTGTTCTACTGACGTCTTTGCCTCAGTCATCTGGGTAGTGTTTTAACATCTTATAGCACAGCATTAGCTAAAGGCAACCAAAACCTGCCTCCAGAGCCAAAATAATTAATGCAGATCTATTAATCAAAAAATAGCCTGAAGTACCTTACGAATGACAATAAACACACAAAATCAGCCTTCTTCCTGGAAAATGTTGATTTTGATTTCTCTTCAGAAAATATTTCCTTCCCAATCTGTCTCTGCGTGACTGCTGCCTTCCTCCTGAGACTTCAGGAGAACAGAGGGGACCACACTCTGCTGAAGGAAATCCTTGGATTTGGGAAAGCTGCAGAGGATGGAATTGAGGGCAGGCTGTAGCCGTGACTGCCATGTGCTGCAAGATCCGTCTGCGCCGCCATGGAGAATGTATGAGGAGGGCTGTGAGCATGTAACCAACAGCCTCACTCTCTTTCAAAACTTTCCAAGTTGAAAGGAAACTGCTAGTCAATGCAGAGATCCCCAGAAAGAAAAGAAGTACTTAAAATTTGGTTTTGTTTTTTTTTTTTTTTTGTTCTGAGATCATGAAATCTTTCTGCTTCTTTGACTTGCTGTCACACTCCTGAGGAGCCATCAGCTCCAGCAAAGAAATCTCCCTGGTCTCTGGGCTGATATTTCATCCTGAAAATGAAAGGGAAAACAGTGGACAGTTCAAATGCTTCTGAAAGCTCCAAGCAGAGCCTGGCTCAGCTCCAGAGCCCAGGCATCACACGTCTTTGTGTGATCCCCGTCACACACGTCCCACGCTGGCTGGGACCACCCATCATTTTCTGCAGCCCTCCAAGTGCAAAACTTCTTTTCTTTAGGGTTTGAAAGAATGTTTTTCAAGTTATGATCTGGCAATAGCTCGCTTGGCTTAGTTAGCACGAACCTCTCTGTGTCTGATAAGCAAAGGTGGCCAAATAATACAGATATTGATTTGTAAATATTTTCCTGAAGAACATGGAGCACCGTGTATTTTGTTGACCACTGGGTCAGATAATTGACTGTCCAGAAACATCTGAAAGCCCCTTGAGTTCTTATGAAAACTCTACAGAGTTGAGATAAGCCTTGAAAAGGGCAGGGAGAACAGCCACTGACCACTTCAGTGAATATAAAGGTTCAAAACTTTAGTAAAACATGGGCAGAGGCTACCCTAAAGTCTCATATCAGAACTCCATGCCATCTCAAACGTGCAAAGAAGGACTTGGAAGAGACAACGCCAACCGCATCAGGGTGAGCACAGGTCAATTAGCAGTGCACAGGCAATTAGCAATGCACCATCTCGGCTGATGAGATCACGGCAGCCAGACACGGAGAAATCAGATGAGAAAAGATTTATGTTTGTCTGCTGCTCCATAATGACCAGAGCTGGGAGGTTTCTTCCAGCCCAGTCCCACAGTAATGTGTATGCTTCTTTAGCCTTTTTGGTCTAAAATCACCTCATACCTAATAGACCAAAAAAGAACAACTAATAATTTGAGAGGGCGGAATAGAAAATCTGTCAGCCTGAGTCAGACTATTGGACCATCAAGCCCAGTATCCTGTCTCTGAAATGCTGTCAGTATCTGACACTTCGGGCTTAGTTGGGATAATAAAACATTTTCCTCAACCTTATGTAACATCTCGGCCTGGCAAAGAGAAGATTTAAACATTGATTGCTTTCCACTCCCCTCTGTCCCATGAATGTGAATCTGACTCTTTTCCAAAATGAACAACTCTGATGAGCTGGAATTGGTTTCTGGGCAGGATGGGAAAAGCTCCTCTCTCGTTACTCATTCCTGGAGAGATCTGCTAAACTTTTGCCTCCTAAAAAGGGGGACTTAAATTACGATACATAAAACTTCATCCGCAAAATTCTGGGTGCCCAAGGACACCTTTTCATGGAAGGTGGAAATGCATGTCGTAAGACTTCATGTCTAGTCGCTTTATTTTTCCCCCATCATGTCTACTTCCTTTATTTTTTTATTTGTTTAAGCTCTCCATTAGTTTATTAGCTTGACAGCAGCCCAGTTAATTAGACCGTCTTCCCTTCCCCCGGCATAAGTGGTACATTAGGCTCCCCAAATGCACACAAAATTTAGTGCTGCTGCTGGGGCACTTCTCAAAACAAATAAAAGATTTGCAAAACCAGCCACCAAGCATCCAACGTAATTAAACTGCATTTGTTACTTTTTCGGCCCTCGCACACAATCGAGGCCTTGTGCGAAGCAAGCGCTCCCCAATCAGGCTGTTTTTCTTTTGGAGGGACGAGTGCCAGGAGCCTCACCACCCCAGGTAACATAAGATCTCAACGAGCAGCAAATGGACAGTCGCAGCCAGAGTGAATGGACTGTGGGGAGATCTATATGAATGCGAACATCTAGAGAGAGAGCTATAGATATATGCAAACACGCACATACAGGGGAGTATAGTTCTTTAGGGGGCAGGGGGGAAAGCAGTGGAAAGCCTCCTAGAAATTACTGCTCCATGCACAGGTATGTAAATGACTCTGGAGTCTTGCTGTCCACCACCTCAATCAATTACAAGGTTATTCAAGATAAAACAAACACCATTTCAATTAACTGCATATACAGCAGCGGTTAGAGGCACAGGCGGGGAAGAGGAAGTGGGAGGAATTTTTGGAAAATGGAACTTTTTTCCTTCTTCTTCTGTAGATATGCACAAATAGAGGTTGCCTTGAGGTGCTGCGAGCACAGCCATGAATGGTCTTAAACTCCAACCTAAAGCCGTCGTGCTCTCGACTGAAAAGAAAATGAGGAGGGGGGAAAGAAAAAGAAAGAAAGAATGAAAGAAAAAAAAAGAAAGAAAAAAAGAAAGAAAAAAAAAAAGAAAGAAAGAAAAAAAGAGGAGGGAGTGAGCCTTAAACATCTGTTTAGTTTGTACCAGCTCAAATCAACCATTTGTGAGAGTCAGTGGGAGCAGAAATCGGGACAGAAACCCGAGTATGAGGGGTTCTGCTGGAGACAGGACCAAGCTAAGGTGTCCCTCAGCAAGTCTACAGAGCAGTCCTGTGCGAGGGTAGCTGTCTCAGCCGCACGCATGGGATCCTCAAGTCCTTGCAGTATTAGGACACAGCTGAATGACACAATCTGAAAACAACCCGCAAATTCAGTAGTGGTTTGAGAAGACAGAGTGGTGATGAAACACAGGGACTGGATAAATAACACCGGGGGTCGTTTTCCATTTTTGCCACACAACTTCTTGCCTAGCACTGATTTTACCTCTTCATTTTTCACCCTTCTGTGCAACTGGCAACTCTCTCAACCTTTACCTGGCTGATGCATTTACAATACGATCTTTTCAGTCCACCAGCAGTGTTCCCCTCAACAGAGGCTTCATTCTCACTTGGGTTTGTGTGTGCCACTGGGCTATAAATCAGGTACTCTGATCATCATACATCATGTTCTACATGAGCAGAGGCATCCTGTCTCCAAGGACAGGGCTGTTTGAAAACAGGGCACACAGCGTCTGGAACATTATTGATCAAATGAAATGTCATCCTCTGTCTTTCTGGGAATTGGCCATCATTATATTTTGATTGTTATTTGTCAATTGAAATTATGGATTAAGGGTTTGTTGTCAAAAGGTCTGTCTCACAGACTGTTCACCTGCAATCAATACAATAGTCAACATGAGATTTACATGATTTTTTGACTTTGGCTGATGTAGTAAAACGATCAACTGTTTTTTTGAAAAAAGTCATTCTTTATTTATCAAATAGTGCTTTCTAGATGAAATACACCCAGGCCAGGAGATAGGACTAAAATTTATGGCTGCAACCCCATAAATCACCATCTAGCCTCTTGCAGCCATGATCATGATCATAAGCAATAAATTCATTGCAGTTGCAGAGTTTTCATCGGTGACTTCAGACACAGAAACTGACTGTGAGCCTGCTCCGAGCCCAGTGCAAGAACAAGGTAAAGCAGGTATATTTGAAACATCTTCACGTTAGTTTTGTGCACCCCACTTGGAGGGTACTGGAAGTCTGTTACCCTTCCATGCCTCCTTTCACACCACTTTAATTTATATTTTTTGGCAGAGCAGAAACACCTGCTTTCTCACTCATTGTGGTCCCACCCAATGGGCGGTAACTTCTTGGGAGCAAACTCCACACTTAAGCCATGTCAACCTTCTCCTTGCTGACTACAAGAAGTAAATAAAAGCTTGAATTTGGGGCAGAACTGACTCAAATCCAGAGCCAATAACAAGCATTCCTTCTTCAAAGATTCATACTTCAAACCCCTGACATTCAAAGAGGCAGTTGCATGGCAGACATATTTAGGGAGACCCAAATCCCGGCCTTGATTTCAATACGGAATTGAATTCAGAAAAATCAACTCTTCCTGATCCCTTTCCCCTTTGAAAAACTTTTCTTCCTCTTCTCCAGTAGACTCACTGCCAAGAGGCACCCTAACCAGGGTTGGGGTCAGAGATCCCTGATGGAGCACAGACTCAGCTTTGGGTTTTTTGTGTATTTCCCAGGACTATTAACAGAGGAATATAATGAGAAATGAACTGAGGTTAAAGAATTCAGTGCCTCGTGTATTTTCACTAAAAACACTGACTGCATCAGGGGACCTGCCAAGAGGAGAGTTTAATATCGTATGAAGAGGAAGAATTTTCATAATGATACTTGGCAGTACCTGCATCCCCCCCCATGAATGAAGCTGCTGGTGCTTTCTCTTCTCCTCTCTCCTCTTTCCCCTCAGCCCAATGGCAGAACAAGTTATTTTCATTTTGAAGTAACTGGGAACCATGAGACCTAAGCTTGTTGCCAACATGGGCAGCCATGGTCAACTCTTCAAGGGATGGAGTGACTCACATTTTACGCATTTTTATCTTGTAGTCTATCATTTATGTGCCACATATATCCACGTGGTAAAAAACTTCTCAAACCCAAGTGTTATTGAGCATAGAAGGAAGATGCACCAAGAAGATACTTGGAATATCTGTGAGCTCTGGTGGTCCCTTAGACCTTTCTGCTCAGATCCTGCAGAGAAAGTCTAGCATATTTTCCCCTTCTAGAGCAAAAGTGCTCCACGTAGCCACAGGGCAGACTGAGTGGGGAGGGTGCTCATGAGATCAGAAATCAGGAACATTGTGTTTGGCTGCAGAATTTAAGGGATGTGCCCTGGACAAAGAGAACTGCCAAAATGCTTCCTGGGAAGGAGAAACATGTTGATATGACCATTCTGTTTCTGATATTTTGTATTAAAGCAACCAATGCTCAAACTCGGTGAAATGCAGGCCAGGTTGGCTTCGATTTGGTCATTAATGCTTCAGAAGCATATAAGCTTGGCTGAATCTAACCATCGATGGGTAACACCATACCCCACACTGCTGGTAGAGACAGAAACTGGATCTGTCTTTTTTAGTTAGCATTTTCAACTTCTACTTTAGTTTCTTGTTAGGAATAACTGACTCTTTTACATCTGGTGACTCGTCCTGACTTGTCCAATTCTGATTATATTCAGACACGCACTCCAATAGTGATCTGTGTTATGTATTCTCTCACAGTGCTCCTCGGTCCCCTTTTCTCACTCCCATCTGTTTAGAAACTTCATGCCATGAAAAAAGAGCAAATAAAATAGAAATGAATGCTTTGGAAAGGGATAATAACATGTTTTCTATAACAGAGATCAAATGTTCATGATCTATTATGTTCTACTATGCATTCGGCACTAGTTCTCCATGAAAAAGTACTGGCTTCAGCAGGAACCAGGCCTACTCCCTAATGATCAAAGAATCACAGAATGATACGGGGTTGGAAGGGACCTCTGAAGATCATCTCCTCCAACTCCCTGCCAGAGCAGGTCCACCCAGAGCAGGTCCCACAGGAACGTGTCCAGGCGGGTTTGAATGTCCCCAGAGATGGAGACTCCACCACCTCCCTGGGCAGCCTCTTCCAGGGCTCTGCCACCCCCAAAGTGAAGAAGTTCCTCCTCATGTTTAGGTGGAACTTCTTCTATTCAAGTTTGTGCCCATTTCCTCTTGTCCTGTCCCTGGGCACCACTGAAAAAAGACCAGCCCCATTGATGGGTTTATCTCAAATGGTTTTATCATTTTGATTTACTGTGGAGTAATTTTATTTTTTTTTCTGACAAATCATAAAAGAAGACTCTTGTATGAAAAAGGCCCAACATGAGAAAACCAATTCCTTGTGGTGATGACACGGAAGAGCAATGGTCAAATTCTGCTTGCTTTAAATGACACATGGAAATCCAAACAACCCCAGCAAGATTTCTGGGGCTTGACTGGGCCGTCACTCCAATCCCATGGCAATAAAACCCAGTACTTCTAGTTCATTTTCACTGTGATTCCGAGCATAAAGCAAGCAGAAAACGTATTCTGCAGTAAGGATTACAGAACGTAACTCTTCCTTAGGAGATGACGGTAGGGCCCTCATTTGCAAGTGATAAATGTCAATGCTCTTCCATCTGCAACTATTTTAAAAACCATTTTGAGGAACCACGTCAGTGCATGTCCCCAGGCGCCGCAGCCGGCGGTGACATGGGGGGCCAGAGCAGGACACAGCGGAGCCATCTCAGCTTCACTCAGTGTGTCATGCGGCAGTTGTCCTTTATTTTATTTTTATTTTTATTTTTTTTTAATTTTTTAACAAAATGAGGTGCCCCAGGGGAAAGTCAGCAGTTAGAAGCGGCCCCACCTGAGTGTGTCTTGGGAGGAAGCCTACTGCCTCATATTTTTTAAAAGGAAAAAAAAAAATTATAATAATAGAGCAGAGCCAAAAATATCAAGCAGTTCATAGCTGTTAAAAAGCCAGGGAAAGCTGAGTCGCACCCGTTCAGTGTTGTTCTTCCAAACAAGCTGACCACCCTCCCTTCATAATATTTTATTTATTAAAGCAGAAGTTGCCCCACTGGAATAAAATTATGTTATATTCATATGCATATGCATATATATATGTATGTATGCTCACACACACATATATACTTATTTATGACTGTGTTTCTATATAGCATTCAGCCAGAAGGCCCCTCTACACTTTTTTTTAGTGTGTAAACTGCTGAATTTGTTAAAGAGAGAGCAATTTTAATGCTGTGGAAGTGACTGAGGCACAATTCAGCCAAGGCCCCCGCGCGCTCCCCTCAGCCCCTCAGAGCGGCGCGCGCCCCCCAGGCCGCACCAGGCCCCGCCGTTGCCGCAGCAACAGGGTGCGCCTCTCCCATTGGTCCGTGCTCCCAGAGGATGAGGCGTGACGTCGCACCAGCCAATCAGCGTCCGGGGTTCCAGTACCCTCAGGAGAAGCGCCGCCGTAATGGCGGCCCCCGGGGGCTGGGGCGGGAGGAGAGACAGGGAGGAAAGCTCCCCTGAGGGAGAAGCCGGCAGAAAGGCGGTCCGTCGGGAGGAGAAGCAACGCTGTGGCTCTGTGTGGGTATTACAGCCGCTGCCACCTCTGTTCGTAGTTGCGAGCTCCCTACCTTGGTGGCTGTTTTTGTGGAGCTGTTTTAGTAACCTTATCCGTAAGCAGTCCTTCAAAGCAACCTGCTCTTTCTCACAGGGAACAAAACCATGCCATGCCTCTAAATACCTGACCAAATGTTTTAGAGGGTCAGGTCAGCAGAAGCAGTGCCTTCTGGGTACCTTCAGGGTATTTTTCTCTGGCTATTTTTTATTATTATTTATTTTCTACTGTGTATTCATTACCATTTTAAAGAACCCTGTATTTACTTGCAGAACAGTCTAGACAGCTAATGAAATAGTGGATTTTTACAAGAACATAAACAAAAAGAACATCAGAAATAGGTCTATATTTGAATAAGGATTGGAAGGTTGGTGTCCACGTACCAAGTGTGCCCTGACAAGAGTATCCCTTTGTTACTATTAGGTGCATTACTATCATTCCTAAAAATCCCCAAAGGAGTCACCTCATTGTTCTAAGAACAGTACAGGAACAGCAGGTCAAATTTATAAAATGTGCTTAAAGATGCAGATAAGATCCCAAGGGAGTTTTTCCAGACAGTTCATAAAACCAGGTTGTGAGTCACCACTGGAAGCTAATGGGAGTAAGGCCTGGAACTTATCTAGGTGCTTTTAATAAATCCTACTCTTTCCATATCGAGATGATTAAATGCATAATACACTTTTTTTAAATCGGACCCAGTGTTTATACAGGGCCAAGAGCAGCAATCTAAGCGCTAAAGTACTCCATGCCTCTGGAGAAGAGTGCCTGCTCTGGAGAATCTAAAATAATCACGAGCAAGGTAGTGTGCAGTCAGACTCTGAGGCAGAGAAATGAAGCTTCTTTCTCAGTGTCTGACAGCAGGCTTTTAGATTTTTATTTTATATTGATGCGTATGTGTAGACCCTACATTTCAGAAGTTGCCTCTGAGCTAACAGGGCTAGATTTTGCATTCCTTATGTTCACTGAAGGTAACTTCTTGTCCAGTGTTCTAACAAAAAAGACAGACATTGCTATATTCCTGTCACCCCAACACATGGTATGAGAAAATGACCCAAGGGGTCATCTGGAAAACCCAGTTCTTGCATCCTACCTTCTCACAGAGAAGAGAGATACAGAGAACACATTTCCCCACTGCCGCTACCTGTTTCTTTCCTTGCTCATTGCTGAGGCTCATCAGTCACCTTGTTACTCATCACTTTTTCCAGACCCGCAGAGGGTGTTGTCGTGTGGTCCTTCCTCCTGTGTTACTGCTGCGTGTTGTTTCTGGAGCACACAGTACTACTGCTTGGCGTGGGTTCTGGCGAGTGACTCGGAGGTGGTGGCAGGCAAAAGTGAACCGTGCCCAGCACTTTCCCATGAAGGCCTGGCTTCCTCACAGAGGAAAATGGGCTAAGCCTGGTGAAGCATGTCTTCCAGTCTATCGAGAAGAAAATAAAAAGTGATTCAGCTTATTTTTGTTTCATCCAGCTGTCTTACAACTAACATTCCCAGTAAAGGGGAGCTGTTGTGTTTTTATTTGAAACATGTTCTTCACTTACAGCAGTGATTTTCTTTGAATGTTAATTGTTTATTTATAATTCCCTTCTACGTATGTGGCTGAATAAAAAGCCCTTTTCTTTTGAAGCATCCTGTTAACTGCATGAGGAACAGGGGAAGCTCAGTAACTGCTGGCGTCTGAATGAAACACATTCAATGATAATAAAATTACAGAATTTTGGAGCCAGAAGGAAACTAAATAGATCGTGCAGTTGGACTTCCTGCACTGAGTCAGGATGAGCTACACCTGGACTTGGATGTTTGCCTGCCCTGTTCTTAAATGCTTTTAACATCCAGGTAGCTTCCACGACATTGGGAAATGGGCCCTCTTAATGTTTCACCTCTGACAGCTAAAACCTGTTGACTAACATAGCAAAATTAGGCATGGATGAAATATAAATTGCTCTGAAGTGCCTTCCTTTAATTTAAATAGCTTAGAACTTAAAATGCATTGTAAGAAACAGGAAGAAATTTGGGGTGTTGCTTTTTCTGAGATGTTTTCTGTGTTTCTTGGGAACTTTAAACTGAGAACTTTAATGGTGGAGCATGAAAAAAAGAGAATGAAAAAAATTTATGCTCGGCTTTTGTATCACTCCACCATATCAGGCAAGGAACAGCCACAGACCATCCCATTTCATACCATGCCTGCAGGTAGCGGTACAAGGTGCAAAGAGCAGCCCGAAAAACCAATGGCTCTTCCAGATTAATACAGGAGAAGTCTTCCACAAAACAGAAATATGGGGTGCTTGGAAACAGAATAGGAAATTCTGAGAAAGCAAAGCAGGGAAATACACTAGACGGATTTTCGGGCTCTTGCAGTCATTAGCTCACTGTCCTTACCTCAGAGAAGCCATTCCAGGGGCTTGGATGCACAGGAGGACGATGTTAGGATCTGCTGTTCTACAGCAACTTGGTGAAGCCTTCGTTGAGGTTTCTGTTTTGGTAGATTGGCCAGTAACCAGTGTGTTGTTTCTATGCAATATTTCTGGAGGTTAACTGAGGATCAGGAAGGAAGTGGGTACATCATGAAAACAGCTGAGCAACAGCATGTGATGGAATCCTGAGTGACAAAATTATTTCTTATGCATTTCAGAAGGTAGATGCAGAGGAAGAATTCAGGCCCAGAATCAAGTCTTTCTTACTTGAGCTGAACGTTTTTTAATATCAGATGAAAGTTATTGCATCCAATTTGATTGAAACTCAGTCGATATCCCATAAGTGGCTACAAGAGGAAATCCCAGTTTATATGACTCAACATTTTTGTGCAAATATTAACTTTGGCTGATACACATTTCTCCCTGTATCTCTTTTCCAGATCTGAGAGGAATTATACCATGTCTCAAAGTTAGCTTAGTTATATTCAGCTGTAGCCTTTGGTTATTTGAAGAGCTTCCATTTTTAACTGGTTTATCTATTTAGTGTTTCTAAACGATAAAGAAAATATAATTTTTCCCATGATTCTGCTTCCTGAGGTGCAGTAGTAAATTCTGCACCATTGAAAAACTTAAATTTAATGATGGCGAAACTGAGGGTTTCCTTTGTTGTGCTGAACCCAGTGGAAAACCCCAGAAGCTGGCAACCTCTGCATCCCAGGATCTACATGCACTTTTAGCCCCAACATTCTCACTGACTTATTTTGTTAATGGGGTTCCTTGGAACAGGAAACATTAGTTGACACTGGAGTTAATCTTTTGTTTTGAAAAATTTTCATATCCTCAGTCAAAATGCTCTTCAAGGTGACTGCCACCAACCAGATTGTTGTTTCAGTGCAAACTGAAGGACAGATGATGAGGAGAGAGCAAATTAATAAACAGATGTCTGGTATATTGCTTGTGCTTGGATTCCTGGTCATGCAAATGAGATGGTCAACACCTGCAACAGAGGAACAGAGGAATCTAGTTTGAATCTAAAACCTCAGGTTTCTCTGGGTGATACCTAATTTTGAGCAGTATGGGGGAAAAAAAAAACAGTACTGAAGTTAGTGAGCCATGGCTGTTAAACATAGTTAATGCATCTGGGCTTCCTGAAAACAGTCTGGAACTGAAATCAATCACTTTTTTTTTTAAATATCTTTTTCAGTCTGTGGGTGTTAAAAGTGCTGATGCAAGATGCTGAAGGAATCTGTCTTCCCAGGACTTATCAGCCGCGGGGAAACCATTCCACTGGTATCCCACACGCCACTGTTGGACCTGCAGCATTGCGCAGTTCCAGACAGAAAAGCAAAATTAACTTTTCCAGTTGAAACTCCAAGCAGTATTTTAGGGAGGCTGAATATAAATAGCCAAGACTGGGCTTGGACAGTGTACCAGGGCTAACACCCATACTCTTGCAAAATGTGCCCTGGGATCTTGAATGACCACAAGTGGTCAGAAGCTTGGGTTTGGCATCCGATTTTGACATATTTTCTTCGTGACGTCAACAGTCATCTCCCCTGTGGTCCCGTCTTCTCCTCTCGGTGGCAATAGCAGCCCTGCAGACTGACAGCTGTATCTTGGGGAGGCTCTAAATAGCCACTGCTTTTTTTCACCTATTCTGTAATTCTTTTACAAAATGGATAAAAGAAACTGCCAGCCAGATAAGGAACAATTGCTCCAAGCCAATATGGGAAGGAACTGGGAAAGGTTCCACGAGTAGAATTAACTGAGCAATGCAGAATTTCCAGGGCATCATCTGGTAGCTCTCTCTTGTTTTGCTGGTGTGCTTAATGTTGTCAAGTTTTGTTTTGTTTAATTTTGGGTCCTTTTATCGTCTATTTTTGACTTCTAGGCAGTTGCAACCTTCATAGTTACCAAGTCCCTTTGCACTTATCTTATCTGCGTTTCCTAATTTCCACTATTAGGTGATGTCTGACACCTTTTTTGCTCAAATCTGGCAGTCTGGACACAGAGTGAGTCACTTGCTCTCCAGACCCCACATCTTCCTACTTCTCCTCATCCCCACATTAAGGGTGTGACTGTTTGCAGTGTGAGATACGCACAAAACAAAAGAATTTCAGGAGATGGTGACATTAGTTCTTCACTGTTATAGCACAGGCAGCAAACCCCTCTGAGAGAATAGTCTAATAAAAGCATCCCTAGATTTTGAACTGAATTCTGAAATTCAGTTCGTAGGCACTCAGAGCCATCCTGATGTACATGAGGACAGCTTTCACTTAAGTAAAATCAGTAGTATTCAATCCAACCAACAGACTAAAAATGAAATGTAATGCATATATTATTTCTCCTCCCAGATTCTTTTTTGATATCTCTAACCAATCCCAGCAGTTGGATTCTGGCTTGAGATCAGCTGGCATAAAGACAGTGAATTCATAAGGCTATTGGAAACTTTCATCAGGTTCTATCAGTCCAGGGAAATGAAGGGTGCAGCTGCATATAGATGAGTGGTTAAGATAAAACTCTCATTGATAAAGGGTATTCTGTCAGTAATTCTTCAGGAGGGGATGAAATCTGATGATGTAGTTTTGGACATAAGAGACATTTTCAAATTGCTGGAAGAGCAATTCTGTGTTGCAAGGGTGGGTTTGTAGCAAAAACATGCACTCTAGAATGAATGTCACTGTCTCTGGAACAAGAGGATAACTCCAAATAATCAATTGGCAAAAAACTGTGACAAGAAGGAGAACACAAATCCTGTGAATTCATGCTTATTTATCTGCTCAGGTGTGATTCCTGATGGTTGTTTTCTCGGCCCTCGACATGGTGCCATACTCATCTTCCTCTTCATTTCTGGTCTCCAGCATCACGCAGAAGCTAAATTGTCTGCACTGAGCAACTACTTGGTCCTGGGTACCAGAGCAGTGCCTTGTATTTCTCAACAGTAGCTTTGATCTACCATGAGCTGATCCCATCCACAGCCTTGGTTTTGTAATTACATTCCAATGGGTATCTCTAATTCCCCCTGAGCAGAGAGAACAATCCACTGAGGTCAGTTGCTGCTTCCTTTGCATTGTAACTACTGGCTAATGACCAGTGTTTACTAACTTCCAGTGAGTCATTTGCAAGTGTGATGCTTGGCTAAAAAAATTGTTTCCAAGAACCCTATCAACATTAATCATTCATTCATGCATTGATATTCTTCTGCTAGATATGATTACCCGTGGTTTGAATTGAGATGGTAATAAGGCATGTACCTCAGACTGGACCAGAATAGCACGTGTGAGATAGAAGATCTAGGTTGCCCCCATTCACATCCCTGCCACGGCATCCAAGTTGGTCAACAATGGCAGAATTTGGCATGTTTCCCTGCCCCAAGGAGTTTGCAATTTGAAGAAGTGCTGTTTTATTCATACTGCTTTTATAGCTGTTCCCATGTCAGTCAGTGGGATGAATTTCCATCTTACTTTTATTGAAATGTAAATGCAGTTTTTCAGGACTTCACCTAACCTGCCCGAGTGAAGTTGCATTTAATAGAAATGCCAGGTCACGGAGATGTCTTTAAGGCTCTGTTCTTCCATCTTTCGCCCTAGAAGAATGCTGAAATTATAGTGTGTGGGGTTGAGTGGGGAGGAAAAGAGGAGTATGAGAGGGGCTGACAGTGCCAGAGCAGACACCAGTGCTGGGACACTGCGGATGGCTGAGAAAAAGCATTCCTCACACCCCAGCTGCTGGAGCACTTGCTGGGGGATTTGTGTTGGGATTGAAGAAGCACTTAGTATGTGAATCACAGCTCCCAGGTTCCTCAATGAAACTTGCAAAGTGGACAATTAAGTTATGATGGGTTTCTTGTGGGAAAGACAATGAGCAGGAGTGAATTGATGGATGGCTTGTTGCTTTATTTGAGAGCCCCAGAGACTCAGTGTTCTGAAGTCCCTCTTAACACTTCCCACTTAGCTGTGAGACCAGAAGTAAGAATTGTTAATGCATTAAAATGCACTTGGCCTCCGTCTATTTTCCCATACAATTTATATTTTCTTTATTAAGCAGAAAGAGTAATACTATCAATATTTATAATTTCAGCCTCTTAAAATATTTTCACTCTGATATCAAAGGCAATAAACATCTTCCGGAGCAAGAGAGTGATGGAAGTCTTTAGTTCCCATAAATATAGTTCCTATAAAGTCTGGACTCCCTGGGCGGATGCCTTGGCTCAAAAATGACCTCCTGGCTCCTCCTTTTCATCTTGGTTTTTAATTGGAGCCAGGAGAAGGATCCCAGCATTTGCCAGGTGAATGCGAGCTGTACCCTGGCAGGATGCCTGCAGAGCCAGTACTGTTTTGTAGATTAAAATAAGGACAGCAGAAGGGGTGAAGGGGAGCTAGAGGGAGGGAAAGAGAACAGGGAAAGAGAATAGCAAAACACTTTGTCCTAATTCAGGTGAAAAAGTTAATCTCCGTGTCTATGCAGACAGTCTGCCACGTATAGGGTGGAGGAGGGAACAAGTTCTTTTTATATATGTGTTATATTCTCTAATTACCCCTGTGTGCCAGCCTCTAGGAACAATTGAAAATCGCTGCCAGAGTCTGTGCCTGCTCAGACATCATTCTGGTGGGGAAGCTCTGGGAACAGTTTGGCTGCTGCCAGATCAGGCAGTGCCTTCCAGCTCAGGCTCGTACCCAGAGTCTGGTCTGGGGCTAGAGAGGGGCAGGGGGACGGGTGGCAGGATCTGTGGGTTCTGTTCCCAAAATTGTCACTGACCCACTGCAGCTTTGGCCCTGACACCTGGTCTGCAGCTCGGTTTCCTGAGCCTCAAAATGCAGAGGACGCTGATAAGAATATTTACTCAGTTACGAGGAGCTTATGAGCTGAGGGATTTCAGGTCCTGGGTTACAAAACAGTAACCAACAGATGCTGTTCCCCTATTTTTTACTGTGGTCCATCCTAGTTTTAAATGAACCACTTTCTTTTTTGTAGAGTTTTAAATCCAGTGGACTTTACAATGGGAACAGTATTTTTTCTTGTATTAGGCAACCAATTTCTGTTACTAAAGCCTCTTGATTCTCAGGTTTACTTGGGCATGATGGGGAAGATGCTTGTTCACTCTAATGGCAAAAGCAGTCTTACAACAAGTCTACCTGAAAGACTCTAACTGCTTATTTAATGTTACCACACGCACTGACTGGGTCTGCTGGGCAATTTTCCATCAGAATAGTTTTCTGATAAAAAATGGCTCTTTGCAAAATCAAAATTTGTCCTGGAGAATACTACGGTTTTGCCAAAAAAAAAATTCAATTCACCAGTGGGGAAGTGAAATCGACAGCTTCCTGGCTGCCCACCTTGAAGTCTCACAATATTTTTTTGCTCTTTATTGAAGACAAAAACTGAAATCAAATAAATCTTTAAAATTTCAAACAAAAAAAAAAAGATATATCAGGGCTTGGAAATCTCTCCACACAAATAAATTTATATTAGGTTTGTTCTTGCCATTTTATTGGTCGTTTTTTGTCCCTGTCAGAATAATTTCCATCATTATTTTATAATGATGGTGGCTTTTTCTCTGGAAAGGGAATTGCATTTTCAGCCAGCTTTTGTACCGAGGAATTGAAACTAATGGGGAAAACAAGATAAGGAACAGAGAGAGTGGGGTAGGAGTTTGGGGATATGCTTGGCCTGGGAAAAATCAGTTTACCTCCGACAGAAATGATCTTTTGGGTGAGACGGAACCATTTTCCCATGAAACTGAGTTGGTTTCTAATGGATTACAGGCAAAGGCAACTCAAATGTCTGAAAATAATGCTTGTACATTTTTATACTTTCTAATATTGAAGAGATCCCCATTTCAAACTAAAAATGTTTAAGCTGTTAAGTTTCCCATTGTCATGCTAATCAAGTACCTTGAATTCTGGCACTAATATCTGAGTTCAGAACCTCAGAAGAATTTAGGTGCTTAATAACCATTAGGAAATGCTAAACTGGAGTGCAGTTACATCTCCTGAAGTAGCTTAAGTGCCTGGGAGGGGAACTGTGGTTATTATCCTTCTTTTGGTCCCATCAGTATTTCAGTTATATGATCTCCTCCTAAAATATATCAACTTTCACTTTGATGTTCAATATATTCTATAATTTTATGAATGGCTATATCCAATGTCTTATGAGAATTATGCCATCGTAAAATGCATCTTAAATTACCTAACAGGTCTATCTATATTCTGATATTTATGAAGCTTATTGGAGAAGCACTAACTCTCTCAGGGCTGCCTTGTATTTATTTGACATTGTTTATTCTGGGTAAACTCCTTGGAGACAAGGAGCAAATTCCTCTGAGATCTTGTGGTCGGATCAATTTGTAGAGCTGTTTCCATGTTTTCTGATGCAATCGAGTGTAACAATGTTGTATCCCAGTAAACATGGAAATGGAGCAAGGAAAACATTTCTCAATCGACTTCCTAAAAATACTGCTCTGGGTGGGGAGGGGCTCAAGTTTTATTCCAGGAGCTCATTCAAGCCCTCATCGGTTTCCACAATGTCTCAGATTTTACTTAGTCTTATATTTCATGTACTTATAGATTGGGAAACAGAGCACTGCATGGGCCAAATGCCCATGAGCGTGACGTGCAATAACCATTATGCATTCAAATGTACATATTCATGGGTGGAGAGTTGCCAAGCGTGGCTGGAAGGAAATTCAATATTTGGCAAAATGGGCAGATCATCAAGGGTGATCCTGGGAGGGGCTATCTTGAATTGCCTCTTCTGACTTCGTGTTTGAATATCCTAATGCTTCATTCTGTAGGATGGGAAAAAAAAAAAATAGTAGATGTCCGTTGTGTAAATTTGCTATTCTGTGATTTGTTTTGTCTGGGTTTTTACTTCGTTTTAATTATCTTCCTTCCTGTGGTTGCCTGGTGACTAGTGTTGAGCTTTCAGATGGAACCTGATGAAAATATAAGTTGTAATTAAGTTCCTGGAGAGGAGAGGGAGGAAAAGAGTGGGTACCAAATTTACCAGTGTCCAACTGAGGAGCAGCAGTGAGATGAGGGTTGTAAAATCCGTCTGTGCTGTTTCTGTGCCTGTGTCCATCCCGTCATAAAGACTTACCCAGCTTAGGACCCTCTTTTTTCAAAAAGTTTTCATGCAGTGACATTCAGAGAGGGAGACAGGCGTGTGTATTCCCTCATTACTTACCCTGTACTCACAACAGCACAGCGCACACCTGCATTAGCTGTTTGGGCAGGGGCCTGGCAGTCTCGTGGGCAAAAATACCTGCTCCGAGTGAGCATCTGTAAGAGCTGTTTGTGCACAGAAGGCAGACAAGGCACAGAGCAGTTTGTGTGGGAATAGGGTCATGCTTTTCACGCCCACAACTTCCAGAATTTGGGTCCTAAATATTTGGCATGGCTTTATCTTTCCTCTCCACTACCCAAATATGAAAAAGGCAGTATTAAAATGCTCTGAAATGACTGCTTATAATAATTGGTGCTGTGTGCCTTTTGTATCCCTATTGAATTTTGTCTTTTGTGCATATACCCCATGTAGCTTCAGGGACTACTTTGTTCCAGTGGGATGTGGTGAAGAATTATCCACATTAGTGGAAATGGAATCAGTAGATGTATATCAAAAGGGAGTATACCCACGTTAGGTGGCAGGGTATAGCCATGTCTGCAGTGGAGCTGTGCCTCAGCTTGCCCTTCAGCACACACCTCACCATGTAAAAGTGGATCCAAGCACCACAAAGCACCTTCAACCCTCATCAGAGTCCAGGGTCTCAAGCCCACAGCACGGGGCTCTTGGCCTCATAAAATCATAGAATCATAGAATGGTCTAGGTTGGAAGAGACCCTTGGGATCATCGAGTCCAACCATCTACCCCACTCTACAAAGTCCTCCCCTACACCATGTCCCTCAGCACTGCATCTAAACGGCCCTTAAACACAGCCAGGGCAGCCTGTTCCAATGCCCGACCACTCTTTCAGTGAAAAATTCTTTCCTAATGTTCAATCTAAACCTCCCCTGTTGGAGCTTGAAGCCATTCCCTCTCGTCCAGCCCCCCTGCTCAAAGCAGGGCCACCTACAGCAGGTTGCTCAGGACTGTGTCCTGTTTGGTTTGGAACACCTCCAGGGATGGAGACTCTATAACCCCTTTGGAAAACCTGTTCCAGCATTTGATCACCCTTACAGTAAAAAAGCTTTTTCTTATGATTAAACAGAATTTCCCATATTTCAATTTGTGCCCACTGAAGACCCATTTTATCTGCCTCATCCCATTTCAACACAGCAATCGCGTCTGTTTTTTGATTCTAGTGTTTTTGTTCCTGTTTTCAGGACACTTGAAAGACGAGCGTCTCCCAATGGCAAAGATAAGAGCCCACGTCCTGCATCCTGTGGCCGTGCATTCTCAGCCACAAGAGTCACTGCAGCCCCTTTCCGGAGGGAGGCAATTGGACACTGACATCCCAGACTGATGCAGCTAATCCAGCTTTACCCAGGGTAATTACGTGAAGTGACATTCAAATCTGAGTGGTTTTTCTAGACACAGAGATTATTACATGATGAAGAAAGCACACCAGCTACTTTCCTACCCGCGTGTCTCTCGTGCAGTTTAAAAATAGCCCAAAGCATTTGAAAACGTGCCTTAAATCTTTTGACGGGGAACTGGATGAGGTCACAAGACTGGGAAGGGACTTGTTTGCTGTTGGGAGGATGGTGAACTCACCACGTCAAACAGAGCTGAGCACTGCTGTGTGTGAAGAAAGGTAGGGAAACGGGGCCCAGCATGCCCTTTTTTCAGTGATTTTTGTATGCATCTTTGGTGCATGTGAAATACTGTGGGTTAAAAGCCCTTTTGATATATAGAGGGCAGGATGTGACAGGATCAGTTCTGTTTTCACTATAGCAAGCTGCAAAGAGCCTGTAAAGAAAAAAACAAGCAATATATTCAAGCACAAAAGCCAATGTAGACACAACCAGGGTACAGCTCTGCTCAGTTCCCTGTGACAGCTCACTGTCTGCAGTAAGAAATTTGGGATTTCCCCTTCCACACGGTGAACCTGCTCCAGATAAAGTTCATTCTCTTTGGTTTTGAAAAAATGCGTTTTCTTTGTTGGTATTTGACAGTATCTCAGTTCTCCTGTTACTGGAGAAATGCTAAGGATGCACAGCCAGGGTAGTAAGCTTACAAGTACAGGAAAGTTAAATGTTAAAAAGTCCAGCTTCATGAACCAGGCTACATCTAGGCTGTTGGTTCTCACAAGAGTTAATGAAAAAAGTGTCCAGTATCCTTCTACCACCCCAACAGAGAGTGTGTGGGACAAGTATTCTCGAATACTCATTTCCTGCTCGTACGAAATGGGCCCAGGCTATCACAGTAATTCATGCATGAACCACTTTTCTATGAATTTGTAGCCCAATAGGAGCAGTTCTATTGGAAGTCTATTATTTGCATAATTGGGCGCTAACGAAAATAAAGCTAACAAATTGCTGATAATTGCAAAATGTCAACTATATTGGAATAGGTCAGAGGTGAAATATAAGGGTGAATTCTCCAGGTGTGTTGAGGTCAAAAGCAACTTGTTATTGAGGGGAAACTTGTTAGGGGTAATAGCTATCAGAAGAAACTCAACTGAATCATGTTCAAGCCAACTAAATCTTAAGTACCATGTTGCTGCAATGCTCCAGGAGAGAGGCACCATGGCCAACGTGAGTAACTGGTTAGTTCTTCACAAGTTACTTGGGAAGGGGGACTGAAAAGGAGCACTAAAGAGAACTACAAACACTCTTGTTGTATATAAAGTGGTACAAGGCAACTTCGCCGAACAACTTTACCCAGAAAATGTTATAAAATACAACGGAGGGCCCAAAATCATTTTAGTACCTGAACAAATTGAAAGTTGTTTCCCAGAAAAATCCACATGGCACTCCAGGTGGCTGGGAAGAGAAGTCTCAGTTGGCTGCAGTAAGACTTGAGAACCTGAGGATCAAAAAGGGAATGAACTTGCACTGATGCTTTGGAGTGATCCACAGTTCATTGCACTTAGCTAACTTCTTCCTACCAAAGTTGCAAAGTTCCCTGGTATTTTTGGGAAAATGAAAAATTATGGACAGCCTGAGGAAATGCAGTTCTTTTTAAAATGGCCTTGGTTTTGACTACCATACTGTATTGCTTCAAAATCCTCTCAAGAACTTCCTTATGTAAGTGAAAAACAGCCTCACAAATTGCCAGGGTGGTTTAAATCAACTTCAGTGCAATAAAAGGTATATGTGCTCCCTTAGTCAGGGGAGTTGGAAAAAGAGCTATCAATAACAGTATGTCAGATAAACACTGAGGGCAAAGAGAGGACTTTGCTGGGACATGACTTTTTTCATTCTCTCAGGGATTCTCTTTCTCCTCTGTCTTCAGTTGCTTTTATATCTTTAACTATACAGCAGCCAAGGCAGGAGAGGAACTGCCTGACAAAGGTTTCATTGACAAAAGTGTATGATTTTTGCTAGAAAGCACTTCCTTCTCGGCTGAAGGCTTTGAAGTGTCATCTTTGTTCTTTCAGGCTTGTTATTTTTTTTTCTCTTTAAATATGATAGACAAAATACTTGAAAGTCATCCTTTAGTACAGGCAGAATAACAGGAGCAGCAACAGAAACCCTTCATTTAAAAAGGTATCATCATGCTAAAATGATGTATTTGAAATATCATTTCTAATCCTTGTTAAGAAAACAGTGCCTGAAATAATTTAAAACTGCTAGTTGAATTTTAAAAACATGTATAATTTACTCTTCAAGCTGTCTTCTTCTTTCATTGACTATCTCAGCGTGCCGTGTATCTGCCGACTCTGATCTTTGTACCTCTTTCATGTGGCTTGGTTTTACTATCTGCAAAAAGGATTAATGGAAATGAACTCCTTTGTAAAGTACATTGAATCAGCATCAAAAAGTGCCATTGTAAGGCAAGGGATTATCAATGTAGTCTGCTTTTTAATATTTGAACAGTGTGGTAGATTTTGCTTTTCTAAAACCTGAAATCCAAAATTATTTGTTTTTAACTCGTTAGTACCCATAATCTCTTTTATGTTCATATCAACCCACATCCTACATCCCAATACCTAAAATAGATTCCGTCGTTGCAAGCACACAGCATTCTCACTGCAGTTCAGTGGGTAACTCAGGGAATCCAGTGCTGTTAATCCCTTCAGTGAAGACTTGATTCTCTATTTCTGAGTAAATGGAAATGTCACTATTGACTTTGGTGGTTGTGGGGTCAGATCAGTTTCAAACACTGTGGGATAAGGTCATACAACTAGTCCTTAAGGTTGCAGGTGAGGAGAAAGACACATGATAATCCTGCCAGCTCGGAAGGTACTGTTCCTAATAATTTCAGTTCAGTCAGACCACAGAGATCAGCAAACCACCAGAGACAACTTCCTGTGGTTTGACACTATAATCCTGTAATGGAACATGACTGTGTTAACCTCTTATTTTTTTCCTCTTGATTAACTCACTTTCCTAACAAAAGTTTTAAAGGCCACGATCTCCAGGTTATTATTATCCACCAAAGAGGGCTTTCTTGGCATGGGGTTGGGGAATAAAAGTTTCTTGGCACATAAGAACGGATGAGTACAGCAGTGGGATTCCTTCTGGTGCTTCCAGGCTTAGCATCCAGATGAAAAGCTATTTGATACACTTAACAGTGCCTGTGTCCAAAGCAAAGCTCCATGCTAGGGAACATAATGGGGATGCTGGAGATGCTGGAGCCCCTCTGCTGTGGGGACAGGCTGAGAGAGTTGGGGGGTTCAGCCTGGAGAAGAGAAGGCTCCGGGGAGACCTTAGAGCCCCTTTGTAAAGAGGAAGGCTCCGGGGAGACCTTAGAGCCCCTTCGTAAAGAGGTTCCAGGAAAGCTGGGGAGGGACTCTGGATCAGGGAGGGGAGCCATAGGACCAGGGGGAGCGGTTTTAACCTGAAAGAAGGGAGATTTAGATGAGATACTAGGAAGAAATTCCCAGCTGTGAGAGTGGTGAGACCCTGGCCCAGGTTGCCCAGAGAAGCTGTGGCTGCCCCATCCCTGGAGGGGTTCAAGGGCAGGTTGGAGGGGGCTTGGAGCAACCTGGGCTGGTGGGAGGTGTCCCTGCCCAGGGCAGGGGGTGGCACTGGATGATCTTAAAGGTCCTTCCAACCCAAAACCATTCTATGTTTGCCCAGAATTTCCTAAATATTTTATAAAAGTAAAAAAAAAAAAAAAAAAAGTTACTGTTGGGAACTCCGTCTCATTTCTGCTGAGCTGAATTTTCCTTCATTTTCATAATTGGGATAGTTTAGAGGTCAGTCTTTATGATCTGTAAGTAATCACAGTTACTGGGATTTACAGGAGAAAAAGATAATTTGTTGCTCCTTGTCCCTTCTGCTGCTCCTTCCACTCCTCCAGGATTGCAGTAGCAGCTTCTTAGAGAAAATAAACCCCAATAAACCAGCCTAAACACTGTTTTTTTTCAAATCCCCATTCTTAGCATAAGCAATGCTCAGCTGGAAGCCTAATAAAACCTTTGAACCGGTAATTTGCACCTATTCTTTTAAAGCCTTTTCCCATTTTAAATATTAGTATAAAAAGGGGATTTGAGGAATCGGTATCGCCAAAGCAAACATTTGACACACTGTTATATTAGAGTTATATTATGTAAAGCTTAGGCACATGAACCCAAGCTGCTGCTGCTGTTCTGCAAATCAGTGCTTATGTCTGCAGTAAGGACAAAAGTGCTGGAAAAAATATATTTCTGTGTGTGTGTGTGTGTGTGTGCATGTGCACGCTGGATCTGAATAGTGGGAGGATTGCACCATGTTGGTATGGTAACCAACTGTAAAAAGAAAATCCTCCTATTTAAGGCTCTGAAGGGTATTGGCTAATTTCTATCTTTCATCATGAAAACAGTAACACTGACACACTTTTTCTTTGCTGTGCCACAGATATTTATATTTGGATGTTGTCGTGGAAACTAACTGGGCTGAAATGTCACTTTGGGTTCTATTTCTGAGAGGATACAATGTGCTACCAGATTTCAGACCCAGATCTTCGAAGTGTGTGTTTAAGTTTATGGACCAGAGGATATAAAGCTAAATCCCTGTATCTTTTTAGGACTCGGCTACCAGATCTTGGAGAGATGGATGTAAAAATTCTCATAAACAAGTAGTTTAGTGTGCAGAGGGCTTAGTGAAAGCTACCTTCCAACATCTGTCCCTCTCTTTTCCTCCCTCTAAAGTGTTTTCTGATGCCTTGGGGGCAGGGGGGGCTCCTCTTAGCATTTGGGAGCTGTCTCCTCTGTCCAGTTCCCTCTTCAATGACATCTATTAGAAACCCCTTTGATAGGTTTGCTTGAAATTAGTCAATGATTGAAACTTTTGGGGATAGAAGGGAATGGAGAAGAAGCACATAGGCCTTGTTTCTTTAGTATCCAGCTAAAATATTTACCATGTTCAAGGTGAACTGCAACATGCTGGTCTGATGCTCTGTGTGTGTCATCTGTACTTGCAAATCCAACACTGTAGCTCCATGGTTCTGCTGGAAAGAAAAACAAACAGAAAACAATAGGAGAAACCACAGAGCCTTGCCTGGAGTTCAAGGATTTGTGCAGAGACAGGGCTGAGTTTGCTGTGGGGAATAAAGTCATTTCCCATGCACCAGTTCTAAAAGGGACAGCCCCAGTACTGGGACTGGGGTTATGTGTGAGCTGGGGGCAGTCTGTTTGCTTTGCTTGGCAGTAAGGGGGTGGACTCTGTTTAGTGCCTTTTCCTGGTCACTGCTGTCCTCTCTGCAGTCAGTTCAGTCCTGCTAGTGCAAAATATGTCTGATGGGAAAATACAGGTATTTAAACTTGGAATTGAGTTCACTTAGTAGTTTCCAGGCTCTCTAAGCTCTACTCGTACCCGAGGCAGTACTTTAATGCCATTCTGGCAGTGCAGAGTGAAGACGGGGGAAGGTCTAAATATGTTTGTTTCTGAAGAAAGAATTTGGAGAAACCCCACTCAGGTAGCTAAGAGCACCCAAGAGCAGAAAATACTGCTTTAAAGAGGAATATCTTTGGTTTTCCGGGCTCTTCAGAACAAGGGAGAAGTTTTAAAATAAAAACCTGAGTTTAATGAATGATACCAAAAAATGCTGCTTGACTGGTACACATGAATGATGCCAGGGATTCCTTAGCAGCACATCAGCAGAGGCACAGATTGCCCTGGGCATTAAAATAAATAAAAAAGAAAAAAATAGGGTTATGCATGTGAGATGTTTTCACAAAAAAGCCCCTCACAGCTACCCTTCATGCCATTCCCCATCCTCCTGTTCTAGGCTTGGCTGCTACACATTTCCCTCTGTCCATCTCCTTAGCAGGACACTGCGAGCCTGGAGGGGCCAAACGAAGCCTAGATTCACAACTATGTCGCTGTTTCTCCTTTGCTCGTGGCATTAATCAAAAAGGAAAAAAAAAACCTGTTAGCACAGAGCTCAGGTTTGTTTATTTTTTTGCCAGCTGCAACACGCTACCCTCTGAGGGGATCACGTAAAACCAGTCATGGTTTAGGTTGGAGTGACATGTCAAACCCAAACTGTAGGCCTGGCCCCTCTCAATGAATTACAACCTTGTCAGGAACCTATTATATATATACATATATACATACATATATGTATTTTTTTTAAATTAAGGTAGGTTTTTTATCAAATCAAATACCTGCACACTAAATTATACTTGTGGTGCCAGCCTGACTCTGCCTCTCTCTCCCCTGCTCTCTTTCCCTCAGTGTTACGATACAGGGGGTTTTGTTTGGAGGAGAGAGCGAGTGGTGCGGTCCCGAGCTGCCGAGGAGACGCTGTTCGACCTTGCCACATGTTTTGTTTTTGGGGTATTTACCACAACATGTCCCGGCGCTGTTGCCTTAATGATAAAAATATTTAGAGTCAAAGAGTGGAGGCCTGGGGTGGTGGGTGAGAGGAAGGAAGGTGAAGCAGTAATAGAGTACAGCCATCAAAGATGTTTACTCATCTGTTTTCTGAAACAAGTTTGTTTTGTTTATTAATAGGCCTTGAAATGCCAAGGGGAGAGTTTAAGGTGAACTAAAAATGCCATATGTTCCTCTGGCGTGGAGTCTCCTTTTGTACTTGCTAAAATTAGTTGGGTGCTGGCTCTTCCCTTTTTATCCACCTCCTCCCTCCGAGGAATAGATGCAATTGTTGTTTTTGAGGAGGCCAGAAAGCTCAGCAAATGGGGTAGTGAATGTTCACTGGAGGTTTGTTTAGTCCATGGCCCAGCAGTTTCTCTAGTCAGATACATGAGCTACTGCAAAATAGTGCACAATATATTAAAAAAAAAAAAAAGAAGCTTTCAACTCATCGTCTTTTCCATGGAGGAAAGGAGAATAATTGTTATGAAAAAACATCTTTTGTGCACAGCTCTACATACAGTCAGGAGATGCTTCTGCTGTCATGATGGCCTTACAGGGGAAGAAGTTACACACAGGACAACATCAGGCATCCCTGTGCCTAACACTCCGATCATGTAGTGTATCCTCACGGGGAAAAAAATCTGTACCTGGTTAACAATACATCCAGCTAAACATTGGCATAAAATCCTTCCTTTGTGTGCTTCCGAGGAGCATTAGGGTTTGGTTTTTAGAGAGTTGAATTCAGAACACACTTGGGGGGTGAGGGTAGAAAAGTTTTCCTCAAGAGGACCTCCGCAAACCGTGACCATTTCTGTTCAGAGAACATAATGAAAAACTCTTACTAATCCTGTATCATGCGTGTCTGGGCATTGAGCTCATGTGCAAGCTGAAAGGGGCTCGTGCTTGTAGGATCAATTGCAAATTTACTACAGGGTGATAGAATCCCCACAGAATAGTGTCTGAGCATAGCAGCACTGCATTAACACCGCTCTGCGTTCAGGCTGCCCTGCTCTCACACAGTTACTTGTTATAACTTTTTTGTTATGCAAGATGAGAGGGTGAAGGAGTGCTCTGGAGGAAGGACTGCAATTTGTAGAGCAATGGTGGAAGTGCCAGTGCTGATGGACACAGGGAGGCAAAGAACAGAGAGAGACCTCAGAGCTGAGCTGAGAGATCTGGCTTTCTCTCCTCTCCTTCTACCTCAGGAGGGGACATTTGGATTTTCATTCTTAAAAAGCTGCAAAGGAAATAGATGGCGTTTCTTGATATTTTAGATTGGCAAGGATGAAATGAGCTGAAGTTAAGATAAAAGGACTGTAGAGCTATGAGATGAGGAGAGAGAACCTAACAGAAAAGACTGTGTTCAGGTACTCTGTGCATAACTGGAGGCGGGAATCGATTTCAAACATTAAAAGCTGCGATGTGCTGGAGGTGTCAGGGGCATAGAGGTCTGTTTCTGATGGTTTGGGCACTTTCACTCAGCACTGAACCTTCATCTCTTGCCCTGGCTGCATAGCGTGACCAACGTTGTCCTTCTGAGCCTTGATCTCTGGACCCTAAAGCCCAGGCTCAGTCATTCCAGTTCAGGCTTTTGTCACCTGAGCTGGTGAGGTCAGAGTCAAGCACCAATTCAGACTGAGATTTAATATGTCCAGGAATATTAAGGCAACTAAATCTAGCAGGATTGGGATGTTTCTGTAGGACTTGTCATTATTAGATCATCACATCCAAGAAACAGAAATGTGTTCCTTACATCCAATCTCCCCAGTAAGTCTGTGTCCTTCAGGGCAGGATAACATCCTTCAGGGCAGAGTCCCAGCTACACTGCTGAGGACAGATGAAATAGGTCCTGCCCAACTCCTCCGTCTCCATATTGTACTCACAGCTCTGAAGGGGGCAGAAATCAATCACTCCAGGAAATGGCTCAGAGAAAAAATGTTAAATGTATGTAGTCATTTAATTGCATTATAGCCCTTATTAAATAAAAGTACAGGAGAACATAAAGGTGGCCTGCTTCTATTTTCGATGCAGATGTTATGTAAATTTATGTACCTGATTATGCCAGTCTTGTGAACCCCCTCAGGTTCCTGAACAATTTCCAAGCTGTCCCCCTTACTCAGTGTGGAACACTTTGTTGTTTTGTTCTGGTTTTGAGGCAGGACCTGGCTAAGCCTCCCTCAGCCATCGGGGTGTCTGTGTGTGCGAATGTGCGGGTGCTGCCTTGCTTTCCTGCAAGCCATGGACTGAATCTGGCACCAGCTTTTCTGGCTTCTTGAAGAAAAGTATGTTTCTGAGGTGAAAAATTTGCCTTTTAAATTTCTATATAGCTTATACCAAGATTATAATTCATATCCAGGGCTGAATACCAAATGACCCTGTTACTCATTTCCACAAATATTCTGAAAGGCGAAGAGTGAGGCAAGGGAAAATACTGGCCTGAATCCAATGCTGTTAGAACCCAAAATCAATGGCATTTATATGAAGGTTGGATTTGGCGTTCTCCATCTTTCATTTAAAGCTATAAGATTAACAGAATATAAATATTGCATGATGCCCCAGAGCTGCACCAGCAAATCTGCTCAAAGACGCATCTTTCCTTACTGAACAAGGAAAATATTGTAAAATGAAGTCTCCAGAACAAAGACCCCGTCTCCTGGAAAAACTGTTAGTAGCTGTTCTTGATACTGTGTGTTACAAGGTCCTTGTGAAGACTGAAACGTGGAGGATAAGCTCTCCGACCATGGAAAAGAAGCTCCTCTTTGGCAGTAACAGAACAATCCACAGTGGCTATTTACATGATACATCATTAGTAAAAGTTTTCATCAAACTTAGTCCTTCTGGTTCCATGCTGACAGAGCCATGCATTATCCCAAGAATTTTCCAGAAGTAAGAAAGAGAAGGAAACACGAACCTTATTGCAAGGGAGATAAACTCACTGGAAAATGTACTGAAGATTTTTCAAGGATCTTGCAGTTGAACAAGATTTACTTTGACATTTCCTGTGAGTTATGGTTTATTTCCACTCTGTGCGGTGTGGTGAACAGGATTGTGAAAAAACTCAGTTTTTAACAATGAAATAATAATCTATATATGTGACACCAAGAATGCAGCATCTCTGTGCCAGGGCAGATGCTAATGGTGATTCTTGTTGAAATGCTGAGGAATGTGATGTGTCCTTACAAAACCCCATCCCACCATCAGTGCTCTCCCATGCCTGGAGCATTGACTGACAACGTTCTAAATCTCTGCCCATCTGATGCCAATTGTTCACTCAGACATGAATCCCAAGGAGCTGGTACAGCAAAATAGTGGCCAAGCACATGTTTGACTTCCATTTTGGAATCATTTCTCCCTGGGATTGAAATTCTAGGATAAAACATATGGGTTTCAGCTGTGTCTCTAGGGACACAGCAAAGTTATAGTGCTGTAGAACACATATTGTGTGTAATGCATGGTTGTTATTTCTCCATTAGCACTGCCAGTGCTGGAGCTGGCTGTTAGCGTGTCATTCTCCTGACACATCATTAATAAACAGGTAATTTCATACCTGATTTCCATAGAGTGTCATGCTGAAAACCACCTGGGTTTCAATTTTCATCAACATCATTAATAAACAGGTAATTTCATACCTGATTTCCATAGAGTGTCATGCTGAAAACCACCTGGGTCTCAATTTTCATCAACATTTAGAATTAAAAAAAAAAAAAAGAAGATGCAGACTGAAAAGTGGTGGTTGTATTTGAGCTGGGATTGGTCTAATTGAATAATGGATCAATGGGGTTTGAACGAGCACATGTGCTGGAAGGAGAAAAAGTATGAGTGGAACCTGGGAGGCTCCATATGCCCAGTGGTTCTGAAGGAGATTGCACAGCATTAGCTTCACAGTTAGGAACCTTTAACTAAACAGGGATCTTACCCAGATCTTTGTTGCTTCACTAGTATATGCGTCCATCCTTCATTGTGTCTTACCTGGTGGCTGTGGAGAGCAATTTACTCCCTTTCATATATATCCCCTTCATGAATTTGAAGACCTAATGTATGTTCCTTCTGACTTTTCTTTCTTTGGCTGAATAACTCCAGTTCTTTCTACTTTCCTGTGTATCATTTCACAAAAAAACCTGACCTGCACTCCGTAATCCCAATTAATTTGGCAATTGATCCTTTTCCAGCGGTTGTTACAGGAGTCTGCCTTTGCCAGCAGGTGTCACCAGAAGAGAACAATAATATCAAGCTCTGGAATGCAACTGCCTCTTGCAGGAAATGCAATTTCTGTCTCTGCAGTCATCTCTATTTTGCATACCATTGCAACTCATTTATTCCATAATGACTTGTCACTTTTTTTAGAAAATATATATGTCCTATAAGCAAGAGACACCCAACTAAAGGAAGCCGCACCAAGCTTGGGAAAGGACCTTGGCGAAGTTACCAGGGATTTTAGGAAGTGTTTGCTGGCTGGTTGCAGCATGAGCTGGGTTAGGCATAGACCCCTGGGTCTTGGTGTCCCATAAATGTAGACTTCTTGAGGGTGCAGCGTACTGAGAGCAGAGGCAACTGCCATCCACAGCCCATCTCCTGCACTGAAGCACTGCTCACAAGTGTTGTCATCAGGCTTCAGCCAGCAGTAACCTCTACAGATACAAGGCTTTGCCCAAAAGCCAAGGGAAACGCTCAGATTTGTGTTATGACCTCTAACTGTAATTTATTGCATGGATATCCATGGCATAAGTGATATCTCATTGTTTTCTCTCTCTTCCTCTCGTGTTTGTCCTTTGCTTGTGGAGAGATTTCTGAGTCAAACCTCTCCCCGTCCTCCCAGTTTGCACAAATCAGTGTGAACAAATGTCTATTCCAGTGCCATATTCTGATTGTCAGAAGACAAGAGGCTTCAACAAAAGCTGGTTTTCTCTCAAGGGTTCTTCATGATTTTCTGTTGTGGGGACAGGGCTGTGATCCCCCTCTGTAACTCTGCAGAGGGTTTGAAGGGTGGTTCTGGCTGAGCTGGTGATTTTTATGCCCTCGTGGGTGACTGCAGTACAACCTGCAGCACAGGCATTGGAACATGCCATTGGAAGGGTTTGAGAAAATGTATTTTGATTTTTCTTTTCTTGATTAAACCAGCAACTGCTGCATAAATATTGGAAATAAAACCTGCTGCAAACTGAAGGATTAGTAGTTAGCTCTCTATCTAAATACACTCCATTCCCCCCCACCACCCCCTCCCCAAAATAAAATAGTGTTGTTTGAAATTTCCAGGGAAGCTTAAAGCCTAAAGCATTGGGTGAGATGTAAATTTCTTAAAATATTTATCCATCCATAAGTGGCTACATATTTGACATTATTATAGGGTTTCTCAGTGTTCCATTTTATTAAAAAATATTTATTTGGTTTCTAAGATTACTGCTTCTCTGACCACAGAAAATTCAATTACCGAAAACTGCAGCTATCAAATTGGTTGAAAATAAATAGCCTTTTATCCAAACCTGGCATGGGCTGGTTTACTTTTAATACATAGCCATAAAAAAAGAAGCTCTTTCCACAGAGACCCGGTTGGTTACAGAGCAAGAAGCCAAGGAATACTTTGCATCATCAGGTTTTATTTAAAATAAGGCAGGGAGGGGGTAGAAAATAAGTCGTTATGAGACTAATTAGCTGTTCATTTTTCTCTTGTGTTTTAACAAGTAACTGAAGATTTCTCAAGGTGTCTCTTTTGTTACAATAAGCCCTGTTTTCTTAAATAAGTCTGGTTTTCTGGTTCATGTGAGTGGGTAGATGTGCAGGTAACTAGCCCAAATGCTTTCTTAAAGTACCAGATGTCCCCTCCTGTAATGTTTTCAAACAGACATTGTGTTTGCAAATGGCAAATAATAGAAAATAGTGCTGCAAGAAGCCTTAGCAGGCACCCAGTCAACAGATTTATTAATTGGTTTTCATCTTTAATGACATAGATTCCATCACATCTCAAGATAGTGTGTTGCAGAGGTTTGTTAATGCAGAGGTTTATAAATGAAGTAGGCATTTAAATGTAGATGAAGGTTTAACATCCTTTTTGATACACGGGAAGTGTCGCACAACTACATGTTTGGTGAATGTCTAGATAATACCATCAGCCACAATCATCTCTTCTAACAATGCTTTTGCAAAGGGGAAACAAAACAGAAAGGAACAAATTTAAAAAGAAAGACTGTGATTTGCAGCTCTTTCCAAACGGTCGGGGATAAGACTTTCCCCTCCTTTAATTTGTTGAACAACCACGTTCCTTTTTCAGTCTGTTCCTTTGCCTGTAAAGTCCCTTCTACATGGTCTGAAGACACCACATCTTTCAGCTGAGGTCCAAAAGGCATCAAAGGCTGGAATGTGAAACATCTCTGTCCTGTCGTAGTCCAGGAGTTCCTCGTTAACAGGTTCTGTTAACGAGTGGCTGCCCAAGAGCCCCTGCCTTCCAGGGATGAAGGATGCTCGCTGAGAGATGGCCCTGCAGTGGCTTGATAGGGAACAATGTGCCAGGCAGACCCGGGGCTCGGGATGCACCAAAGAGCTCTTTCCCAGCACCAGGATGAAAAGCTGGAGATCAAAGCTCAGGCACGAGCAAAGGGAGATAACGCAACGGGCACATGGTCTCTCCAAAAATGCTGCTTTTAAAGGGAGGCTGCCTTTTCGCCTGCAGAATGAATGTCTTTGGCATAAACGTAACCTTCAAGGGGAGTTAAAGGGCTGAGGAGATTTTTCTAAGAGAAACAGAAACAAGTCGGTATTAAAAATCTCAGGTTTTATTGCTTTGGAAAGACATCTGAATTCCCTAGAAGATCTGTGGGAAAATTCGTCAACTGCTGAGATGGGTAAAAATATTCCTCTATCTCCCACTGGGCACACTGAGAGAATCACTGCTCTAACCATTTCCTCGAAAACTGGAAGCACTTTGTAGTTCCTATTTACGGAGTTTTCATCCTTTGAAAATGCCTGGGAGGAGGGTTACCTGTGGCTCTCAGCTGGAGCGCGTGGGCCAGGAGAGCAGCCCAGAGCTCTGCCCTGCTTATCCCCTTGAGGTGGCACATTTCATTTCCCCATCCCTCAGTCGTTCCAGCTTGGTTATGTTGCAAAGTTTAGTAAAATTAAATAATGATTGGAAAGGGCTTTAAGAAGATTTTGTGAGGAAAGGACTCGAGTTAGTTGTGAAGAATAGCTGGCTGCTTTTCCATCTCTGTGGTTTTGCAGGTCTGTACACACACGTCCCATTGTACACAAAAGCTGCTTGTTTTTTTAAGGCAGTTGGTGAGTGTATTATATGACAGCGAGTCATCCGAAGAGAGATTGCTGCAGCCAAAATGTCAGGAGAGAAAAGAGGCTGAGAACCTGCACTTTAATCTCTTTTCTGATGTGATTTCCCAATTGCATCAGGAGGCAAAGTCTCCACCAGAGACTCCACCAAAATAATACACCCTGGTGGCTCTGTCCTGGTCAGCTTTCCCAGAGCCCTTTCCCAGCTCCCCAGGAGGACACCCAGCTCCCATTGTCTCCTGCTGGCTCTGACAGCTACAGTGCTGTTGAAATGTAGTTTATGGATAAAATGTTGTTTAGGTATCTGTAATGGATCCTGCACTCAAAGCCAATAGACGGGTAGCTCAGCCATCAGTTGGCAGCCCATAAAATCCCTGGTTACATTTCTTTTTCCTTTTTTCATCCTTCTTAAAGTGATGGCGTGAGGGAAGCTGATGGGTTTGAAATTACAGGAACAGCTCCACAGACGTCTTCAGTAAATGAAAATAAAAGTGTGTTGCAATTTAATTTTGAACTGCATGACTGCAAATAGGGATGTCCCCACTGCCTTTCTCTGGGGGGTGACTCCTGGCCTAAATTGCTTCTCTGTCACTGTTCACTCGTGTCTCCTGAAAAGCAATAAAATCCAGGAGACAATGCTGTAGTGAGGTAACTTATCACTTGCAGCAAAAAACTTCCTAGAAGTGTTTTTATCTAAAGAGCTTGTATATTTATATATATTTTGAATGTCTGCTGCTAGATAACATTGCTTTGCTCATTTTAAAAACTCTGCCTCGAATAAAGAGCTTCTTAAAAGAAGCTTTTTAAAAGTGTGTTAGTCCTTAATGTTGCCTTGGTAGCAGATATCCTCCAGGTTACAGTATTCATTGCGATGCATACAAACAACACATTGACTATGGCCCCACTTTATATTCTCACTAAATCAAGGTAAAGTTTTTTAAAGCCCAATTCATATTAAAAAATTTTCCTGCGGGTGCGAAGTGATTTTGACATGGGCACAGCTCACACGGAGAACCCTCCAGACTTGTGGCTTCAGAGCAAAGGAGGGAAAAATATAGCTTGAGGTGGGGACAGGAGTTAGAAATAGTTTAGAGAACCCTTTGATAATGGAGGCTGGACTTTAATTCATGTCAGAAGAGACCTAACTATCACCCACCACTTGTCACAGATTTATGGATCATCTATTTTGTTAATGCTTATGGATCTCTTGCTGAACATAACCCTTCTGGATATTTTTTTTTCCTGATCAAAGACTGTTAAAAGTTAAAAATGTCCCTCTGATATCTTGAGGTTTTCCTAAGAAGAAGGTGCATTGATGGAACAGTTGTTAGGGTACTCATGAAGTAATACATTTTCCATGTATATCTTAAAAAGTTTCTGAGGTGCACTTTCATTTTATATATATTGAACAATCTGTGCTTGAAAATAACCAGCTGATGAATGTGTTGGCTGAATGCGACCACACAGAATGAGGCTGTTTGTTATCAGTGTTACCTGAAATACTTAGAACAGTCACTTTAAAATATTTACAATATTTTTTCTGGAGTTCACTCACAAGTAAAGTTTTACAAAATTATACCTATATGCCTGCAGGTGTAGAATATTATATATAAATAAAGTACAGCACGTTTTTAATCTCAGGTATATCATGATGTGACAACCAGCTCTTCACTATTCCTTCCTGTTAAAATATTTTCTCCAGTCTGAAGTTCTTATCTTAACGACAGTGAAGGCTGCAGATGTTCATGGATGAGCATCTGCCACCCACCCACACGTCCTCTGCCCCACATTTCATCTCTGCCCCATGTCTCATCTCTGCCCTCACCCTTGGTACACTCTAATGAGTTTCCTTCCCTCACCATTGATCAGCTTCTCGCCTGGCTCTAACAGTGGCGGTGATTTGTGTCTTGGAGAAAATAGTTAATTTCTGAGAGCTGTGATTAACTGTACTCCTTTTTGTAAATACAGCTTGCAAAATGAAGGATATTCATTATTCCTATGAAATTCCACGTGCAATATTGTATTTCTGCATTCTTAGACTGGACAAAGCCCTGAGGTGTCTGGAGCTGAAGGTTTGCCAAAAGCAGCTGAATTACAAATTCAGTGTCTCATTTTCACCTGAGCCATTGAAGTGTCATCCACTGAAGGAAATGCCAGTAGATCAGTTTTCATTTTCGGACACATCTGAATTGTTTTAATTTATCCACTGCTGGTAGAGAGATCTAAAAATCTTGATGTTTCATTCAGGCTTTGGGTATGAACTTTGCCAAGGGTGGAGCGAGACAGGAAGCTCCGTGTCTCTTTGGTGATTAATTAGGCACCTTCCCATAAGGAACATCCTTCGTCCTGTAACCTGGGGAGATTTACTACAAGATTCAGAGTTTGTTGTTGGAATAGCTGGGGAGGGAGATAAAACAAAGTGAAAAGCTCCTGCGGAATGGATGGGCATGGACAGACAAGTGCATCCTCCAGGAGAGATGGGAAGGGAATGCAGATGGTGCCCAAACCACAAAGTGTACGACTCCATCAGGCTCCAGACCTCAGACATCCCTAATTTAAGGGTTACCCAGATACAGGTTTTTAGGTTTGCTCATTATAAAAATTAGAGAGTAACTACAGCATTCAGATTCTGGTTTGAATACTGGTAAAGACCACAGCATTCAGCAGTGTTTGGACCGAAGGTGTTAATTTTAATCCATTTTTAGAAAGGCATGATTATTGCTGGCATAACTATTTTATTTTAAATGTTTTAATTACTCAAGAACAAACTGTTTTATACAATTCCCATAGCAGCTGAGCTACACTTTGAAGCCAAATATTCTGGCAAGACAAGATTATGGGGGTTTTTTTTGAGAAAGCAGGAAAAGGTGTAGATACAGAGCACTTCATGAAAGGCTAAAATTATGGTCCGGTGTCCATTCTGTCAGTGACTAGGAATTCATGTAGAATTGCATTTCAAGATCTATATTTTAGGTACAAATTAGGAGGTTTTATTGCTGCTTTAAAGTGCATGCAGATTATTTTACTTGAATTCCAAGTCACATTATACCCAGCCAAGTCGAGTGTCATTTTACAGACATGAAAACATAAGAAACTCTATTCTCTAGTTCCTTATTATAAGACTGAGTCTGTTGTTTATTGATGATGATTTTCCTTTATTTTACTGGAAGCAGCAATGGGAATGAATGTGTTGTGGGAGCTATTTTTACATTTATGTTACTCCTTCAGTGCTTGTCTGTTAGTGTGAAGTGAGATAAAGAACTCTGTAACATACGATTCAAGTGAATGGATAGATGAGAAAAGAGAAAAAAGCTGTAGCATCTAAGCTAATAATTCCCAATTAATAGGCTTTTCATATTTCTGAGCTTGGCAATGTTCTCAGGGAAGTTGAAAGTTTTCATCCACATTTTTTTTGGTTCAAAATAATAGGATTTTTTTCAATTTAATATCAAATTTGGTTAGACCTTCAGAAAATTTCGCTGATCTACGTTAAGAGGAACCTACAACTGTAATGTTGTCAGAGTGACAAGATGATTCAATTAAAGTATGTATGAGGATGAATGATATTTGGATTGCATTTTATCTTCTGTGTTTTTCATAATGTTATCTGTGAAGCTTTTGGAGCAGAGCGCTTTAATCTTTTGTGGTGAATCCAGCAGCACAGGGAATGTGGCTCAGGGCACAGATGGGGCTTCCAACCAACGGCACCAAAGTTCTGAGTGTTAAATGATGGGGCAGAAATCAACAACTGTACAAATGCTTAGTCCAGTGGTATCGTGAGAGAAAACCAACATCTCCAATATTTATCTGAACATACAGCAGTTGTGGAAAATGGGGGGAGAGCTTTCATTGGCATTTCAGTTTGACAAGATTTTCCTAAGATATTTGTTGTGTTTCTGAAAGGTTCGAATGGGCACCAACTGCTCTCTCACAGCCACAAACATTCTAGATAGATCCAGAGAATTCCCTTTTAAATAAGGTGAAGCAAAAAAAACCCCAAAAGTGTATATTAAATTTTGGTATTAATGCAATTGTTTCTCCAGGAATCTCACTGGAGTTACTTTAAAAGAAGCAACCCCAAGGTGTGAATTTAAGGTGGGCTATTGCTTTCTTTTTCAAAGAAAAACATGAAGGAAAGGGAAACTAAAATAATGGAGGAATATAAAAATAAATATTAGAAGTAGAGATAGCAAACTGCTAATTTGTTTCTCGTAAAGTGAAAGCCAGTCTGCTTTTATGTCTGTTGCCAAAACACCTCACAATCAAATTTTCAGGATTTTTCATGGAGATTTTTCAGCCTGGAAGTACAGAGGGAGTATGTACATACAGAAAAGGATGGAAAAAGGAGTGATAAACTCCCTAAAAAATCTGTCAGTAAGAATGACTCTTGAAAATAACATGGTTCTTAGCTCTCTCCAGCTACACCTCATCTTTTAACAGTATAAACTAGCTTTCTCAATTGAAAATGTTAAATTTGCTGGCATGAGATGCCAGCTTTTGACACTAGAATATAGGACCATTCCATTAGATTTACAGTCCTGAAGTCCATATTCCCTTGAAGATTAAACCCTCATTAAATTCCCCCCCCCCCCCTTTTTTCCCTTTATTTCCTGCCTTTTGCTCACATCATCCTACAACTTTCATAAGCACTCTTGGTTTTAGTGCTTTAATAAAAACAGCTTTGGTGGAGGTTTAAAGGCACTTCAGATTCTCTAAAAACCTTTTGGAAATTCACCCCTCAATCTGTAATTCAACCTTCCTTCCCTGTCCCCGCGTCTCTCACCATACATCTTCATTAAGATGCATCTAAAAGAAGGTAGTCTGTAATTTAAACAATTACATCAAGGGGTTGATTCTCTTTTTCTCTCTCTCTTTTTTTTTTTTCTTCCCCCACCATTGTTATGACTAGACAGAGGATCATACTGAGTACATTAGCCAGGCAGTGACTCAGGACACCTACTGCTTGGAATGCCATTGGGCTCTGAAAGGAAAGGGATAAAACCGTCTATCCTCCAGCCCTGAACCCCACTCCGTAGTAATATTTCTGCCACAAAAATACTTTGCTGTCAGCTCCAGCAAGGCAGCGTTGGATAGCTGCGGTAGTTTGTTGTCAAAATGAAAAATGGTTCAGTGCAAAAGGTCTCATTGCTGGGATGCTAACAATCAAGGAACACTAAGTCAAGCATTTGACAAGGAACTTTGGTCTTGCTGTTAAATACCACTTAATATTGTCCTGCCCGATAATCCCTGCTGTTTAACAACTGTGCAATCATGGCTCAGTGATGGCATTATGCCTTTTCTGAAGGGGAAAACTAGGCCATATGTCATGCGTTTGCCTGCAAAAGAAAATACATGTCTTTTAATATCCAAGGACAATATAAATGTTTCAAAAAATAAGACAATTGCAAACACATTACAGTCTTGATTCTTCTTTGGCGTTTGTGGCCAGAATGGAGAGGAGTGTTGCAGTTCCAGCTGAGGTTTGTTGTAGGTGAAAAGCTGAGTAACTTCCAGTCCTGTCCAGTTGGGAGTTCGTGTGTAGTGTGTACAACCTGGGAGCAAGTAAATGCATCCCAGCCTTTATTCAGCAAAGTGGAATTGGGGAGTTTTGCTCTTATCACCTTGGTGCCTCCAGCTTCTGCCTTAAAAAGGGCTCCCATGCAATATGAGTTGTGTTTTCCAGTTAGGATTTGTTGCCTTCAGAGCATGACCTCTCGTGTATCCATGCTTTAACTGGTCCTCCTCAAACAAACCTCTGAGTTCTTGGTGTCATTTTTCTCATTGCCTTTCAATGCCAGATCTCTTGAGTCATCAAACCACCTCAGAGCCCCGTCTCTGTTTTGATGTGCCTTTTTGATGGTTGAGTTCTTTCTGCAAATAATAACCTTTGTTTTTTGTGGTTTTAGTCCTATTTAATTGTGAACATCTACTTCTGCATTATGAATAGGGGAATGTGTGATATGGAAAGATCCCCACAAAGGTGCTAGAAAGTGTTGCAGCAGAAGATGAATTAGACTATTGATCTAGAAGTCAGTAGGACATTTCTTCATTTGAGTTTGGCTAAAAATCCAAGCTGGAGCCAGCAATAATGATATTCACATTGGATGCGGCGGGGGGGAACAATAAAGACCCAGACAACAGAAAAGTTAAATGGGCAAAACTAAGCATTGTTACTGGCCATTTATTTCCAGCAAGGAATTTTATAGGCTAAGAAAGCAAAAATTTGCAGTAACAACGTAGAAAATAGTGGTAATGGTTTTCAGGGAGTGAATTACTGGAAGGGCAAGAAGCCTGAGCAGTTAAAGAAGAGCGTGAAGGCAGGCTTTGAGGAAAAAAGCAGAGACCTGAAACAACTCAACCTCTCCTTAGTGATGCTTCTGGGACAGAGCTTCCCCTCGCTGAAGCGAGAGAACCAAAAGCTGAGCTTAGTAGTTTTTCTAATTTCTCGCTGTTTCTCCATCAATGTGCTGTCAGGGTAGGCCTATATTGTGTAGCATTTTGCTTACATACAGACCCAAATGAACTCAATAACCATGTAAGAAGGCAAAGAATTCTGGAAGACATGGCTGATGGCAAATATTTTTCTATGCTTGATGTGTCAGCAGGGTTCTGGCAGGTGCCCTTAGAAAAATACAGCACACATTTTTGTGCATTCAACACCCCCTTTGGGAGACACTGTTTCCTCAGGCTGCCCTTTGGGTTATGTTCAACACCTGAGGTGTTCAAAGGAAAATACAACAACTGTTTGATGGTATAGAGGGTACAAAGGTTTGTGTAGATGACATTTTGATCTGGGAAAACCAGTAGAGGAACCAGTCAGTGGTTCTTAGCAGCCTTGGAAAAACCAGGAGTTTGGCTAAAAGCTAAACCAACAATAAAAGTAAATTCTGTGAAATGGAAATAACCTACCTGGGAGAGAAATGGGCATAGCAAAGGGAAGTGTAGATCACAACAAGCTTGAAGCTGTGACAGCCTCAGTAGGTGAAGAAGGAGTCAGAGTTTTCTGAAGTGTGGAGAAATCTGTGGGTTGGGAGACTTGGAGCAGCAGTGCACAGGGACAGACTCTGCCTCCTCATCACCAAATCGGTATTTCAGAGTGCTGCCAATTGGTAAATATTTCAAAGAGACAGAGTGAAAATACACTTACATCACAGAACACCCAATTGATATGGGCAGTTCCTGCATTAGGAATTAGCAAATCCCTTGACCAGATCAGCCGGGTGTATATATCGATATTTGACTGCTGTGACCTGTGGGAGAATAGACTTGCTTTGAATCTGGAAACTGATACAGAGATGACAGGAGAGATTGTTCAGTTTTGTTTGTTTCTCAGCATTTATCTCTGTAAACTACCTTTGGAAGGTTTTATTGGTGGAGACAAAACTTCAGAGAGCTCTTCAAAATCTGTTAAGTCTCTGTCTGGAGAAACAGCTATTTTTAAAGTTGCTAAAATATTGGGCAAGATTAAGATCTCATATAATCCCCTCTGGCTTTGTGAGGTCACTCCCATGTATAAAAAAAAATGGGGACACCTCTGTTATTGTTAGTATTATTATAAATTATTGCTCCTCTCCTTTTAAAGACATTGCCTGTTGTCATGATTTCAGATATGTATCCCAGAGCTCTGTTAAAGAAAAGCATGTGCAAACTCACATAAATGCAAAGCTAGGCTTATTGGACCAAATTCTGCTACAGTAAAACTCTGTTTGTTCTTTTAATCTAAACTTTTACCAAAGCAGTCCTTGTGCTTGCAACAGATGAGAACAGGACTTATATAAAACTAAAGTTAAAATAGTTTTCTCTTTGGAATTTGTCATGGTAGAGCATTCGGTATCTCTGTTCTGGGAACAAAGCAAGCAGTGAATCACTGATGATTTTGCCATAAAAATAAGTAAATCATTGAATGAATTTAAAAGGCTGAAGGAACTGACAGAATTTGTGGTTTCACTGTAACCTCTCTTGAAAATTGTTTTTTTCTCTTTTAGTTCTCTAAGTAGGTGAACGAGTATCACATTTATAGTAAAGAAAAGGCTAATCTTTATTGAGCAGCTATTCCTGTGCAATATATACATGATTTTCTGTAGAGCAGGGGATTTTGTTTGTTTGTTTTTGTCTTTCCAGTGATGCAACTCAAATCCATTGGCTCCACAGGAGCTCAGTTCTGTTTCAAGTGTCCTTAGCTTTATGAGCAAGGCACCGCTTTCCTTGTTCAATAGCCCCTGAGGGAGAGCTTTAAATGGGCCTGGAAATTTATTACTGAAACTCTGCAAGGAAATGATAGTCTGCCAGACTGCACAAAATGGCAGATATTGTGTCAGATATGTCATATCTTGTCAAATGGCAAGTACGTGGCTACTGGGATTGCGTTTCTATTTGCTGTGGATATAAGCCGGTCTCGATTGTTAGGAAGGATTACTCGGCCTCTTTACAGTCAAGAGATGAAATGGAAAAGAAAATTGTTTCAAGATTTCCAGTGCTAGAAGCTGGCTCTGTGTGTTGGAAGTATCTAGGTCAAGTGACAAAAATGGAGGAACTGCCCCCAGGGTCTCACCTGAAAAAGGGGTTTGCCCAGTTTTGGCGTTTCCCATATTTATATGTGAGGAAGAAGATGATGAGAAAAGATAGAAACAGTCTTCCACTTGAAACTGGAGGCAGAGCTGGAAATGCTCCGTATCAGCTGGATTTGGAGCTGGGCAGCATTTGATGTATGAGCAGAAGGGTTTTCACACAGCCTCACTCTTCAGGTGAAACACCTCGTGAGCGAGGGCTGGTTTGGATGGGAAGAGGTGTCACAGCTTCGGCCACTACAAGTATTTCTGGTAAATCAGACGGGGCTGCCTGTCCTTCGCAGAGCTGGATTCACCAGCTTCCCAATTACAGAGGAGCTGAAAGGCAGTAGTACAAGCAATACCAGTGGTATTTCTAGTACTTTTTAGCTAATAATTCCCTAAATAGTCACTTTCAAAAGACAGGGAAGCAAAAAAAGCTCCACAAACTGCAAAAGTTTAAGCTCCAAAATTACCTATATGCCTGCAGCTTACCTCAAAATGCTAATTGCTGAGGAGCCTTGCATTTAGAAGTAAACCTGTTATTAAAAAGGCACAGTGATCTTCTAGGAAGGCATAAATAACCTTCACCATTTTTACCATTTCTTCTCTAGAATGGAGATTATATTAGCAGATCTAGGTTTATTAATGGAGCGTAGTTACAAGCCAGTTGAAATGTCTCACTCTGGATTAAAAAATGAGGTTTCCAGGATCACTCTGGACTTAAGCCAAAAATTTTGCCTGTTGGGTTGTCGAGTCAAAGGCACTTATGAGCCATTCTAGTTGTTTCCCTCTCGTTTGTATCATTAGCTGTGGAAACTGATGTTACTTATGGATGTCAGACCGGTGGCCAGCCAAGATGCAGTGGAACTTTGTCCTCAATTCTTCTTCATCAATCCCTAATCTAATATAGCTTGCTCTTGAGGAATGCTTTGCAAAATTCTTGTGGTATAAGAATAAGACTGCAAAATAGTAAATCAGAGATCTGGGCTCCTACACTCAATTATTTCATCTCCAACTAGTCTATCTTCTCATTTTTCTCCAAAGAAACAGAAAAATACCTTATCATATACCGCCTCAATAGAAGAAATCAAACTGATTTCTAGATCATTTCAAATTCTTCTTTGTCTGGGAAGTTCACTGTCCTTCTTTACCATCTGGCAACTGACTTAAGAAAAAACATTGAGCTCATTTTTAGTAGTCAGTTTTTTCAACTGAAAGTAAAGTGATTGGATCTTTCTCAAAAATGATAGGAAAACCCCAAAAGTTTGCTGGAATCAAATTCACAGCAATGTGGTTGGAAAAGGAACAACTTTCTCCCATCTTCTTTTTAAAGTTATGGCACTCTAATGGTTGCTCTAAATTCTATACCTTGAGTATCTGTTTTCAACCAGATATTCAGGACTAGATATGAATTGAAACACAGTGGCTCGGACCCGTTGCAGTTGTGGGAGGTTGTAAGCAGGTTGAGTCACCCAAATCACTCTGCACCTTGGGGTTTTCCTTTACTTCACCAACAAATATAAACCTTATTATCCTGAGCTGCTTCCTGAACTGGCTCCTTTCCAGGGTTTTTCCTTGCCAAAATATTTGGCTGACTGTGGAGACGTTCTCCATATTTTAACTTCCTGAATTGAAGTTAATGGGACCCACCTGGTCTGGTTTGGAGATGAGTCAGCAGAAGAGTCCAGCATATTTAGAAAGAGTCCTTGAAAGTCATATCTAATAGAGACTCAAACCCAATGAAGCCGGGGAGCCAGGATTTACGTCACTGAGGCTTAAAATTTCATTTGCTGCAGTGCTGTGGTAGTAACTGCATTTCAGTATTTTTTCCTGGGTTTTTATTAGAGTATTTGTCCAGAAATATAATCTTTCAAGTATCAATTGCCTTTACAGTTGCAGCAATTTGAGTGGGCAGCTTTGTGTTATCTTTCATGCTTCACCTCCCAAGAAAAACTTACCTCTATGAGCAAAGACCCTGAGATCAAGGCATGTCTTTGCTGATCGTATCACATGATGGTATGAGCTGCAATGGAAATACAGATTGGAATTTCTTTCTGTTCTCATCACGCCAAATGAAATTGCTGCTTCTGCCAGCAGTTCTTCAGGACTAGTTTTAACACCTCTCTGGTGGGTTTCAGAGCCTGTTCGAGGCTGACGATAAGCCAAGCTGGTGTTACCTAAACCTTGCGGATGCTTCTTTCTGCAGTCAGGGCTTTTCTCCCTCTCAGCCTTTCTGTTCCACTGACAACAAGGTTATTCCTTGCAGAGCTGTAGGAAAAGCACATCGACAGCATATTTTTCCCTTGAGCAGACTGGTTGCACACATAGAGGCAAATTTCTCCTGCCAAAGTCCAAATAGGGAGTCCAAATGCATTTCTAAGTGTACCTTATTTATATATCATAGAATCATAGAATAGTTTGGGTTGAAAAAGCCTTTTTTTAAAAGGCATTTAAAAGGTCATCTATTCCAACTCCTCCTGCAATGATCAGGGACATCTTCCACTCAATCAGGTTGCTCAGAGCCCCATCCAGCCTGGCCTGGGATGTTTCCAGGGATGGAGCATCCACAGCTTCTCTGGGCAACCTGGGCCAGTGTTTCACCACCCTCGTTGTACAAAATGTCTTCTTTATATCTAGTCTAAATCTCCCCTCTTTTAGTTTAAAACCGTTACCCCTTGTCCTGTCACAATGGACCTTGCTAAAAAGTTTCTCTGCATCTTTCCTGTAGGCCCTGTCCCTCTCAGCTTGGTGTCATCTGCAAACTTGCAAAGTTGCACTCGATCCCACTGTCCATGTCACTGATGAAGATATTAAACAGTACTGGTCCCAGTATGGACCCCTGAGGGATGCCACTTGTCCCTGATCTCCATCTGGTCTGTTGACCACTACTCTCTGATTGTGACCATCCAACCAATTCCTCATGCACCCAACAGTCCACAGAAATGCACCACAGTAGCTAAAGAGAATACAAGCAATGCCTTCTCGGAAATCTTGCCATGAATATCCCAGTCATGTTTTAAGATAAGGAGTTTTAGCTAAAGAACTGACTACAAATAGAGCTGGAAGTGGAGAGCAAGCTTTTGGTCTTACTGTAGCTCCTGCCTTGCAAAATTGCTTCTGCTGCAACCTTCAGCAGAATTCCAGACTCTCAGCATCACAGAGTCCCTGTCCCAGGCAGAACACTCCATCACACACTGAGGAAAGGATGAGTGAGAGACAGGGTCTGATTATTTACAATACATGTAGCTTATTGTGCTTGGGGATATTATGGAATAAATGCAGAACAAAACCAACTTGCCTTCCTTAGCTGAGGTTAGGGCTAGTAATTACAACTTTGTCTCTTCCCAGAGAAACTGATCTGACCCTTTTCAGTGCAGATCAGTCATTCTGCTCAGTAGCAGGCTCCTAAGTGGCAATCTTTCATTCATGCTCCTTCCTTTCTTCTCTCTGGTAATTGAAATGCTAAGGCTGAGCCAAGACTAGATGAAACTCTTCAAATGTGTATTTGTGGTTTGCAGAGAATTCTCTACATCAACGTTCAATGTTTTTATGAGAAAAAAAAAAAGAAGTTAGTAGTAAGATGTTCCCTTGGAGGTAGTGGTAGTTTCACCCCCAAATGAACTTCCCTAAGAGGATGAATTAAAAGCCGTATGAAGTGATTGATAACCGATATGAAGAAATTGTCTGTTCTGCTCTAAAGCCAGTTCCAGAAACCAGACAACTCGTCAGGCAAATGCAAACATCTCAGGAGAGGCCGGGATGGTCCAGGGCTTCCCCGTCTGACAGGCAGGTTCATCTCTCAGTGCTTGCTGGGGGCTACGTTTGCCATGAAGCTTCAGCCCTGATTTGTGTATCATCTCAAACATTTTAACAGCTCCAAAGCTGGGCCTTCAGAACTGGTCGATCTGGGATGTGTGATTCTCTCCTGTGCCTGACAAGTGGGGCAAAGGAATCCTGGAGTGCCATGGGGGGTGGAGAGAAGCAGCACCCCTGACCCAGGCATCGAAGGAAGAGGGGGGCTTCTGCAGGTTCTCTAAGACTTTAGAGTAACTAAATAACCTGCTACTTATAGAATAACTACAGCAAATATGACCAGAGAATAACAATAGCTTTTGTCTCATGGCTCGTAATACATTTAGCAAGTCCTAAACATCAGAAGTAGGACCATGTGCAAACTCTTCACTGTGAAGTCAGGGTAAAGTACTATCTTTTTTTTTCTTTCTTCACTTTACCTATCAAATTAGTGAAGAAATCATGTTAAGTTTGTAGCGATGATTGTATACTTGTGTCCTGGAGGTAACTAGCCCTGAATGAATTTGAGTTAATAAATGTATGTGTAATGAGGCTGATCTTAAGTTTTACCTTAACTTGAGATTTTCTGGGGTTTTTTTAAGGTTTGTGCTGAAATGAAAGATACTTTTGTGACCTTAATTTCAAGCTAGCAACATTTTCATTTTCACCTGGGAATATTGCAAAAATCCAGCCACAGCGTGGTTATCGGAGCTCGCGTCGCGTACATATTTCCAGACAAATCCTTGTTTCTAATTAAAATAAACAATGGATTCCTCAGAGCTATGAGATCTTCAATAAACCAAAGTTAAAAAAAAAAAAAAAAAAAAAAAAAAAAAGAAGAGTGAGCGCAGATAATAGTTTAATTAATAGAACCTGGCGCCCTTCCAAAGTACACTGTGTCAGTTGAAGTATGTGAGGTGGAGAAGCTCAGGGTGGTTGGCGTGTGAAAAACATCTCTCATGATGAGTCTTGCAGGAAAATGCCAGTCACGCTCCAGTGAGCATCCTCAGGTGGCTGGTCTCTGCTGCCTCCACCTTCCCTGTCCCTGCCACGGGCTGCGTGGCATTCTCTGCCAGATGTAGCAGTATTTAAACCGAATTCCACTGGATGCTGAGTGGAAGGGTCAAATTGATCTCTTTGTGCTGCCTGACCGGGGAGGAGGGGGACAAACCTGGGGTCAGGGGAGCTGGAGGGTGGTGATGAGCCATGGGCGCTGTCACTGTTGGGGCATGTTGGGCTGAGCACAACAACAGGAAGGAGATGCGGCTGCCAAGAGGCTCAAAGCAAAAGGTGTCAGATCTACTTCCACCTTGCTTAGCTATCAACTGATGACTTCCAATGAAAATATTTTCCCTTTAGACCACTTTCCAGATTTCCAGAGGCAAGAGAGATGTGCATTGTGCCGACAGCACTGCTATTACAGGTAGCCAAGATTTTTCCTTGGGAGAAGCTGACATGGGTCAAGCGTCAAAATATCCAAAATGCTCTACTCCCTTCTCCCTTCTCCCCCCTCCTTCCTTTGCTCCATATAGATGGAATTCTGTCTGTTGTTTTTCACAGAAGCAGCTGTTGTTGCTTCAAGAGCCTTATTGTCTGCAGACCTTGTTTGTGGAATCCTCCTCTTATTCCTTTCTCCACTGCCCGTGTCAGGAAGTCAAGTCAGTCCAGTTTTGTTTCAGCCCAAGCCATGGCTCAGCTGGGAACTGTAATTGGGTTGGTCTGGTTTTCATTTTTGGCCAATAATAGCCGAGTAATGACGTTACAGAACCCTCAATTTAAATGTGGAAGGATCACGATGCAAAATTTCAGCCAGGGAGAGGCTGTCACTCCCATCTCCTGCTTCAGGGCAACACTTGTATTTCCAGCACAGGGTGCAGACTGGAGGTGTCTGACATACTGGTGGGTCCACCCAAGATGGTGGAAGTTTGAATCATGTTGGGAACCAGAAGAGCCGTGTCTGCTTCTCATTACACAAAGTTCTGGTTTAAATAAGCTGTTTGTGACAAGGTATTTTTCTGGTCAAGCAAATGTAAATGAGCTTGTGACTTCCCACTCAACTGCCGAAACGTTGCTTTTTGTGGACAAGTGTCACTTGTGCAGCGAAGGGCAGTGTGACAGGGAATGAGAAGACAGTGGTTGGGTTTTGCACCGGGGGCTGGGGGTGGAAGGGGTGTGTGGCTTCTGGAGTTAATCATTCTTCAAGGGCACAACAAGGCACAGCAGAGCCAGGTGCGTCTGATTTCCCCAGGGCCTGATTATCTCATGATAACCACATCCTCTGAAGTTGATTTTCTGCTATGTTTTCCCAGGTTTTTGTACAAAGGAATGATTTAGGTAAACTGAATTGACCATAAAATTTACCAAGTGAATTCTCCCCCCCCTCCCTTTTTTTAAGAACCTCAAGTAGCCAGTCTGCTCAGGGAGAGAGGTTTGCAAAATGAAATAACCTCATTTATATTTTTAATTTCAATCATGGACATCATCTCCACTGAAGCTTTATGAATGTGCAACTCCAAGATCAGCCTTGGGCTTGTTGAGCTCAAGTATGGGTTAAGGAATTGGGGAGGGTCATAAGGCAAATGTCAAAATAAACAAAAATTACAGTTTGTACATACCTGGAGCTGCTGACACCTGCTCCACTGCTGTGCTTTGAGGTGGCTCAGCATTCCCATTCCCCCATTCCCATTCCCTGGGACATAATTTAAGGAATATAATGCAAGCTGCTAGATCCCATGCCAGCAGGCAGACATTTGAGAGCTGGTTGAGCATCGTAGCCCCCAGCGTTGTAGCATGGGAAGTCCTTCTGAATCGAGTCCCATTTCCAGCTCGGCTACTACCTCGTGCCATGAGGCTGGACAAGGCAGTTGGCTTCTTTGTATGTTGTTTTTCAACAACAAGGAGAGAGATGACTTAATCTCTAATGGATATGAGAAGAATTCAGGCTTCTTTAGATCACTGATTTAATTCCAACAAAAGTCTCTGTAGACAATTTAGATACACTATTATTAGTAGTAATACAGTAGTAACACTAATAGTCAAGGTATGGATTCCTCAGCTTATGGAGCCAACCCTCCTTCTTAATTATTAGTTTTACTTCAAAGCAAGTAGAAAAAAGGGGGAAAAAACCACCCTGTTGACAGTCTCAATACTAACAGGAGAGCCCAGACTCCTATGTCTTGTAGTAAATGTGACATTTCACCTAATGTGTCTAAAAATAAAAGGGAAGCAGTGGAGAAAGTGCCTGTTACCTGCAGGTTCAGCCGCACCCTGGTGCATTCTTTGCCTGATGAGATCTTTTTGTGACAGAGCCAAACTTCAGATTTCCAAAAGCCAAAGTGTCAGTCAAAAATGGTAATTTCACCTCCAATCCTTGCTCACCGCCATTAATGTTTCAACCACTGACAATGAAGCACTGACAGGAGTTGGATGGTTTCCCTTGGAAGGAGTTTGACTCAAAGAAGCACTCTGAACTTTTGAGGTTCTAATTCTACCTGTAGAGATGAATTGAGGGACAGGTTATTGCTTCTGTTCCCTTCAATCACTTTGGCCACCCCGAGTGCCCAGTGGCAGGATGTGCCCCCAGCGGAAACATTGAGAAGAACCTGTATTTCAGTGAGCTTTCAACTCCTAGAAAATGGTACCAGTTCCCACCTACATCAGCCATCTCACCTGCCAAATCCTCTGCTCGCAGACAATGTGTTGTGTCAACAGAATACACCCTGACAGAGGACTTCTGTTTCTGCCGGCGCTACAAAACCTCCAAAAATGACCAGAGCTCTCAACATCCCACTCTGTAAATCTCTTAATCATTTCAGATGGCACAGTCATACGGCAGCTCATGGTCCTTTTTAGCCAAAGTAGCAACTTCTACAGTGAGTTGAGAATTTCTGGAGGAAACTTTTTCATCATGATTCATCAAACCATAATATTTTTGCAAGAACATATCCATTTTGACCAAAGCTTCCCAGATCCAGGATCGCTCCTGGCTTTGAACAGTAAAATACATCTCCAACAGACGGTGAGAATATTTGAATTGGAATAACCGAGGTCCCAAGTGAGAACTTTCACCACTGGGCTATTTTATGTTCTTGGGCGGGTCTTTTCTATTTCTCTAAAAAAATTTATGCCTAATGCAGAGAAAAGATGTTGTTTGAAATCTCAAGCTTTTGTGGGATGGGAAATCTGTCAGGCATCTTTGGATTTTATCCAGAACTCTTTTTTTTCTCCTTTTTTTTTCAGGAATATTTTTCTGAAGCATCACTCTCTTGTTTTAGACATATTTTTAGCTAAAACTAAAAGCAGATGGAGGAGATTAGGTTTTGTGTTTTTTTGAGGGAAATAGTGAAATCATCAAATTTTGCTTAGAATGAAATTTATGGAAATGGCTGCAAGAATTGATAAGAATAAACATTTTTTTTGCAAAAGTGAAAGAGGATAACTTTGCATGCTTTGAGTTTCCTAAAATAAAATCAATGTCTGCACCATCAATATTTTGTTTAAAATTTTACTTAGACACCTCAACATTTTCTTGAATAAAACTTTTTTTTCACTGAAAAATAATTGCAAGGCATTTTTCTTTCACCACTTCCAGTGCAAAAACCTGATTATCCAAAGGGGATTATCTAACCCAAAGTATTTCGAAGAAAATAGAAGAAAAAATATTCAGTTAAAATTTACAAATCCTTATTTTAAAAACTTATGTTTTCTAAAAAATCATATGAATCTTAAGATATTTTCACCATTCTGATTTTTTATTTTTTGCCTCCCCATTATATTCAGAGCTTCCAGCCAGCAACAAGACACCACCAACCTCTTGTTTGACTTTGCTCAGACTAAGACATCTTGTTCCTAATAGTGCCAGATTCTGAGGTTGAAAATATTTGGCTTTCTTTCCAATTAAAACATAATTTCACTTCATCTACCCAGGAAGATGATGATATTTTCCATGTCCACCCTTTATCTTTTGTATTCAAATGAGAACCTTTTAGCTGGAAGTTGATTTTCTTCTGCAAGGTGATGCTCTAACAGTCAGAGAGTGTTTATACTGGTACTGGAGGAGTGAGTTCAAGTGATAGTCACCAACATTTTGGAGCCCTCAGCTGGAGATGTCAGATGAAGTGGCTGAGGACAGTCGTGTGGTTGGGATAAATATGGAAACAGGCTTCAGGACCAAAGTTTCTGCAACAACACAGAGGCACCTGGTATTTTGCAGGTTGGTTCTTCCATCTCTGACTTTCAAGCTGCGTAGCTTCAAGAGTAGGTTTGGTATTTTAACAGAATTGGGAGTCACGTGAGTTGGTAACCAAGCTCTGAAGTTTATGGATCAGATACAAGGCTTGTGCTGTTGATATTTTGAGAAGTGTACCGTGGGTGTCGAGGCCTTAGGATAGCATGTGTCTCATGGCATCCCTCTGCAAGCTCCGGCAAGGGGCCCCGTAGCAACATTGGAAATCCCCGCGGTCACATGAAATGTGCTTTCCTGGCATGCCAGGCACTGAGCTCATGGGGAATGTCTGACTAAAAGGGCTTTCTCTATCTCAAACTGGAAGAAACAGCAGGCAGTTTTATTGTTTATCCTGAAACCTGCCTCCCTGCATGGGTGAGTGCTCTGGCACTCCAAATTCTGTCCCCCCCCCATTCAATAAAACCAATTCCTTTCTGCTCTGCCTTCGAGGGGTCTGTACAATAGCTGGGGAGGAAGGTCCTTTGTGCTGCCTTCCATCTCACTTGAGGTGATAATATTCCACCTTCCCAAAACTCCCCTCAGTGTTCCAGCTTGTTACGGCAATCTGATTTTGTCTTTAATAATAATATTAAAGGGCTGCTTTCTGCAGGGCTGTTTTCTGAATAGACAACTTCCAAAATGTAGACCCTGAACCCTGGAAATCCAGATTCTGGACTTGGCCAAACCTGTGGGGCTGCATACCATGGCTGGGAAGGAGTGGAGGGGGATAGAAACCCTGAATACCCAAAGCAAAAAAAGAATGTTGAAGAAAAAAAAAGAGAGTTGTGTTCTGAAATTCTGAAATGACTCTTTTTTTCTGGCATTCTGGTGTACCATCTCTCCTCTCACTGTACACAAGCAGAATAAACGTTGAGTGCATATGGATCTCCTTGCGCAGGATGCCAACAGATGGCAATATTCTATCATCATTACACAATCCCTTCCTCCTGTGCATTGCAGAAAGTTTGCATTTACATCTTTATCATGACATAAGGAGTTGATGAAGCTGGGGCTTGTCTAGTCCTAGAAACACCTCTCTACTGTGATATTTTTTGTATTTTTAATGTCTATTGCAACTGTATGTTCTAGTGTATGGAACATTTGAGAATTTTTCAGAAGTCACTTGTAAAGGATGGTGATGTCTAAATACCCCTCATAGCTCCCCTTAGGAGCACACAGACTCTCTGCCTAATGCAGATGCCTTCCCAGGCAGCTCTGGGTGATCCATCCTTGGGCACCACCTTTTCACAGTTCTTCCCTCTCTTTTTACATTCTGTGTGTACCCACATTTCCTGGTGTTCCCCCAGATTACCAAAGTACCACACGGCAGTGCAAACTGTAGTAATTGTGCAAATGGAACCATCATTCCATGATTCCATGATTCTTTTCTGTTTAGCAAAGATTTTCTTTCTCCTTTTCAGCCTTCTTTTTCTGGGCTTCATGTTTTACCCTTGGGACAAACTGATGAGACAGTTTTCCAACTGAGCTGTCTCTAAGGGCTCAGTGGGTTTGGGAAGGCTGTTTTCACCTCTGTAGCGTCTGTTAGAGTTTGTTGGTTTTTTAGGAAAACATACTATTTTGTGGCACAGCTGGGTGGTCTTTAAATTTGATTGGTGAGGAAGAAAAAGGGTTGTCTCCTGTCTCCACATCTTCCTGCCTTGTGTCAGAAAAACTGGAGGGAGATGTTGGTAGAGAATGAAGAAACAGAATTTGTGAAGTCCCCATGCAAATCCCAACAGGGATTTCCTGACCTCTTGGGACACCAGCATGAAGTGAGTGCTTCACACAGTAACGAAGTGGCCAAAAAAGCCACTCAAGGAATCACAAGAAAACGTTTGTAATATAACAGTCGTCCAACTCAGATGCATCATAACATGTTTGACTTTCCTCTTGGCAGCCTTTCTCCCTTAAAGAAGATGAGCTAATGGACATGGCGATAGCATTTCTGCACCCTCATCCATCTGTGTATGTGTATTTTAACAGCCAGGTCTTTGGATGCCATCTTTTGTAATGTTTCAGCCAGTTTTCTATTTGTATTTTCAGGTTTCATTGGGTATTTTTTCCCTCCTGTCAAATTATCCAGGAAATCAGAATCGAAATGTCTTTGTGCAATATCAAGTGGTGGAGAAGACACCAGTGTCCCTTCAGCCGCCATGGCTCAGAAATGTGTTAGTGACAGCAAACAGTCCCCTGAGACATGGGACAGGAGGGCTGCTATTTCAGATAGGTTTTTGGTTGAACGTGCCAGTTTTGTCTGAAATGAACCTCCTCAGTCCCTGTTGGTCACTTTTTCCTAGTTGTTGTGAGCCAACATTTGGCAGGGAAAGGAAAACAGATGGTCCTCAGCATATTGTCCTGTTTACTTTTTCTCAGTTCACGTTCTGAAGTAAATTGGTCTTTTCTTCTTCCTTTTTGGGCCAGGAATCCACACGTCTTTACAAAACTATACAAATCTTTTAATGAATATGCCTTTTGCCTTCCAATTATTATGACAATAGTTGCAGCAGGTATAAGTCGTGTCTTGCATCCTGGAACAACACACATCAGCTTTGACCTCTGTGACGAAGGCTGGACTCCAGCAGCAAATCCACAGGCAATCAAAATAAGACCACCAGAAAACCAACTATCATTTATTTCTTTTTAAAAGTGTTTCTTTCTTTCGTTCCCCCAGCAGACTTTCCCTGTGTTGAAAGGGATCCCCTGGTCACAAGTCAGCAGGCGAGGCTGTCGAAAGCTTTGACAGTCAGTCGAGTGGAACGTTACAACACATGGTAGCAGCACGCACCAATGGAGAGTCCCTTCACTGCATGGACCTCCCTCCAAGACCAACCTCACGTCGTTCTTCATCCAGGCCCCCCTCTAGTCATTCAGATCCCCTACTTCCACTAGTCCCGACATCGCCTGGGTCCCCAGGTTGCCCTTTTCCACAGGTATTGCTAAAGCAAATAGCACACAGTATTTACTAGGTGCAACACTTTAAATCATATTAATCTAGCCAATAAAGTATTTATGGCCAATAAAAATTCCACAGTGGCGGAGCTGATCCGTAAGGAGGATGAATGAGGGATTCACGTCCTGCCCCAGCCAGACTGTCCGAAGCCCTGGGAGGAACAGGGGAGAAGCAGGAGGAACTGGCTCCACAAAGCTCAAATGGCCCATGTGGTGGGATGGCAGGAGGAGGGGACACAACAGAGTTCTCTGACATTTCTGTTTGCAGTTTTTGACTTGTGAGCTACAAACAAAAATGCATAAATCATTATGTTGATGATTTGGCTACAGTGGCATAAAATGTGCTGTCAAACAAACAAAACATAGGCCTATGTTCACTGCTAAATACTTAGTTACACTGGTCCAGGGAATGTAGATATCCCAAAATGGGGTGGGTATTTCTATGGAAAACATCAAGCTATAAATTCCTATAAATTTCATGGGAAAGGAAATGAAGCTCCTGGCCTTGAAAGAGTCACAAAGATTTAGAGATCAGTATGAACCCTAATAGCAGATCAGAATATGTTTGTGCTGTTGGTGGGGGAAAGCGTGTGGAAGGTTTTTTCACTCTTGTTTTGAAGCATCTAGTTGTTGCCATCGTTGGAGAGCATGTACTGAGCAAGCCTCAGGAGTTCTGCTTTACCTCTAAAGTCTCTGTTACCACTAAACCACAGTCTCGGTTTCTGCCAAAAACATTAACATTAAAAAATTTTATCACTTTATATGGCTGATCTAAGGAATGGAAACTATTGACCATAATAAAAAGGGGATTTTTTTCAAATATCAGGTGAGCCTCCAGGTTCTTACTTGAACACAAGAAAGCCAAGTGCTGCTCTGGTCTGAGGGAACTTAATCCTGAAGCACAGCTGTATTTGTCGTGCATTATATAGTTTTTAGTCAAAACTCATTCCCCTATAAATCTCATAAACATTGTTAAGATCTCTAGAAACTGCTAAATCCTCAGCACGTTGCCAAGAGACTACTGGGTAGAATATAGACTGGCTGTGTTCCTGTGCGGGGGTCTGTTCTCACTGTGGTTTTTTGGAGAATGCATCAGCTGCCCAATGCTCACTCCTGGTTGCAGAAGGCAGACGAGTTGTTTACTCTTACGAGGAAAGGAGATGACTAAGATGACTTTGTGAAACTGTAGCACATCAAAATGCATCCCGTAAGCTTCTCAAACTATGACCTTGGCCATGTGGCTGACCAAATCTCAGCATCTCCCTTCCAAACGTCTTTTGAACAGCCCTTCTCCTTGGATTAGATGGGTGACTCCAGGAAGGATTTATCTCTTCCCGTTGCTGCTACAGAGCTCATAGAGCATCTTCCCCTATTTATCCGCTAGTGAATGTGTCAGACTCGGTACCACAGCTAAGTCCTGGAGAACAATGGAAAGCCAGGTTAAAGACTAGGTTGGGGGAGATCCTTACCTTGGCAGGCCTAGCATGTTTATGCTTTTGATTTTTGGATAGATGTCACTGTTGAAGTTCTTGTGCTTGTTAAATATAAGTGATTGTCTTAAGCCCAAAGAGAAGCGTATGGCTTTGGGGATCTCACAGGCCTTTCAGCAAATTATGAATTGGTCTGATCTCCCTTTTTCATTGGAGTCAAAGATAATGAACGAGACAGTTCTAACGGAAATCACCTCCTTTTATACTTAGCTCACTAGAGTAGATAGGAGGAAAATTAGGATACTTAATTGCCTAGGTTGACTGGCATCTGGGAGCCCTGTGAGTCAATGGGTGTTCCTTAGACTTTTTGGAGACAGCCAGACTTCTGGTGTTACTGACAGGTATCTGTGCTGTTGCTTCCCAGGGATGTGGATAGGCACTTGCTATTTTTAGATGGAACATAGAGGAAGAGGAGAAGGTAAGAGACATGAACTCATGGAACAGTTTATGAATTGTCTCTGACATTATGTTGCCTAGTCAAATCTATTTCTTAATCCATACTAGTTTTGCCAGCATCTTTCCATGTTGCCACCCAAGTTAACGTTCTCCCTGTTTGGAGGTTAATGAGTTAGTGTTGTTGAATGCCATTCTACAACAATGACAGCAGAGGTGGGAGGAGAGGGGCACTCTCACTGCAAATACAAATATATGAGGTTTTTTGTTTGCTTACTTCTGTTATTTTCCATGCGAATTCTTAGGTGACTTTCCATTTGACATCTTGTGCAGCTCTGAAAGGAGATTGCTCGGGCAGAACTTGTGCCTGTAACACCACCACCCTTTAGAACAACAAACCCATCAGTACATGTAATTCTAAAAACCCTGACATGGCATGACATAAAGAGGAACAAGGGCAACACCCAAAGTTACCAAAGTCAGGCAGTGACACCGGGGTTCTTGATGATCCACAGGTCCAGTCTCTCAGCTGGATGAGCTGCATCACTTTAGACCAGCAGATACATTTGGCCCTTGGGAAGCCTCAAATTCTCACACTCTTCTGTCATACAGACCATTTCAAACTGCAGAAAAAACAGCTACATCCATCAGTCAAATTTCCCTTGAAATGAAATTGTTTCAGCACCTACGGAGCACACACACCACCAGCCCTCAAACAGGGTAGGGTCTCCAGGTTTTGTTCCCATGTTCCTTGGAAGAAAGGAAGCCTGTGGCAAAAAGATGAATTTTCCATTCCTTTTTGAAAGAATTAGGATTTGTTGTGGTCATTGTTAATTACTGGGAGGATTTGTGGTCATCTCACACCTCGTCGGACCTGGTCTACAATGAGATAGAGTCCTCTTTTCTGTCAGCTCAGGCACCTGGCTCTCAGCCTGATGGTTTTGCAGCTCTGGCTCCTGTCGTTCCTGTGCTCCTGTGCAGAAGCAGTCCCTGGCTGAGAGCAAAGAAACAAAACTTTCCATGAACACAAAATATTGCATAAGTTGATGTATGTATGTGGAAGTGCGACATCTGCATATATACTTTCTTTTTTTAATCATTTCATATGCAGGCAAAGGATTTTGTACTTCAAGTCGTATGTTCTTGTGTTGTATGATGTGATGGAAATTAACACCTTAATATATATATGAAAAACAGCTCCAATTAGATTTTTTTTTTCTTTTACTGTGTTTCCTGCTACTTATGACTAAGTGTGGGTAATTATCTTGGCTCACTTTTTCCACTCCACCCATGCTTAGAGAAAACCTGTTGCAAGTTTTCTTGATATTTTGCTTTTTTTTCTCCCTCACTTTTTTTTTTAGTTTTGTTAATTGAAAAGTTTGCAAATTGGTTTATGTGATAATTATTTTTATTCTGGTTTAGCGACATAAAAGTAGACATTTATAATGCTTTGAAGGAGAAATTTAGGTGTCCAACATGATTTTTTTCTTTTGCTTTATAAATTACAAAAAAATTACTTTTCCAAAACTTTATAAAGAACATCCTCATATAAAAAGCATCAGACCAAATAATAACAGAAAACTCTGTTGTTCACTTCTGAAAGAGCTCCTTTCTTGCCACTTGCTTTCTGTTTGGTCCGAATTCTGCAGCATTCTGGGCCTTGTAAGGTTTGTTATGATTGAAACATAAGGCCACATCTACAAATCTACATCATTTTCCCAGAACAGCTATTCTAGAGGGAAAAAAATCTCTCACCAGAGATTTTCCATGTCCCCGTTGTACAACGCATCCTCACTCCTGTCCCTGTGGCTCCTCCATGCTTGGGCAGAAGAAAACAGGCAGGAAATACAAAGAAAATTAATAGTTTTCTTTCTGTTCCACCAGGTCAGTGTTTCCCTAAATCTCCTTCCACCTCCCTCCACTCTCCTTCAGGTCAAGCAGAATCATCACTCTCCTAGTAAGAGCCGTGCAGAGCTGGCAAGAGAACTGCCTTCTACCTGTGGGAGAGAAGTGGGAGAGCAGAAACACTGTGCTGAAAATGAAATGTGCTAGTGAGGAATGACAGAATATTCAACAAGGTTTTGTTTTGTGATTCTTTTTGGTTTTGGACACCATGAGTGAAGAAATATCTTTATACAATGATTTCTCACTTTCACTGTTTCCAAATGTTTCCCTGAGTTTTCCCTCACAGACGTGCCTGGTGCCTTCCCTTCCCTCCACACTTGCCCAAGACCCTGGGGCACGTGTAGGCAACTTTTCCGAGGCCAGAATGAAACACGGCATCAAAGCAAAATTATGCAGATCCTCACCACGAGTAATTAACAGATGACATTTTTGACAAGTGTAAATGCATAATTTCCAGGAGGAACAGTCTTATGGTTTTCTGCAATTAATTATCAAGCATGAGTTATAACAAAACAAAGACGAAAAATCCCATGTCCCAAACATAACTTGGACCTTCAGAGAAGGATTTTTGAGTGTTTAATATGCAAATAATGAATTACTGAAGAGGAAATCTGGCATTTACCTTCCTTCTTGTTATAACTCTGTGTGCTCCTCCAAAGCATTTCCCTCTCAATATCTTTCTTCTATGACCTTGAAATGCTGAGACCTTTCTTAATTAAAAATTAGAACATGCAAATCTGTTCCAGGATTAGCCAGAAAGGAGGAGGCAGTTGGGAGAGTATTGAGCTGGAACTTGCGGGGGGGGGGTTTCTCTTCTCCTCCACAGCTTTGCTACCTGGGTGGAGAGAAGCAGTAGGAAGTCCTCAGCACTTCACAGGATCCGACCCCAATATCCGCAGGCGACGGTGCCTGAGTAAGCTTGTAGGTTTTCCTGAATTACGTTTGGCTGTCAGCTTTTCTGCTGCAGTCAGCAGGGACTTGTTTTGTCTTGCCTTCCGCCAAAATAATTCCCACAGACTGAGCAACCAGAAAGGTTCAGGTGCAGGTTACAGACTCCCAGTCATCCAGAAAATTGACAATCGCAACAGGAGATGGATTTGACTGTGTCTCTTGTAGAAGAATATTTTTCTTTATGCCTGAGACGTTAGGCAGACATCTTGGAGAAAAATAGCAAATCCTTTTGTTCTGCCACTTCCCTTGCTTTGGCAGAGGAATCTGACAGATCCAAGGGACATTTCATAGCCCCTGTGCTTGGGGCTGCACACACCACAGACACACCGAGTGGCTGCTCTCTAGCAAGTGAGCTCTGTGAATCATGTGAGGAGCAAGAAGAAACTGATAGGAAAAATAGGGATGAGAGGAAAGTGAAAAAAAAGAGCTCTCTGGCAAGTGAGCTCTGTGAATCATGTGAGGAGCAAGAAGAAACTGATAGGAAAAATAGGGATGAGAGGAAAGTGAAAAAAAAAAAGGGTTAGATGCTAGTTCTGGTGATCACAGACAAAACCCCTAATACTTCTATCCCCTGAATTGAATTCCTTTTAATACTTGCTGTCATTCCCTGACAACAAAGGGTTCCCAGTGGCCATTCGTTGGAGGGGAAAAAAATTTTAAAAAAGTGGGGAAAACCCAACCTTAGGCTGGAATTTATTCAAAAAACACAGTGATGGCATTTGCTATGTGAAATTGAAGTGCTGTTCTGTTGTAGGCTCTACTTCATCAAAAGCCTAAAGGAAGAAATCACCATCATGATTCATTATCATTTGTGTCAATGAAAAGTAGATCTTCTGAAATGGAATTGGAGTCCAGCCCTTGCTGTTGCTGCCTGTTGTGTACCCTGCCCCAGCCCTGTAAAAACGTGTAACATATTCCAGGCTCTGCCACTCTATGGCCTGGCATCACTTATGTGGTTTCCTTCCCCTTTGTCTGCTCCAAGTTTCTTTGAAATGCAAGGAAAATTACTGATCATCACGAGATACAAAAGTGAATCCCAAGCTTCTGTTTCATTGGACTGCATTTCTGAGAATTTTCCTGGTGCCATAAGGCTACGTCTTTCCCCGCATAAATTCTGGGAAGAAGGTTCAGCACAGAACAGCTTAAAGCATGAGTTACGCCATAAATAATTGTTCAAGCCTTAGTGTTTTGTTGAATCAGGACGTGAATAGTCAGCTGATATAGAGAATAAAAACTGGCTTTGAGACAAAGGTTTGTTGGGTGAGGTTCATTCATGAAGAGCAAACAATGCTTGAGAATGGACTATGGTTGTTCCAGTTCTGATTTTTTTTTTTAATGTGTTGAACTGACGAGGAACAGTATAACAAATAATGCCCAATCCATGGTGCTGGGTTTTTCTAAGCTTCAGATATGGAATTGACATTACAGATTGCAGTTTATTGAGCATCTTATTTGTATGTTAAGCTGTGTCATGTGCCAACTGTAAAATGTCACCTCTTTTGAAGAGCTATGTTTCCTGAAGAATCTTCACATTTGCCCTTTGACACCAAGAAAACTGTATAAATACAACCTGTGTCTCACACACATAGTATGGGAGTCCAGTCAAAAAGTAGCCATGAAGGAAAAGAATTCAATTCAGAGCCTGTCATGGTTCCATCAAGTTATGGTCAGCTGATGTGACCAGACTCCATGGAGGAAATATTGTAGTAGCCAGCTCTTGTTCTTCAGTTGCTCTCAGTAATATTTCAAATCAAATATGGAACAGGTAATATTTTAGTTTCTTAAATGTTTAATAATTTTCTAGCACTGCACATCTGAAAAAGTTAAACTGCTCAGTCAGGGAGGAACAGCATCCTCTCATGGCAGGAATGTCCCTGTCACAGCTGAGCTGCCCCGCAGTCACAGCCTTACAGTCATTATCAGATCTTTCCTTCCAACACTTTCTTGTCTATTTCATTCTAAAGTTTCTCAGTCTTAGAACATATACTTGTCATTTCTGAGTCCTTACTGATACTCACTTCTCACTCCCTTTAAACGTTTTTTTTGAGTTAGGGTAGATTTTATAACATTGGATATCATTTGCTCTATTTCCACCTTGGCTAGAGGCTTTCTGGGGTAGCCTGGAGCAAAATGCTTCTCTTCCCTGGCTTCAGAGGAAGCTGTTATCTCCAAAGTGTGAGTATCTTTACTGATCACCTCAGTAAAGTGCTTTGAAAGCTGCTTATGACACCGTATCTGCCAAGTAATGACTGTGAGAAGGATTGCCATGTAAGGAGGTTTTAAAATAACAAGCTTTAAACCAATATTGCAGCAGTATTATCCAGTGCCATTGCCCAAAATTTTCCATACAACATCTACTATGATGCTGGAAAGCCTTCGTCTCAACAAACGCTGAGGTGAATGGGAGTTTTAACCCTTTTCCTCCTACTTGGAAAGAGTAAGCTGTTTCTGCCTCTATTCCCAGCCAATTACCACCAGCTACAGTCCAAGATGAAAAATCATCCCCCTGCTCTTTCATTTAGGAGAGCCAAAGAGTGTTCTTGCCAAGGGCAGAAAATGCCAATTAGCACTTTTTATAACCTAAGCATTTTATAAGCACAAGGCCTCACCACACCACTGTGAAGTCCTGATCTGCACTTAAAAATATCCCTGGCATGGGTTACAATTTTCCCCAGCCCTCCCACAGCTGAGCAGGTTTCCAGCACAAGTGACACTGCAGCTGCGTCGGTGCCGACGCTTTAGTTCAAACATCTCCTGGCCAAGCAGCTTCTTGTACCCAGGGAGCTGGGGATGCTACATGAGACCAACACACAAGGCTCAAAGTGAATTTTCCCGACGGGAGGGAGCTGGGGGGGACTGCAATGGGGTGTATTCGTTCCCCAGGTCAATGAGAGGGGCTTAGACCAAGAAATGAGCTTGGGTTAAAGGTTGGGAAATAGAGGAAGGATGGCAGGAGGACATGCCAACAGCACTGCATGGTTGGTGTAGGCCTATGATCTTCACCCCAGGGCTTTTTCCCATTTTTCCAGCATCTTACTTGTGCCTAATTAATGCCCTTACTGGGCCAATGTTTGGAGATTCATTTTTGCTGTTCTTCTCAATTCAGGATGTAGTCTTTCCTCACTACCTCCTACGCCATTTGTTTCTATTTATTCTGAATTTACACTCCAGCTAAAAAAAAAAAAAGAAAAAATGAGCATCTGTAGTGATAAGTCATCCACAAACAGAAACACTGAACATGTGGTCTTCGCTTCCACTTCCAATCTGATTGTATAACTTTGGGGAGAGCCCTTATCTACCTGTCTGATCGCTGTATAATGCCGCGAGGTAGCAAATGGGGCTCTTTTTCACTCCCTCTCCTGTTCAGACCTGCTGCTTTTTGCTCTGTGACATATAATGAATGTCAAGAGAAAATATTTTGCAGGGAAGAGAGTACTTAACCCCACCAATTGATGTTGATGCTGTGAATGGCTCAGAAAGGGATTCGCCTTCAAACATGTTGCCGCTCGGTAGGTGGCCGAGTAAAAGCGCAGTTTGCTGTCAGGCAGAGGACCGAAGCTGAGCTCTCGATAAGAAGAGGAGCCAAATGCTATTCCTTCTTTGGAAGCCCTGACGTGTCATTTTTCCATGATGCACATGGCACAGTAAAGACAACTCGTGCAAGGACTAGAGGACTTTTCCTAAAAGGTCAGGACGTTGCCAGATGGCACGCACCAAAGCCAGTGTCACCCCAGAGGGCCTTCCTATAACGTAAAATGTTTTATCTCATATAATGTTTTCACCTTTAAACGCAACCCCAGATGAGGGCCAGTCTCCAGAAGAGTCCCTGTGGTTTCCCCTTAGCAATTTCAGCTGGCTGCAGCATTTGGCAGTTACCCAGGTCCCTTCCGAGTGACTGGAATCACATCAGACAGAGCACACTGGAGTTACAGTGCCAGGTGACATGATGAAAAACCAGAATTGTTAATAGGACAAATCACCAAAAATCAGGTTTGCCTCAATCTGACCAAGATGCCTGGCAGTTTGAAGGACAGCATGGAAATGTCATCCCTGAGCCAACAAAAGTACTAAAATTAGACTAGGAGGAGTCTAGTGATACGTGACAATGTAATACGTGGAGTCAATCATGATTAAGGAGCCCTCTCTCTCTGGCCATGGTTCTGCTCCTTCCCAAGGATTGCATGAGACACTGTCCTCTGGCCTAGGAACTCTAAAGTTAGTCAACAGGAGAGTTTCCCAATTTTGTGAGGGCACTAGAAGCTAGTAAACAATGAGGGATAAATGAATAATGCTTCCCTACCCCTCTCCCTAATCTGGACCCATAACTGACAGCACAGTCTATTTTTAATATGGAGATCCCAGAGCAGCTGCATTTGTTTATCCTTGACAGGATTCAGCAATATCGCTTTCATTTTGCAGACTTCCATTTTTTGGTGCTATACACTTCTTGTGGTCAGAATTCAAAGGAGCAGCAAGGGAAAATCCACTGTCTGAATAAAGCCAAAGATGAGCAAAAAGAAATAAGCGCAAAGTCTGTTGCTGGTTTGTTTGTTTAGAATCCTCACTTTGGGTTTTGTTTCTGCTGAAAAAGCAGAGGGGGAAAAAAGGGAATGATTACAGTCGTGTTGGAAACCTCAGGAATTATTTTCAATGCATCACAATAGTCATAATGTCGGGTCAGGGTTTGATTTGCAGGATGGCAATATGAAGCATCACAAATCTGGGGAACAAATCTGGGTGCAGAACACGGGGTTTGTCTCACAGACTTGCTTGTTATGACGCGCTGCCTTTATTGCAGCAAATCCTTCATAGCTATTTGCAGTCATTAAGCTAATCTGTGGCAGGAGAGAGGAGGGAATAGAGAGAGAACGCGACTGCGGAGAGCTAAGGAAATTACGCAGACACTGTCCACCCCCAGATCTAACTTTTCCCTTCCATGTGGTTTTGGGATACATGTGGGATTTGAGTTGTACTTGGAAAGCATAATGCATGTACCAACATCTGGAAGTATCATAATGGTTGCTGTAAGAATTATTACAGTAGTTGTGGATGAAATTTAGCGCTTTGCAGCACATGCAGCCTAGCAGCAGCTTGCTTTAGTTATTGAAAATATTTTAATGTCCTGAACCGTATTTAAAAAAAAAAAAAAGGAAAAAAGAAAGAAAATATAATCAATAGAACCAACAAGCAGGATGGACACTGGGCTCCTCTCTCCAGACAGCAGGGGTTTGAGGACTGGACGTAGTTGTAAAAAAAAATTGAGAGCCAGAAATTTCAGCTCATGAATCAGTTTTATAATTGGGTTCCCTCTTAAGGTTGGGTGAAGCCACAGAAGCTAGGCTTTTCAACTATTTCCACTAATTGGGAATGCTTTTTATTTTGGGTGCCACCACGGGAGTCTGCTGGTTCTCATATTCCAATGGAAATTAGGAGGAAAAAATAGGAAAACTTTAGCACTTAAAAGCGATGGATGCTTTGAAATACTTCTCTGCCATTTCTGTGTTTTAATTGGCTCATCTCTGAGATGGATACATGACAGTACAGCTCTCGCAGGGATGTCAGCCTTGTTTGCTGTTTGTACATTGATTTTTAAGGCTTGGAAAGGAACTTCCAAAACTGTAAAGTGAAGCCATTATTTATTACTTGGTCCATTTCTTGAATTCAGGGAGGGCTGAAGAATTTCTCTTTGAGTATATCCTGACCTCTGTGTTCTCTGAGTGGCCCCACCACTGATCCTGGCTATTTTTACTACGGGATAGAGATGAATTGCTCCTGTCTTGAGCCTGACAGGGTGCTTGGCTGGGCTGTTCAACTGGTCCTTGGATCAAGGACACACCTTGATGACATCAATTAATACTTTTTCACATTAAGAGCTAGGAAGTGTTGGGTATGTGGCATGGGTTGCTTGATCTGCCCTGAAAGCACCAACATCTGGACGTAGGCTTCCAGAGGACGGATAGGTTTTGTAAGGATGTGATTTTTAAATAAGGCACAACAGCATACTTTGATGTGGCATTTAAAGATCCAGCTGGATGCCAGCCCAGCTTTGGTGTTCTCTTCACATTTGCACACCATCCTGGGGTGCTCTGAAACTCGTGGGCATCTTACCTGCTCTGAGAAATTGAGAAAGTCTGTTGGATTCCTAGTGGGGAAACTGCAGGCTGTCTCTGAAGCAAACCAAGCCCTGAATTAAAAGAACCCAAATTAAACCTGTTGACAAAGCTCATTTCTGGCCTCATGCCACTTCAAACAGGCTGCAGGCTGGGGAAGGTGGGTGTTGTTTATCAGAGACACATCTCTTCAAGTTTCATAATAACTGCCTTTCAGGAAGAGGTCTAGTTAAAATAATTCCTTGGTGTATCCCATAGTGCCTTCTTGCACCCTGGGCTCTTAAAACCTGATTCTGGGAATCAAAAAATAACAAAAAAAACCCCAAACTATTCACTTAGGTCAGACTGAGCCAAGAATGGAAAACTGTCCTAGAGGTGCTTTTGGTTCCAGCAATAATAAGACCTGTCATTTGTTACATGTTAATTGCACGTTATTATCTTTTGTAGGTTAAGTCAACCAAAGGTTTCTTGTATAGTTGGAAACAAAATTGTAATCTTTAATATGGTTTGCAACGTCAGGTTGGTTTGGGGTGGTTTTTTTTTTTTTTGGTTGTCTTTTGGAATCTTGCACTTAGACTGATTCTTTGCAAATATATCAGATACCTGTTTTCCCGTGGAAATGTACTTCCATTTAAGCTATCTTCCATATGATAATCTCGAAGCACAGCTTTGCAAACTTGGAGTAAGTGAGCCTTACAGTTTCCCAAGGGAAAGGTATATCATAATCCTCATTTTTGAAAGATTACCAGAATAAGGGAGTGATGAATCTAGGAAAGGAAACAAGATTTCCAAGTATTGAAGTTGTTCTACCAGCGCAGATAAAACCATATGCTCTTACTAAGTACTCTGTAATAGAATTATGATACTTGTATAGAACTTTACTTTATTAAAGAAACATTAGCTTTCCTGTTCTCCCCCCTTTCTCTGTTTCCCTGTCATTTTGCTCCTGACATATCTCAAGCAATTCTCTTCCCCCAGTCTGGGGATGGTGTGGAACCGTTGCTCCCTGCATCCGTGATTTATCAAGCCTGGGAATCCCCAGAGCTGATTGACTGGTCCTTGACACTCTTGATCAATCAAATCCTGAGACAAGCAAGGGCAGAGATGCAGAGACAGAGGGTTTGGCTGGGCTGGGACCTAATTCATTCTTGATGGGCTTCTAAATGTTTATGCCTGAATATTATTTGGCTGAAGGTCTGTGTTGATAGATGGAGGAGGATACCCAGGATTTCTTGCATTCAAAGCTTAGGAAAACTGAGCCCAGGGAAATACGTAAAACACATTGTGCATTTTTTCTTCCACTTTGGAAGATCCTGGCAAGCTACATTAGACTGTCTAAATGCACCAGCATTTGTGCAGGTTACTATATCATGTTATACAAAAGCAACACCACAGCAATCATCTTCCAGCCACTGTGCTCTCATCCCATATTTTGTCTGTTTCCATCTTTTACTGACTTTTACTGCACAAATAATGGAGAGTCTGAGATTGCTGGCTGCAGACAGAGGGGACAGTCTTCAAAGCTGAGCAGTACTTTTTCCCCATTGCCCCATGAATGTAATATAAACCTGAAATTGCAGGATTTGCCTTGTTATCACCATATTTTTTTCTCTATAGACCAGTCTGGATATGCTTTTCCAGTCAGAGCTTCTACATTCATCCGTTGATTTACTTTCTCCCAGGGAAGACAAAAAGAAAGGAAAAAAAAAAATAAATCCCAATTCTCTTAAAGTCTTCCCCAAGCATTATCCTGCTACCAACCAGAAAAACAAGATACTGAATTTGAGTGTTCCAGGGAGAGATTTTCTCTAAGGTAGGGAAATGTGTAAAGAGAGTGGCTGGAGTCATCTTTAGAATTGTTTCTGATTTATTTGCATTTTTTCTCGAGGAATGAAGGTCAGGACTTGCTCTGACTACCCATGGAGGTGTCTGACCTGGGCTCCTCCTGCAGTCAAAGGGATGAGAAGCAGATAGTTACCAAGTTGTCAGTTTTAGCCCAACTCTTTGCAAATGCTTCTTTCTCCACATTGACTTGTGAGGGAGTTTGATGTGAAATTCAAATTGGTTGATGGTGTTTCGAAGGGCTAATGCTGGGAGAGATGAATTCTGGCTCTCGTTTCTGCTTGTACAGGTCAGTTCTAGGTACTCTCTGTCCTTCTCTTTGAGCATCTTCTTTAGGAAGGTCATACAGTGACAGTGTGGGTGGTGGTCTGGGATCAGGTGGAGTTAAAATAAAAACCAGTCACTGTGTTACCGTTCCTTCTTACCTCACACAAATCTTCAGTATTTTAAAAAACAATTTAATTAACCCACCTGTCCCCTTATCTCCTGTCCTGTTTGCACTCACCTGCTTCCCTATCTGTAGTCAATCTGTTTTCATGTGTGTCTACTTATATAATCATTAATCCAATTCCTTTAATTTCAGCTCAAAAAGGAACACAGTTTAACATGTTTCTCATCATGTGTTATGTTCTGCACCTGGAGCGGTTTGGGGGTATTTGGGGGTTTAGTTTGGAGGAGGGGAGGGGGGGTTGCTTTGTCTGGATTGCAGTTTGCCTCCAGGCATTTACAGTGTCTGATTAAAGCCTTCCCCCTCCTGAAGGACAGCAAAAAGCTTTGCAAGAAGGAACAAGTGTGATGCTTTTTTCTGGTCGTGGCAGGCTGGGAACAGACCACCGCACTAGAACAAAAGCGAGCAAACCAGAACCAGCAGCTCTAATTACCCAGGACACAGCTGGAGGTAGGACCCAGCACATCCAGCTTCCTACAGTACATCGACAATTATTACTTTTTTTTTTTTTAACTCTTCCAGACTGTTTTGAAAAAATGAAGCAATGGGTTAAATTTAGCTCGTTTCACATCCTCCAAACTGGGTGCAGGACCCCACCACCAGTATGGATGTGCAGCTCCAGCTGCCTGGGCTGTCTCCTGCAGGAGAAGCTGGTCTCAGCAGGTGAAATTCCTGCTCCCTGGAATCTGGGCAGTGTCCAACGTGCAGGAGGCAATAGAGGGCTGTAATTCAGGACAGTGACTGTGTCAGAGCCCTCCTTCTATAGACAATGAGCGGGTAGTAATAACGCAATTCTGTGTCTCTCTTATTTTCATTTCACATAAAAGCCAAATCCTTCCCGTAGACGCAGATTACTACAGGCAGAATCCTTTGCAACACTATCATTATGTTCCTTGTGCTTCTCATCTGGAGGTCTCAGCAGGTGAAATTCCTGCTCCCTGGAATCTGGGCAGTGTCCAACGTGCAGGAGGCAATAGAGGGCTGTAATTCAGGACAGTGACTGTGTCAGAGCCCTCCTTCTATAGACAATGAGCGGGTAGTAATAACGCAATTCTGTGTCTCTCTTATTTTCATTTCACATAAAAGCCAAATCCTTCCCGTAGACGCAGATTACTACAGGCAGAATCCTTTGCAACACTATCATTATGTTCCTTGTGCTTCTCATCTGGAAGAACCAACCAGTCCTAACGTGAACTGCTCTTGTTCCTGCTGGAATGTTCCATTATAATAAGAGAAGAACCAACCAGTCCTAACGTGAACTGCTGGAATGTTCCATTATAATAAGGTTTCCCACAAAAGGATGAACTATAATTAATTGTGATAAATACTTGCATTTATTTGGTTGTTTTTCTGTTTCATAGATGAATAGGAAATATACGCAGCATCCTCATATTGCCTGTACTTCTAGAATAGTGCATCTTACGTGCTTTTTATAAACTAGAGCAATTTTTCAAAGCCTATGGCTTATAAAAGCAATACCACCGAGAATGGAATCTGGATGAGCCCATAAAGGTGGCCAAAGGGAACACACATCTTGTGTTGTGTTGTGGTCTGTGTGGAATCAGACCTGCCTCAGCTGAGGTGTGCATGGGAAACTTCTTTAGACTCAAAAGATCCTGGCTTTTCCATCTTTTTTGCCCCATGCCTAGTGATAAATTAGGGAGGAAAGAGGTGTGGAAATGCACATTATACTGCCCACTCTTTCCGAGCTGTCTGTATGCTCTACACTTTGTCTGTTTAGCGTGTTGCTGGACCACTGTGCCTCTGGAGAACCTGAAAAAGCTGCTTGAAGAGAAGCTGGCAGGTCTGGCCATGCCCCAGCGGGGAGGTCAGCGTGGCCCCAGGGAGCCACCACCTTCTCCTTGGGATGCCAGAAACAGGGCAGGCATTGGCAGTGTCACACAGCAGTATCTTATCCACGGTGTTCCTCTAATCAGGGGGGAAATCTGCGTTCATGGGAGGTCCTTCAACCCTAATCAATGCAAATAATATTTTACTTGGGGACATCTAGTGGAATAATAATAAACTGCATACCCTGCATAGCCCTTATCTCTGCTGGAGCTGGCTGGCAGACTGGAAGTTCTGCAAGTACGCACAAATTGTGATGGAAAAATCCCCACTTTCAAAAGCCTCCCATGAGGAGAACAGAAAGAAGTGCAGTGTAAATCTCCTTAATTTAATTTGAAAAGTAATTCTCCAAAATATCTTCTGTTTTGCTGCTTTCAAAGTGGTAAAGAATGAAGAAAAAAAGTAAAAGTTTTGAGAAACCCGTCATTTGGGGGGAAAGAATTCTTAGAAAATTGGAAGAAACTAATTTAAAAGTATAAGGTTGACAGTATTTTCTTTTTCAGCCCTAACTTCAGTGAAACCTCATTTTCAGATTGAAGTGATAATGAAGTAAATAAGGGAAATGACAAAATTGTTTTGGAAACAAGAGCCTACTTCTTGGCTGGGGTTTGTGCAGTATTACTAACAGGGGATGCCTGGCATGACTAGCTCTCCTCGCAATCACCAGGAACCATGGGAAATCATAATTTTTTAAGTTGTGTCTTGTGTTGCTGTGCCCAAGTGCTCACAATGGCCACGAATCCCACAGAAACCTGAGAAACCTGAAGTTCGTGCTGTTCTTTAGCAGCAAATTTGTTCGATTTCCAAATGAGCAGATACGTTTTTTGCTCTTTGCCATAAAAGCAAAATAAGGGGGAATATTTGTATCTGACTAGTGGCAAGAGATGGTGGAAGGCAAAGGAGGGGTAGAAGCAGGGGGTCTGTCACTGCCTGACCTTGCTCCTCCAGCCCCCTCAGCCCTGACACAAACAAGGCCACGTTGCAAAGTTGTTTGCTTGTTTTTAAAAAAAATTTGCAAGATTAAAATGTTCCATTTTACTGTGACCATCTCTGGGATGGTCATTCTTGGGTACCTCCCTTGGGCTCGACCATCTCTGTTAAGGGCAGAGAAGCTTTCAAGGAAAAAAATACAATAATAGCTGAGAAGCTTTTGTTCTTTTTGTGCTTTGATGTATTTTCAGGGTGCAAGCACCAGGTGATCTAACAGCTCCTCTGCACTAAGTTTATGTCTGAGGTTATCTAAAGCCTACTAGAGAAGCTGTTTCCTCTCCTAGATACCTCTATTTGTATCTACAAAACAGGTGAAACTGGAGCAATTCCTGTCCACATTCCTTACCGGGACATTAGTGAGTGCACTTAACTTGGGCAAATGAGTTACAAAAGGTGCTTTTAGGGAGAAAATGAAGCCAGAGCAGGAGCTGCTGAGGAAGCTGCCACCAGGCAGAGAGGTTCTGTAACCTCAGGGAGATCTGGGGACTGCTTAACCAAAGGTCAGAGATCCCAGTTTGGGAACTATGGATCCAACAATTCCCATACTGGCTCTGAGGTAGGAGTAGTTGATCTAATAATTGCTATTTTCCATCTTGATGCTTGTAGGAGGCTGACTCCTTCCAACTTTTTTTTTCTCCTTTTGGGCTAACGAGGTGGATAAAACCCATGAATGTTCTGTATCAGAATCCTTTCTTGACACTCTCACATGCTCCTAAGTATGTCATCAGTTGCACTCAGAGAATTAAGTCCCCGCTGCCAATACTCGAGCAAAGGCTTCGGAAAGAGTGGAATTGGAAAAGAGGTGGGATCAGGCTCGCCCACATAATTTTCTTTTGTGCCAGTGCTAACAGACGTTTCGAGTTAAAGTAAGAAACAGCCAGGAAAAATGTGCAGATGCTTAATTCTCTGCAGGATTTATAATATTATACGGTAAGCGTTTGCACCCTATACAATAAAACCAAGTTGGCTTTACTACATATAAAAGAAAACAAAACAAAAAATCACAAGTTTGACAGCAATTAGGGTGAATAGACATTTATTTTATCCTTTTACTAGCAGGACCAATTGTGATTTTATGCTCTGAAAAAGCTCATTTTAAAGTTTTATGTCTGAAGTGGCCTTGCCAAATCTAGCTTAATATTGTTACATTAAATGGATGGTAAAATGTGTTCTTAAAACCCTCCATCCTGTAAAGGACCTGGAACCGGGGAACTACTGCTAATGAGATTCAGGTCCTGAAATGCAGCCCTTACGCATGTTTGCCTGCAGCCCAACTGGAGGTGTTTGCCAGTCCCTCCCAGTACGCATCGTCCTCGCTTCTCAGACTTCATAGACCATCCAAGCTCCTGTTGATTTCCAGCCACCCAGCTCAGTGGCCAATCCACAGCCACAGCAGGAAACCCAAACTGCCTGGAACCCTGCTGGCACCGTGAAAGGTTTTAAAGAGATCTTTTCACATCTCCAGAAGTGGATCTCTCCCTTCCTACATCCCCAGCCCTTCTTTTTCTCAACACTTCTGGCCTTGAGAAGAAACCCTGAAACCATTGGTCAGAACCAGCTTCACAAGGATTACAGGAATTCTGATGACATTTTCTTATTTTCTTTTCACACCAAAAACCTTTATCATTTTGTAAGATGTCTTGGATGACTTCTGTCCTTACTGTTCCTATTAACCTCAGAGAAGCCAATATAATCAGGTGATCACAGCATTGCTGTCTTACTAATGCCTTTCTTTTCACACCAAAAACCTTTATCATTTCGTAAGATGTCTCCACGTACGTAGGAGCTTCAAGAGTGTGCTGCTTGGATGACTTCTGTCCTTACTGATCCCATTAACCTCAGAGATACCAATATAATCAGGTGATCACAGCATTGCTGACTTACTCGTGCATCCAAATATTTTCTTTCTCCTCTTTCTGAATGGTGACAAAACACATGAATATTGTGCACCAGCAGCAGTTGTTGGTGTTTACACATGCATGCACTGATCGCTGTGTCACCAGTGCAAAGATAGTACAAGAAGCTGTAGAAAGAGCTGAACTGGAAAGGAAATGTCATAATTAGCCCCATTCTAAGCACAAGGAGCTGAGAGACAGGACAGAGTTAAGTGGTTTACTCCAGATAAAGCGCCCCTCCTTGTGCACAGAGCCCCCCAGACTGGTTGAGCAGTTCTCCAGGTTTGTGTGGAGGGTGCCAATTACCAGGGCTGCCCCGACACCCTGCGAAGTTCAGCAGAGTCACCAAGGGTGTGGAGACCTTCCCATGCACACCCCTCCCCAGCTCAGACCAGGAAATAACAATGCACGAAGCTTAGAGGAGATAATTACAGGGTGAAAACTGGCCAAACTGAAGGTTAGGTCTTGCCTGAAGGTAACACGTGAATCCCGTGGATACTGAAAGCTGCCACAGAAAAACTTCCAGCTGCCACCGCGCTATTTCCAGTAGAGCAGGTCTCCAGGCGAAGTTCACCACGTTGTTCCTGTGCATGAAGCTCCCTGGAGACCTGGGTTTGGTTCTGGGTATTATTTGTACAAGGCCACTTAACTCCTCCAAGTCTTCAGTCTTACTCAATAAAAAGCTGCAATGTCTGGGTTGTGCAAGGAGGACAAAGTAAAACAGGGCTGGAGATGTTATAAGTTGTCCAAGAGCCTGCTGCTGAGTGATACCCTATCAGGAGTGAGCACTGGATTTGGAAAGATAGCTCACAAATTGATGCTGTGCACTTTACAAGGCCAGGAACTGATATCAGATTATATATTTTGTAATCTGGTTTTGCTAAAAGTAAAGGTAGGGCTCTGTGCTACAAAAAAAAAAAAAACAGATGTATTTTAAATTCTTTGGACTTGTCCATGGATTTTTTACCAATATCTCAGCCTCCATCCTTCCTTTTCGTGAAGAAATTAGAAGCAGCAAGAGGAGTTGTGTATCTCACTGCATCGATGTGGCATTTTCCTGTAGGCATCCCTCTTCCCTCTGCTGCGTGTCGCCAGAGCTCATTTTGGCCACAGGCTGAGGAACCTGCCCCAGAGAGATGCTGATCCTGAAAACTGAACACATCTTTCCAGAGATGCCTGTATGACTGGCAGTGCCACACACCAATATATCCATGTTTTCTAGAACCACTCCACCATTTTGCTTGGGAGACATTGTTCAGCAACACGGAAAGTTTAGTATCTTAAAATTCCTTTCATTGGAATACCGAGTTACTCCCCGCCAGCATTGGCTGCCTTTTCTTTCTTCAGATTCTTACTGAAAGCTTTTCTCCTTTCCTAGGGTGGTGATTTCCAGTCTCTTTGTTCAATGGCACTTATTAAACAATTCTTTTTGACAGACTTAAATGCAAGCAGCAAGACTGCAGTAACTGGGAAATTAAAACTATATTGCTAATACAATGCCAAAGGCGCTTTTTTTTTCCCCATGAATGGTTTGACAGCTCTTGCTTTTTAAAATGTAACTGTGCTTTAAACGAATCATGTTTAATACTGACTTGTATCATAAACCGCTGGTCACTCAGTTAGTGAAAGGTCTTAAATGTGTATTTAAATTCAATATCTATAACATTTTATGTTAACAAATATTTTTAATATTCCTATTTTGTTTATTGGAAGTTAAAGGCGGTCATTAATGTGGATAGTACCCACACGTTTCTTAGATGGAATTCAAGCATCCCATTAGGAAATGGAACTTGTTGTTTGCTTGATGTTGGTTACTGCAGGAGACAGAAAACTGCTGCCAAGCACTGGGTAGATAATTCCTTCCCTGACTGTTTTCTGGATACAGGGTGAGCTGCATTTCCTTCTCGATGCTGAATTTAAGTTGAGTTTGTGCCCAGCAAGCAAATGGGGTCTCTACTGACAAATGTGCCTTCAAGGCTGCATCTGATAGCTGCCTTGGCACAGGACATGGCTTAAATCGTTGAGGCTGCATCTGATAGCTGCCTTGGCACAGGTTGTGGCTTAAATTGTTGTTCATAGAATCATAGAATCATAGAATGGTTTGGGTTGGAAGGGACCTCAAGGATCATTGAGTTCCAACCCCCCCTGCCATGGGCAGGGACACCTCCCACTAGAGCAGGTTGCTCAAGGCCCTCACATAAATCTGAGGTCACTTGTGAAAAGAGATGGTGATGCAGCCTCGTGATGCTGCAGGTCCCTCCACGGGAGACAAAGTCACACACTGACTCTGAGGCTTTGGACACTGAAATGAACTCCATGAAAATTTAGTGGGAATGAAGTGCGATGTGTTGTCTGTTTTTACCACTCCACCGTGGTCAAACTGTAGATTTCTTTACAATTAATCGTCTTTTTTTTTTTTTCCCAGTCTGTAGGCACGTTTAGCCATCCCTTTTACCACTGACATGTGCCTTTGTTTTTAAACACATTTTTCTATTTAAAAACTCAGCCGTCAGCTTTCCCAGGGGAAGGCAGGCTGGTTGGGCAAGAGGCGAGGGCCGGGGCCGGCGATGCCAGCGGAGGTGGGGCCGCAGGACGCGGTGCCTCGGGAGGGTTTTGGGAGGGTTTTGGGAAGGTTTTGGGAGGGTTGTGCAAGGGTTGTGTTCCCGGCGGCGGGCACTGGAGCCAGGCCAGGCTCTGCTCTGCCAACCTCAGGACGTGCGGGAAGGAGAAAGCAGCCTGGATGATTCAGTGGTGTTTCTGAGGCTCCTGAGGGAATCTGCTTTCGGCAGGTACAATTAACAGGAAAGAAAATAAGTGTTAGCGTAGCCAGTCTGCACTGGAATGGCTTTCTTTTTCTCACACCTTTGTGACAATCCTTGAACTAAGCACCGTGTTTCACACTTTTTCTGGAGGGACAGAAGGGCACGTTTGGGGGTTGCAGTTGTAAGTGGGCATTGAGTTTAGATCCAATGGCTATTTGCAAATATTATCAGAGTGCAATTTATAAACTGACCTTCTCTCTTCATATACATGGAAAATAGAGGTTGCATCTAGAAGAAATCAACAAATGCAACTCCAGCTTTCAGCCCATCTTTTAAAATCAAACATGAAGTGTATAGTTTGATTGGGATGGGAGCGATTATTTCAACAGAGTGATCTTTGTTCCTAAGTCCTTTTAAAATCAGTTTCAGAAAGCTAAGAACTGATTTTAGCGATACATGGGGATACCTTTTGAGCTCATAAAAGCATAAACACATGAAGGTAAACGTGCTGAAGTGTTTCTAACTGCAGAGATACCAACATGTACCAACATAGAAAGATCCAGCCCTAAGTACATCCAAAAACCCAGAGTTTGGATGTTCATCCTCTCAGCACCGAGCACCGAGCTGAGGGTGAAAGTGCTTCCAATTTAGGCCCTCCCCAGCAGGCGCCTGAAGTTGAGCAGAACGAGCATGTGCCAGGTATTATTCTGTGCAGACTTGGTGTCACTGGGAGGAGAAGGGACTTCAAGGGGAGCATTAATTTGGGAGGGGCCTAAAATAATTAAATAACTCAGTGTCGCAGCGTTTTAGTTTATACAGGAGGAGAAACTGGCAGCATGAGTCAGGCCCTCTTCTAAGAATGACTAATATTATAAACAAATGTTAAGATAGTGGCATTAAACTCACTTTTCTAACTGCAGTTCTTAAAGGTCATAAAACCGATTCAGTTTTCCAGTTTCAGCTTTTCCCATCTACTTTGCTGAACAGTAATCAGGTCATTGGGCCATTTCCCTTGGAGACTGACCAATGTGTCCTCAGCTTTATTCTAAATATAGCAGTCCTTTTTTTAGCATTGTTAGTTTTCCCACTTTTTTTTTTTTTTTTTTTTTTTCACTTTACTCCTTTAAAGTGAATTTAGTGCAGCAGAAAGGTGCCAGATCGACATCACTGGAAAATGACGTTCCAGGGCTGCTGTTTATCCACAGGGAGCAGCCCGTGTTTATCCTCAGCCCGTTGGCAGCGCAGAGGGACTTCTGCACCGCTCCACCAACCAGCCTTGACCTTGACCTGGGGAAACCAGGAATCCTGGTCTCGGAGCCTTGCTCTCCAAAACCACCCTGCTCAGGCGGCCAACAAGATTACCAAATCCTCTTGTCATAGAGTCATAGAATCATCAAATAGTCTGGGTTGGAAGGAATCTTAAAGCCCATCCAGTGCCACCCCCTGCCCTGGGCAGGGACACCTCCCACCACACCAGGTTGCTCCAAGCCCCCTCCAACCTGGCCTTGAACCCCTCCAGGGATGGGGCAGCCACAGCTTCTCTGGGCAACCTGGGCCAGGCTCTCCCCACCCTCACAGCAAAGAATTTCTTACTCATATTTCATCCAAATCTCCCCTCTTTCAGGTTAAAACAGTTCCCCCTGGTCCTATGGCTCCCCTTCCTGATCAAGAATCCCTCCCCATCCCTCCTGTAGGCCCCTTTAGGTACTGAAAGGCTCCTATAAGGACTCCCTGGAGCCTATAATTACCTGAAAAGGGGAAGGTACCTATGCTCAGAACCCTTCTGTGAGGGAGGTGGCACCACTCCATTTCTAGCGTGGCTTTTCTCTCTTCTGTTGGCTTTGAAGCGGGCTGGAGAAATAGCTTAAACAAGGCAGGTGACTTAGAGTCGGGTAGAGTCTGGCGAGTTGAATCCCACCAGTTGAAAGTGATTGGAGGAAAAATGATGTATTGAATGGCCTCATTCTTCTGCTACGGCGATGGCTAGATATTTTCTTAGGCCCCAGTCCTACAAGTGGATTCCTGGAGACTCCAGCTTCTGCTGCGGCTGATGCCATTGACCGAGCAGAGCGTTGTGTTGCAGCCCCTGCAGGGTGCTGTCTGCTGCACGAAGGTCTTTGGATACCTTGACAGATCCAGGTTTGTACAATGCCCAAAACAATGGGGGGAAATGTGGTCCTGTTGGGAGCCTCTGGTTATGGCTGAAACATCAGTTTCTAAGTAAATAGTACTTGAATTAAATTTTAATAACATTGCACTGCTGTTTATTGTGTCACCGAGAAATATTATATATGGTATAATCACTCCAATTTGCTCCTGTAATTGCAACTTCATGTTTTGCAAAATGCACAATGCTGTTCACTTTCAATCCATGAACAAAATTGCAGATCAACCCTGACAGCTCCCAACTTTCCCTTTTTCCCCTGTGTGCTTTCATTTCTCTTGATGATTCTTGGCTTCCTCCTCTGGAAGCTGCAGGACTGTTTGCAGGCCACAGGGTGTACATATTAAAAGCCAACGTAGCAAGATGTCCCCAGATATATTTCGACTCATGATGTTCTGCAAATTATATTCCAATGTAGGAGCCACCCAGTGCAAGGAAATAAAACTGTCTTCATGCCCTAATGCTCTTTATGTTCCAAATTCTAGAAATGATGCAGCTTTAACGATACAGATGCTCCAGAGTACAGTGGACTTTAAGTGCAGTATTATATGTTACAGTTTAGTCTTTGTTGTTCAATCTAATGTATGTTCTGGCAGAGGGGAGGCTTAAAGAACTGCCGTGAGTTACCTGTTTGGCACAGTGTGGTTTGTTGGCTTACTGGGAAATTCAGTGCTTCAGGAAATACTTTCTCCTCATTTTTTAAGTCAGCAGAAGATGAAGGTGCTTAGCAATAAGGAAACCTATGAGTCTACCAAAATCAGTGGTACAACTGCAACAAGAGGCCCTGTGCAAATACACTCGCAAAAATCCTACAGTTACATCTGGAGACACTTAATAAAAATTTAGCTTGAAAACGGAGACTATCAGAATTCTGGTTGGTGGAGGGCATTTATCAGCAATGCTTCAATCTGGCAGATAATTGCAATGATAATGTGGATCCAAAGTATGATTTGCCTGAATTTTTATCAGAGACTTTTTTAGAAGTCGGCTGACCCTGGATTAAGGAGGTAGTTTTAAGAAGGGAATTTTTATCAGAGACTTTTTTAGAAGTCGTCTGACCCTGGATTAAGGAGGTATTTTTTTAAGAAGTTTTTGAACATCTAAATGCTCTGGTGTATCATGGTCTCCAGTCAGTTCTTTCCTCTGCTAAAGGTTTTAGGTGAAACATGGATGGTTCAAATAACCAAGTCTCATCAGAGCTAACTTCTGTCATCTAAGTGGACACCAACATGAGTCCCCATGGACTCCTGACATGTGACTGGGGAGAACTATGTATCTGCAGAAAGGGATTTAGTCCATCTAATTCTTCCTTCCCACCGAGCACGGGGTGTTTGTTATGGACAAATAACCCTGATTTCTTCCTTCAGCCCTTGGGCCCTTGTCCATTCAGAGACCACATCAGGCTCTGCATCTCTGTAGAGTGCTCAGCGTGAAGAATGTGTCAGTACAGAGCCATCCCGAGATCCCCACAAACAGTGAAACAACACTTAGAAAATGGTTCAACCCAGTTCTGTAACCTGTGAGAAGAAGAAAATAGTTCTTGAAAGTATATTTTACAATTTATTGTCTCAAAACAAACCCAGCTAGTGGGTCTGCCTTCAGATAGACAGATATTTGTCACTCTATTATTGTTTTACAGTGTCAGTTCCAGACACTTAAGTATTGTTGGAATGCAGTAGGGGGAAAAAAAAATCATGTTTTAAATCTCCGATGGGGTAATAAACTGCAGCCAGGAGCTAATTGTCCTGAAACTTGATCCTTTACAATATGTTATTGCTGTAATGGGACTACCCAACTCCACTGACTGGGGTTTGTTTCACCATTAGTTAGGTAGTACATACACATTCAAAAAAAACCCCAGATCACAGGTTTGCTCCCAGCTGTAGATTTAAGCACAATTCTCAAAGCGATCGATGCATTTTGTACATTAAGCTAGTACGGGAGGGTATTAATCCTCATCAAGTTTAATGGCTCACTGTGGATTTGTTTCCTACCAACTTTCTTCCACCCAAGAAGTCCTGAGAATGTTGTACCCCTCCTGTCAGGAGAAAATGAATCATTACCCGGAGTCTGGAAGGCCAGAGGTGAATTGGAAGCCGCACTATGGAACACTCACACTACAGTATTATTATTTTCTTTTTACACTAGCATTAAATAATATTTGAGCTCAGGGTGGTCAGCCCAATGGGTGGTTTAACATGCTGAATGCAACCAAAGAAAGAGTACATCCATCATGGACTCATTTTAGGGTTTCTTCCACGATCTGGTTTGGTTTGTTTCGTTTTGTCCCGAACTAGGTATTAGCCAACCAGATCTTAAAATTCAAAGTCCAACTTCTAAATATTAACCCCCAGTTTGGATGGAATTTTGACTGGAAAATCTTTTGAGGATCCAAAAAAATGTGATGTTCTTTCTCGGTGTTTTTCTCATCTGTGTTGTGGGCACAATAGCTGTGCCTAGTTACCATTTGAAAAACTGTTCTAAGAATATTTTAGCCAAGTAGAATGAGATTTATTGAAGATGGTGCAATTTTGGGTCACATTTAAATGGAAATTCACTGAATTTTTATTTTTTGAATTTTCCAGCTGTAAAATTTGGTGTGAGAATCTGTTTTTGTAAGATTTCCAGTTGCCTCCTGCTTTTCCTTTTGGATAGTGTCCTTAGAGAGGCAACATTTTTAAAATAACTCTTCCAGTTTGAAGAGCGGTGCAGTGATTCTCAAAATGCTTTTGAACCTCTTCAATCTGAATCCTTTTGCAGTGGCCCTCCTGAACAGGGAGCAGTTTTGTGCTTCTGTAGTTCTCCAGCAAATGTACTCAGATTTATAATAATTGGTAGCCTTTTACTATTTTATCAGACCTGTGCTTTACCTGTGATAATCTCGTTCTGAAAGGGGATACTAGATGTAATGTAGATTTGGTTGAGAATCTCTCTGTGTCTGTAGAAGGTGCTGAGCTGAACTGAAGCTGAGAGAGCTGCTTGTTGATGTTGGTACTGACGGGGGGAAAAATATATATTTCTCCCTAAAGCTGAGAAATATATTATTGTTATAGATGAGTCAGGTAAGTGAGTAGCCCGTTCACACCGTGTTGCCACACAGGTTTATACCACAGACAGCAGCTCCTTTACACAAGTGAGGAGCTGACAAGCAGACAAAATAATTGAAGAGGGTGTGATACTTAATAGGAGAGAAAAGAGCTTGGCACCCTCAGGACCCAGGCGTGCGGGGAGCACATATAAGTGAGGAAGTGTTTTACACAATCATTTGTCAGACCATAACTGCTCATTAAACAATGGTCAGTCTCTTTACAAAGTAAATTTGCTCCCTTCTGCCTAAGGAGAACTGAGATGTACATTTATATACACCCATAAACTCCTATGGGTCAGACACAGCAATTAGAAACTAATTACACTAAAACACTTAATCCCAATACAGAGGGGGGGGAAAAAACCTGTTGAAATTTGGAGTTGTTAATCCATCATTCTAAATGAACAAGTGCCAAAGTGAAGGAACAGAGCTGAAGCCAAACCAGCTTGAGGAGGTTTTTCTGTTTACCCTTTCTTTAACCATGAAAGTGCATTTTTTTGTCACAGGGGGTCTTACTGTGATTATATTTATATTGAGCTTTCCAGGGGCATTTCAGAATCTAATAGTTAAATTTTATTCTCAACCCTCTCTGTGCATCTTAATTGAGTTCAGTCAAGGCAAGAATTAAAGTTAAACTCAGCTTTCGTGTAACTAATGAGAAACACTTGTATTGATAGAAAAGGGAGCCTTCCACTCACAGATACTTCCAAAGAGATGCTGTAGTTTATTAGTGTTGATGTAATTACTGTGCAGTGTATTTGAAGAGGCTCTGTGACAAACAGTGCATCTCTGCTTCCTCATGCAGTGCCTGCTGTTGGGAAATGCTGATAACCATGAATTCATACAAAGACAGTGTCTCTCTGAGTGATACCTCAAAAGCAACAGTCTATGGCTCTTGGTCAGGCCAGAGAGCAAACGTGATTGTGTCTTCACAGCCCTGCAGTGTGGGCAGCAGCAGAACAGGGTAAAAATGTGTGTCTTTCATGCTACTACCCACAGAGCTGACATCTGAGTTATCACACATAGATCCCAGCTTTCTGCCGTGTACATAACAACCTCTGCACCAAGGGCTCCCAGGGATTTACTGTTCAGTTTTACATGTGTATGGTTGAGGGGGTTGTAAAATTGCTTCTTCATGTTGTGCTGTAACAGGAACTTTCTAACCAAATCAGGATTATTTTTGAATTCTGTGTAGAACTGACAAAAATCAGGAATTTCCATTCCATGACAAATTCCCCTTGATAAAATCTATCTTGATTTTTCCTTCTGAGATATGTCATTGTGGTGTACAGTAAAAGCCAGTGAGGAGAAAGCAAAATATTCTTGCTTCTAGAAACCAGAAAGTGTGATAATTTCTGACAAAAGTCAGAAAAATTGATACATATCTTCAAAACATTTGGATTTCACAGTAGAGAGCTGTTGCGCTGGAAAAATATCGATCAGCTCCGCATGAAAGATCATGTTGCGTTTGTGGGGGAGGAGTTAGAGAGAGGCCTTTTGGTGATTCATGTTCCTCCTGTTTCTCCCCTGCCTTTGCGATGGGCCAAAATAAGCTTCAAGGTCACAATCACATTTTGGGCTGAGTGGTTTGGCAGGTAAAGTATATTCCACAGACATCGGGGGTACACGCAGCTGAGCCGAAGTGGAGCCCGTGCTCAGCTCGGCACAAGAGAGCTTGATTGTTTTGGCCTCTTTCCTTTGCTCAAGGGTAAAATAGAGGCACCCTTCTTGGGATATTATTGGTGCGAAATCGTAAGTTACAGTTTTATTACCAGTTGCTGTGTGCGTGTGTGAGGGAGGGAGAGGAGGAGGTGGCGGGTACAGGAGAATATAACCAGTCTTTTGTAACTATGAATCCATTCTTTTTTCTTTTTTTTTTTTTTCTTTGCAAAACACACGTTTAATTTTCAGGAGAGAAAAATAGAATTTGCTTTTCCAAATAGTGTCAAACATCGACATACTGTGACAATCGTTTTTCTTTAAGTCTACTTTTCTTCAAACTTGTTGAATTCTTTAGTTTGCATTGCTGAAAAATTAAAAAAATAAATAGGTGGGCTGTATGGATTTATCCTCTCTTCTTGCAATGCCCACATTACATCCTACAAATATTATCAATTATATGTTGCAGTTTTTTCATTCAGTGTTTTCAAACACAATATAAAACCTCATTGACAATGGATCATGAACAACATGAAGGGTCTTGGTGGCAGAGATAAAATCTCACTTACTGGTACAAAGAATAGCACAAGCAGAAGTGTGACCCAAGGGGAACAGGAGATAGAATTAGACGTGATTCCCTCAAGTAAAATATTTGGATGGGAGAACAGCAGAGTTTAGAATATCCTTCATCCCCATTTGATATCATACTCTGTGGAGTTCAGTGGTGCAATATTCAGTGACAATAGTTTTGTGACTGAAGGATCTGTGATGGACCGTCCTTCCTGGTAACAAATCTGGACAGTTTTGTAGATGACAAAGATACTCAGAAATGTAATGAACACCTCTACTTTTAAGGCAATGTTAGACCCAGAGGACAGATTGAGGAGCTTTTCCATGTGATCCCTGAAAACACTGGCAATTTATTTTAGCCCATCTCACATCTTGATCTGGAGCAACCGTGTTTTCCACAGAAAGCATCTCCCTGCATTTCATTACTTCACAGATTTGATGGACCCACAATCTGTGTTGAGTTGTAACGTTCTGTCCCATGACTTGGTTTGCTTAACAACCACTTAAACGATCTGTATATATTTTTCAAGCACGTTTGGCAAGGTACAAGCTCACCTTAAGAACCAGGGGTGGGTGGGATGGTCCTTTTTCACTCTTGCAAGTTCGTGGTCCTCTGGTTGTCTCAATTCTGCCAGGGCTGGAGTTTGGGAGCAAGAGGCAGGGGTGGCAACTGACCCCCGGCAGAGCAGATTGTGCGGTGATTTCTATCACGGGCAGGGTGACTTCTTTGCTCTTTGAAGAGATACTCTATAAAAGTTCTAAATTTAGCAAACATTAAAGTTCCTTGAGTATTTATTTTTTTTTAAATGATTGTTACAGTATTTTGTAACTTCTGTTCCCCTCTGGCTGGGATTCGAGAAACCTCTCCCTCCCACCCCCTCCCCAACTCCTTGACAGCAATCGCTAGTTGTAAAATAATAGACCATCAGCCAGCAATAATTTGCAATCCAAACAGACTTGACGCTCTCTGACATTTATTGAAACCTCAGACCCTGTTCGCTGGTTTCAGTTTTCCTCCCTTTGCTCTGTTTTTACAGACAGACAAGTGCTTAGATTTGGGTTTAATAATGAGGAGAAATTTCGTCTTGGCCCAGCTTTGCTTGTGTTGGCTGCGGCGGGGCCTTGCAGCAGACGGGCGGTTGGAGTTAATTACGCTAAATGGTGAGAACATTATTTGACCCCACTGGTTCGGCACCAGATGTTGTACGTTGCCTCTGAGAAACCAACACAGACGTAACGCTTTCAAGGCTGGATGGGGAAGGATAACATACTTGGAGCTTAGTCACTTTTTTTTTTTTTTTTTTTTTTTTTTTTTTTTTATTTTTAATTTCCCCAGATAAAAAAAAAAAAAAAAAAAAAAAAAAAGTTCTAGGAAAAATATTAAACCC
>NW_015090957.1:452613-512614 GCF_001431845.1 Calidris pugnax | reverse complement strand
GTTTTTTTCTTTTTTTTTTTTTTTTTTTTTTTTTTTTTTGCAGCATTAACTATCCCAGGATAAGCCCGTGACAAACAAAGCGCTGCGCCTTATTAGCTACAGATGACAACATTCAGCTTTGGCCACTTGGGGCAAATTAGGGTATCATTGTATTTTTTGGAATTGAATGGATCAAAAGCCTCCCCCCCAAAAAATCATTTTGCTAAACGTACAGTTAACATTCTGCCAGCACAAGGTATCAACTTTGGTAAATCCTTCCTGGAAAGTGAACTTTACATTTATGGGCCAGACATGATGGAATTTAATGTTTGAAAATGATTAAAGGATTTTGTTCTTTCCTAGTAACAACTGCATTTATCAAGGTGGCAGACATGGTGGCCTTAGAAAGAGCTGCAATGTAACTGAACTGCTGAGCTTACGCTGGCGTGGGGCTGGGAATCCCTCCGGTCTTTAAGCATTAGGGCTGGGGAATAACACTCGTAGATATGGGAGGCAGGGAGTATAAAGTGTTTATTGACCCCAGTCTGTGTTAATAAAGCACTAGAAGTATTACCTGCCTGGGGATTGTCAGGGCAAAGCAAAGTTGTACTGACCTTCCTGGAAAACTGAAACTTCTCTCAGTCTTTGATAAACTGTTTGGACTGTGGAAACACCAACGCTTCTGCAGACTTATATATTACAGGAAAGCGAGCTAAAAAGCATTCTTACCACAAGAAATGCGTTGCCATTGCCTTTATTCGCTTGCGTGGTGGTGATAAGGTTTTTAACATTACACAATTTGAGTTATGTCTCCCTTTCCAATTGATGACATCGTTCCCATTTTACTGAACCTCTTCCATCAGCGCGGGGCCACTCTGGGCACAGGGAGTCGCGTCACCCACCTCCCAGCTTTAGCTCAAAAAAGGATTTAGTTTCCTGGTTGGGGGGTGACGTTCTCTACTGGAGCAAAGCCATTGACGAAGTCAGTGGAATTCAGAATCAATTGATAATTTTAATAGCTTGGGGTCTCTGGTATTTATTTTTTTTTAAACACCACCATTTTTCTGTAGCATTATTTCAGGAGCTGAACCATAAAAAACTCCTGGTTCAGCTTTGCTGTTCCTTCCTGGTTCTCCCACAGAGGGTCTGTGAGGGCTGTGCTCCTGAAGACCAGGCCACATGATAGAGAGATTCACGTGCATCTAAATGAAACACGATAGATGATTTGAATTGCTCAGAAGATTCTGTTAGAACCCTTTCATTTTCCTGTTTCACTTTGAGTTTGGCTGCTTTTCGGTGCTTTTCTCCCAACGCACACGCGCAGCAGAAAAATACTGTTGAGGTAACACAAACCCCAGCACAGAATACTGCAATTTGACTGTTTCCACCCTTTCCCGATTCAGTCACATATTCTCAGCCATCTTGATCTGTCAAAGTCCTGTAGATATGTCTTTTCTTTAAAATTTTAAGAACAAATTCCCTGGAATAAGTGGAGCTGTTCTGTAATTACCGCGGGACAAGCCTGGACAAAACATCCCACCTGGATTTTGCTGGGTAAAAGCAGTATCACCTCCGTACGACCGAGAGCTGCTGGGGTACTTCATACATCACTTTGTGCATCACCTGGGGATCCTTCTGCCTGTGCTGTACTTGGGGGCACGTTCCCTGTGACTGAGCTGTCAATTATGCTGATGTACCAAGGTTGAGGACATGATAAATGGCAAGGAAGCGGCAGTGACATAAGGCTCAGCTCTGCAGCTCTGAGCTGCGGTGAGCACCCTCCCTCCTTGTTCCACTTAAGCCTCCAAAGAAGGTGCAGATGCACCCAAGCATCATGCCATGGCTGGACCTCCTCTTCTGGGACTGATAATGACTGTCAGAAGTGTTTTTCACCCATCTGCTTGGACCAGCGTTGGTGGGACAGGAGGGATGTGGACCTGGAGCTTTCTCAGATGTATCTGAAGAGCAGAGGGGGGGACACATTGGATTAGGCCTGAGTCTAAGAGCTGTCAGGCAGATTATTCCAGCTGGTTTTCCCTCTTGGGGCACTAAATAGGTAACTGTGGATGAACTATGCAATTTGCTGTGTATATTTTATGCAAAATTGTACACCCAACTTGTCTACCCTAAGAGTTCTTTATTAAGCTGAACAGTCAAAGCAATCTTTTCTTGGATGGGTAAAGACTGGTTTTGGTGCACCGGGGTTTTCTAAGAGAGATTTAGATTCGCTCACAGACAGCAACATTGTCTATAATTTACTGTGAACCATGAGAGGCATTAACTGAAATTTTCAGGAGCAGATTAGCTTGAAAAAATTTATGACAGCATTTAGAAACATTAGACTTAAGACTGCATGCCAGAGCATGACAAAATAGCAGGTAATAACAGATCTCATTAGAACTGTTTATTTAAATTGAACATTACCCTGTCAGGGATGTTTGCACTGCTGCATAGGTCTTATTTTCATCCAGATTAACTTCTACCAAATACAAGCACCCAGAGATGTCTTCCTGGGAACTGCTCAATGTATGTATTCATTCCAATGTGCCCACAAAGTTTCATGCTTTCTTCTGTTATTTTTGATTTCTAAGGATAGTGCTACTTTCTGTTCTTCTTTATTCAACATCTCTGTATTTAATTATTTTTATGTATCAAAAGAAATTAGGTTTTCGATAGGATCTAAGGGATTTGGACTCCAGCATCCTATTTCGAAATCATAGGTAAATCCAGAAATACTTTAGGCACACAGTCGTATATAAAGGTGCTTAAATGACTTTGTAGCTCATCGCCATCACCACCTTGAAGCCTTACTCTTACGTACCCATGGATGTTACACCAGGAAGCATTTGGTCCTTCTCTTTCTTGGTCTTCACCTTCTTTCCAGCACTTACTTACTGTTTGTACTTTAAATATAAAATGTGTGTACAGGAATTATCCAGACCTGATCTCCTCTCCAGATCATCTAGTCTGTGCTTCCTAACCTTAAATAATCATTCAATAGATGGATGTATTCTCTCAGCTTGTCAGGCCTTCAATAGCACAGGTATATCAGCTGCCATCCCTTCTACTGAACATGCAGGTCTTTCCTGACTCAGACATTTTGAGAACCGGGGTATTTCTGGATTGTTTTTACCACACAGAGACACCCTGGACGTGTCTGGACCCGGTGCCTGGTTCATGCCCAATAACTGGGCCAACTACCTCTAGACAACAGCTTTCTGCTGGATTTCCTTAAGCACCAAGCAGAGGTGGTAGCAGCACACTTAACGTACACAAATTAGACAAGACTGTGACAAATGCAAATAAATAAAAAAACCCAAACAACCAAATCTTAGAAAGATACAGTTTCACTGAGGCTGTTGAGTGATGTCTGACAGAGAGTTCATCCGCAGCAGACATTAATTGTAAAGCTCTTTAAGAAAATCAGTGGAACGAAGTCAGGATTGCTCAGCCCCAGTCCGGGCAATTGTTTGGATTTTACAGCTGTGGATATGAAAGTACTTTTCATGAATCTGGTCAAAATAATGTTAAAATCACTTTCTATCTTTTAGTTTATTTCAACAAATCAAACTGTTTCCTTGTATGTTAGTTATAAGAATTTGGAAAGGTTCAGGCCTGCAATAGCTTCTTAAGACTTTTGTTAAGGATGTTCAGGGGCAGAGGAAATGGCTCTTTGGGAAGGCAACACTGGAGGAACAGGCAGGTTTTCCTGGAGACTGTTCAACCCTAAATATCTCCAGGTAAAAAAGGAAAAGATGCTCTCTAAAACATGTGGATACTCCTCCAAACTTTGGGAGGCTCCCTGATGTCTCACTGAAAAAAGGAAAAGATGCTCTCTAAAACATGTTGATGAGAAGGGGCTACTTCTCCAAACTTCGGGAGGCTCCCTGATGTCTCACTACCTTTGATTTCCATGTGCACACCTCCATCACGTTGATGAAAAGCAGAAAAATGTTATTAACTTCAGTGGAGCCATTTTAATAGTGTCTTTAATATTCACTTCACATGCTCCACATCCTTACCCTCAAAATTCCAATAAAACATATTTTAGCCTATCAAGGTTAAAAAGTGTCCTTCTGCCAGAAACCCATCAAATCCATTTACTAATGACGTATATTCGAGACAATATAATGTTTTTGATTCATGTTTTTTGGACAGCATTTTGAGTTGACTTCCCTGTAAATCTTGCCACTTTATTAATCCCTGTTGAGTAGCTGGCAGACGGCTCTCTGCTTTATTTGGCCCATGGCACTGGGTTTGAGATAATGCTCAGCCCTGCCATTCTCATTAGGGCAATAAGCAATTTGAAAAATGCCTTTCAACGGCAGGTGAAATGTCTGAATAGACTCACCTGTGAAGGTCCTCGGGATCAATCAACACCCATGGCCGTGGTGGCATTAATTACCAAAGCTATGGGAATGAAGCATCCCTTTTGCTTCTTGCTGAAGGTACCAGACCCTTTTCCAGGGAAGGTCTTTTAGAACAAAATTACAAGTGTCCTGCAAAAATTCTCACACTGATGGACCTTTGCTTTCTTTGGGGCTAACCTCATGGCCATCAACACAAAAAGCATAATTTGTGTATGGGGAAAAAGTTCTTCTGAATTATGACAACTATGCACTGTTACACAGAAAATCCTCTCACCAAAAATACTTTTAAACGCCGTTCTTCTCTCAGTGAGCCAGCTGACCTCCAGACTCTCCTGCTACCAGCCACTTTCTGGTCTCTTTTCAATTGTGCTGGGTAAATGATGTATATGCTGGTCATTTTTCATTACTTTTCTGGTTTATGAACTTTTCATGTTTGTTAATATTTGGTTCACAGTGTTTTAATAAGCTCGATTCATATGCACAGAGAAGTATCTGGATTACTACTAGGAGCATAAAGATAACTAGACAGAGTTGAAATTAAAGATATTTAGAGGAATTTTTAAACTTCTTAACAGCAGGCAAACAGCCACCAACACAGTATATTAAGAGAAGCACTGCACTTCGTTGCTAAAATCTTTAAATCATTCCTGCTTATGTTTCTAAATGATATTAACTTCAAGCCGCCAAGCTCACTTGTGTCGTTTTTAGGTAATAGAGAAGAAAATTTTCCTTGCTTCAGGAAACACAGGGTATAATTCTGTGGCTGACGTTGTGGTGGTGTTCAGCCTGGTTTTTCCTTTCTGGCTAAGCTCTGTGAAATTGCAGTGTATTTTAAACTTGAATTCCCAAGCACCTGAAAGAAAGGAAGCCATTAGGTCCCTGTGTAGATACAGTAAGGGCAGCTCTTGGGCTTCCTGGGCAGTAGCAGGAAAGACTTCTCCATGATTTCCTAACAGACGTCCTTCACCCTGCTCTACGGGATTAAATTTACTGGATCCCTCCGTTCTCGCCGTCTTTGCTGAGCCAGCTAACCAGCCTCCCTGAGTGCTAGTTGTTGTGGTGGGTGATCTGTATTTTAAACTAAACAGAATTAATTCTGTGGTCTTGGTGGGAAGCTCCCCCCCCCCAGCATTTTTCCTAAGTTCTCATATTGCAGACAGCAAAAAAATGCAGTGGATTTCATCCCAGAATGGGAGCGAGCATCGGACTTCCCCCATTGAAGGCAGGGATATTGTTCTCATGTAGGACATTATGGTACCTCCTGGCATAAAGCAAACACTTAGAGATAGTGTCACCTCATAATTTTGCAGTCTTGGGGGCGCATGTGCTGATTTATAATAAATGGCTTTTCCTTCCTTTGCCCCACTTGAATCCAACTCATTGCAAACTCCCCCAGTGATCCTGAGTTGTCTTCTCTGATGTGGTGGCTCCAAGTGCTGGTGGGACAGACTGTGGCCATCCCTGGCTCGATGGCTCAGCACCACGGCCCACGCTCATGAAGGCTTGAAACGGGCTATGAGAAGTGCACACGAAAAGGAGATGTTGGCTTTATGGTGCTGCCTTAACCCGGAGCCGCGTGGTGGAAAATACCACACCAGCAAAGTCAGAGTGTGGGGGTTGAGAAGTGCACACGAAAAGGAGATGTTGGCTTTATGGTGCTGCCTTAACCCGGAGCCGCGTGGTGGAAAATACCACACCAGCAAAGTCAGAGCGTGGGGTTTCTTTCTGGCTAAAACAAATCTTTCTTTTTGGTTTCTGCCGTATCTTGCCGGGGGAGAAGAGGGAAGCATCTGTGTTATTGCTCGCTAAACAACTCGAGTGTGCCCAGCCAAGCCACAGCCCCACATTTTAAACAGAGGAGAAAATTCACAAAGGTATTTGGGCTCTGATCCTGGGCTCCGTTTCACACAGCAGTGTCTTCCCACCTCCTTACCTCACCCCAGCTGTCCCTCACCCACAGACAAAACCACTTTTTTTTTTTTTTTCTGATTCTACTGCAAATTTCAAGGTACTGTTCACCTTACTGATATTTATTCTCAAAATCTCTTTATACCAGTCTCTGCCATGTGTTGCCTTCCCAATCTGGTGTCAGTGCAGTCCAGTGAATGCCAGCACTGTCGGATTCCTTCACAGGATCGCAGGGGGTTGGCTGAAAAGCAGGGGCATTTATCTAACTATTATTTTTTATTTATTAAAGTAGCCAGCCTCAGAGTCAGAGGGTAGAAGAACTGGTGTGGGAATAAATCATGTAAAGTGGGGGGTACAGGATTATATTCCCTCAAAGCACAGGTGTGCTTTCTTGTTTGTAAGGATTTCCCTGTGATGTGCCCATACTCAGTGCATCTTCCACATAAATTTCACGGTCCATATTTTCTGTATAAAACCAGACCCTGTAAAGATTCAGTCAGTTGAACACTTACAAATCAAAACTGTGCTTTGAGAATCTTTACTGAATTAAAAACCATCTTGCTCTGTATGTACAAATGATCTTTTCTAAAAGCTAACTCCTCTGGTAGGATAAATTGGCATAATAAGCAATGAGGCTTGTCACAATTAAGAATATGGCCCGTGTGCTATTAAATTGCTCTTCTGCCCATTGTAATTACAGCTGGATTTGACGACGTAACCTTGCTTAGCACCTGGGCATAGTCCATAGCGCCGTGAACTCTAAGATTATTTTTCTGTTGAATGAGTTCAATTAGTTTTGCATTTAGCTCTGGTGGTGCTTTGCCATTGTTACAGCTAGTAGGGATTAAAAGAAAAGAAAAAAAAGTTCAATGTAGACAAGGCCAAAGTGAATAACATCAGAAGCCTGATCATTTGTCACCTATGGTCACTCGAAACCATTATTTCTTCTACACACTGTAATTTCAGATAGACTTGTGTAAACAGTGTAAAGATTTATTTTCTCAAAATATCAGAACCACTTAGCATGAGTCACAAGCTAGATTTCAGGCAGATAATTTTCTTCTAATAGATTTTTGGGTTAACAAGATAAAAATTAACATGAAAATGATTATGTGCTGACTGAAGGAAACCTGGTTTTATTTTGTTCCCTATTTGTTTTACAAGGGAAGTCTTCAAATATCTTGCAGGGGCAAAAATATTTAAAGTGTTTGCACATGTTTCCCATTTCCATTTTATAAGATTCATTCACAGTCAGCCAAATGTATCTCTCTCTCTCTCTTTCTCTCATTTTTTTTTTTCTTTTGATACACTTCTTAATTAGTCTTAAAGGCTCCAAAGGTGCTTTTTCCTGTCTGTCTTTTTATTCCAGACGTAGAGAGTGGCAGGCGATGCTAGCGGTTAAGTCATCGGGCTGTAAAACCAATGCTGGATGCGCCTCAAAGGATTATGGGGTGTCCTATGATTTGCTCTTTCGACTCGGTATAAAGGAGCAAAGTGGAGATCTAAGGCCCGTGCGTCATTGTGAGCTGAAGTGACTGCGCTTGGATAATGTAGGTTTGGCTTTTGCTGCCAAATTCTAGCCCCTGTGAAGGTTTTGCCACTGGGCTCAGAGAATGGCTCCGTCTTCAAAGGGCTCCAGGCTGAGACCAAGGCTCTCACTGCCACAGGCTCCAAGCAGGGGAGCCCAGACGGTTTCGGTTCCTCTCCTTCTCCATGGTTAGACCATGCGAGGTCTCTCTGACATGGTGGGCAAGAGGACAAGGTCTTTCACCCACCTTTTGTGTCCCCAGAGGAGTTGTGTCCAGCTCGTTGTGCTACCAGGGGCAGGGGCACCATGCTGTGGGAGATGCTGTGCAGAGCTGTACAGAGGGCACGGCTCAGCGGGGCCATTCAAGATTAAGGGCCAGGCTTTAAAAATATTTAGCTATGTGATTTTTTAGGCGTTAGACTTTTTTTTCCTCTTTTTAAGATCTGATCCAAAGTGGGTACAGAGAGGGGTAATGTCACAGACCCGAGTGACTGCGCAGAGGAAGGAGGGACAGTCCTGAACCTCCCTGAGACCCCGCTGTGCCCCAAAGCACCAGCTCATCCTTGGGCTGTCCACGCCGACTGCCCCGGCAGCACTTTGTAACCACAAGCACTCAAGATAGAAAGAAAATAGAATTTAACAGGGCTCAAGGTCTCTTTGCTGATGAACGTGTCTGCAGCAGGGCCATCAGGGCAGAACTGCACATTTTTAAGGGGAATCTTATCACAGTGATTAAAGTTGCTTTATATTTTGCAAAGTGATCTTTTTTTCCCATCACCCGAGTTTCAGCACCCCAGTGAATCCTCTCCTCCCATTTTAGCTGCAGAGAGAAAAGGAGGATTTAAGGAAGTTGGGGACTGATTCGGCTGTTCCACTTTCTCCCCTTTGCTCAGCACTATGAAAGCCTCAGAAATCCCTCAGCCCACCACGAGTCATTTTTTGGTTTATTTAATTCTAAGCTAAGTCAACGTCATTTAAGGCCGGTGAATAAGTCTTGACTCATGTTGATGTAAATGAAATAGGAATAACTAGTACCTCACCACGACAGAGCAAACATGCATTCTCACCACAAAACAAGGCAAAGATACTGAGTTAGTCCCAACCAAAAGAAAAGAAAAGAAAGAAAAAAAAAAAAAAAGAAAAGAAATAAAATACAGCTGTTTGCAGGAGATCTCTGATGTATTGAAACTGGGACTGGAAAGTTGCCCTTCTGTTGGTGTAAATCAGCAGATCTCTTTTAAAAGTGGGCAGGATTTCAGCAATTTCTGTCCAGAACAAGGGCAGAAGCCCTCATCTGCCTGAAGTCTTATTTGTCTTGAGTCTAACTCAGGATTTGCACAAAGTAGCTCTACTGAAGTCCTATTTGGATCAGTTCAGAAGGGAAACTGGGGACTCTGACCCTCAGCAGTGGAATGGATTTCAGCTTAGACCTATGGTTTTTTGCATTAAAGAATATGAAAGGGCATCCTCGTGGTTCCACAACCGTTTCAGTAGCAGCCCAGCAAACCCAGCAGCAATCCCCAAGGTTGGCAGTGGCAAAAGAAAGGCAGCCCAGCACCAGCCCAGCACCAGCCCAGTACCAGCCCAGCACCAGCAGAGAACCCCGTTCCTTGCTCTGTACCAGTTTCTTCTCATCGAGTTTGGAGTCTGCCCTCCCAATTCTACAACAACCTTCAGAGGCAACACCTGAATCTTGCTTCTCCTTCTTTCTTCTCTTGGAACGGTCTCAGCAGTCGCCACAGAGGTTTTACTAAACATGTCAGATTAAAGGTATAACCAGACGAATAAATGCAGTCCATCTGAGGGCATGTTTCCTCTCACACGTTCAGTGCCTGTCAGCATTTTGAATAGGATTCAGAAACATGTCCTTGAAGCTGGCTGGAATGTAGCTTAATGTATCAGGGGCAGCATTAGAGAAAGGAGAAAAAAGGATGGGGGAAGCTTTCATGGAAATGTACCCCCCTTCCCTCTCTAATATTGCATTTACTGCAAATCAGAAATAAACAAGCTGGATGAGCGCAGAGAACGGCGACCGCCAGCCATCTCGCTCCACTTGTGGGGTCAGTGGGGCAGTTTGTGAGACAGTCTCTATATCCTGGGGGTTTTTCACATTCTCTTTAAAGCTTATTTTCTTTTTTATCAACAGTTTATTTCCAGTGAGAGGTGGTCCCTTTCTAGCCCTTCTAACAGCCAGATTTCAGCGCTGTACGGAGCCAGTCTTTTCTTAATATTCCTGTTCTAAATGGAAACTGAGGCACGGAGTTACAAAGTGACTTCTCCATCTCATGCTCAGTTCTTCTCACTTCTTGCCTTTCTTTGCACAGCTCATCTCTCCAGGAATAACTTCTCTTTCCCTGGGCAAGGCTTTGCTTTGGGCTCAATGCAGGGAGCGGCACCAGCCCAGCCGATAGAAACTGGCCCTTCTTCTTATATTTGCATTAAGCTTCCATGAAACAGGGTTTTCTGCAAGTGAGTGGTGAGAGATAGTCCCTTCTTGAGCAAACAGATGCTTTTTTTTTTTTTACTTAAAGTGTCTACTTGTTTGCTTACCCTCAAGTCTTTAAGTTAAGGAAATAGTTCATCTCAAAGTCTTTTTAAGGCCTTTTTTAATTCTAGAGCTGAACACTTTACAGTTACATTGCACCATCCTTCTCTGAAACCCATCTGGGGTTGAGGTGGGTAATTCTAGAAGTCCATTCAGTGAAGCTTACCTAAATGAGCTATATGGGATACTTAATGACTTCTGCATTTATCTCTTTTCATCTGCATGCATTTGTAGGAAGACAAAGTGCTGTGTTACGGTGAAAGAAAAACCATACGGGCTCCTGTGCATTGTAGGTACTTAAAATATCTCCTTAAAATGTAGATTTTGACTTTCTGCCCAGCACTGCCTTGAAAGTTTTGCCATTAAAACCTAATTGCTAAGTAAATGTTCACTCAGTATTTCTCAGTGGAGGACAGTGAGAAAGTGGTTCAGTGCGTAGCTTTAGTATCCTTTTTTGCTCCTGGTAATCTGTTCCTCTTATTTTTTATGTCACATTCTTTCGATTGCAAGCTACTAATCTTCCATCTTGGAATAGACTGAAACGAAGGCGGGAGGGAAAAATGTGTTAGGTTTCCAGGAGTTATTTACCGCTTCCCAACCAAAAGATGGATTTCCCTTCTCCAGGGTCGCTGGCACCATCATTTTTCCCTAAACATTCCTGACATGTCACAAATCACTGCTTGGTTACTGACTTGGAAACGCTCTCCTTTGTGCCTGTTCTCAACAGATTGGGAAGTTGGTGGCTTGGATCCAGAAAAGAATCTAATACTGGGGTGTAAGAAATACTGGGGGCTCATGGATTTTTGTTTATTTAAGAAGATGCATGGAATTAATTAAGCTTTAATAGGATAGTCCTGTTCTGTGACCTTGCAGGCTCTGTACCTGGGGAGGGATGGGGAGAAGGTTGGTCACCACCAGGCAGAATGTCCTGAGAAATGCCCCTGGGCACCAGCTGAAGGTGGGCACGGACCCACACTGCGGGGAGACAGGAGCACTGCCCTCCTGGCTGCTGGGCTGTGGGGCTTCCCCCTCTTGCTGAGGCAGAAAAACAACGGGTTTAACTTTTCTCTGACTTATCTGTCAAGGGGGGGTCTCAGAAAAATCCCCATTTATGAAGGGGAAGATGTGCATCAGTGGCACATGCCCTTCACTGCCTTCAGAAAAATCCCCATTTATGAAGGGGAAGATGGGAACCAGTGGCACATGCCCTTCACTGCCTTTTGGGGAGGGATGGGGAGAAGGTTGGTCACCACCAGGCAGAATGTCCTGAGAAATGCCCCTGGGCACCAGCTGAAGGTGGGCACGGACCCACACTGCGGGGAGACAGGAGCACTGCCCTCCTGGCTGCTGGGCTGTGGGGCTTCCCCCTCTTGCTGAGGCAGAAAAACAACGGGTTTAACTTTTCTCTGACTTATCTGTCAAGGGGGGGTCTCAGAAAAATCCCCATTTATGAAGGGGAAGATGTGCATCAGTGGCACATGCCCTTCACTGCCTTCATTTGCACATTTACCAGCATGAGGAGCTTAGAAATGAGACCCTGGCTATGCAGAGCTTGCAGAGATGAACAAATTAAACTTCTTCAGACCTTCTTGTCATTCGTAGTTAGCCTGTGAGGGCTGAGAGGTACAGGTGCCTTTTTCTCTTCTGCTCTGTCATAGGGCTCTGGGGCAACATGGGGCTCTGGACATGTGGAATTTGTACCAACCCACAAATAATACCTATAACATCTCAGGGCTTATCATTACTTAAAGCTCCTGAAGTTTGCTCTTCAAGGGGAACACTCATATGTGTTTTGTCTCCACAACCAGTGTTGAATCCCTTCCTGGTTACTCCTTGGAAGACATGGGAATGAGTAGAGCTTAGCCTGAGGATGGGAGATACCAAAGGTACCCAATGCCATGGAAATCCTTAACGGGGACCATAATGACTGAAGCTTTGTTGCCTTTCCTGCTGAGGAGTTCACAGAGCCAGGGGAAGTCACTAACATCTCCCTCCCAGGGGCCATCCCCCACCACAAAAAGGTTCTCCCGCCTGAGATGAAAAGCAAAGGCAAGGTTTTCTTTGTAAAAACCAGAAATAAAGAGGCTTTAGTTTTATTTCTTGCTTTCCCTGGGAGAGGAGCCCGTATGTCCTGTGTCTTGCACAGTTCAGGGAGCCATGATTTGTGAGCACCAAGTCATCAGTTAAAACTCATAATAACAATGAAGCTCTATTATATTTCACAGTAGATGCTTATCTAAATGAAATGCACACTGCTCCAAAGCAGCAAGATTTATTATTTGCTATTTATTTGAACTTATGGATAATTGTTTAATTAAAGCAATTAGTAGTTGCTTTCAAAACCCAAAATCATGACTAAGCTGACATCCAACCAGCAGTTACTCCAACCATCGTACTTTCTCTTGCTCTCTGATGGTGCCAGGCTCATTTATAGTAGCTGCACCGTAAGGTAGATCTTCCCTGCAACAATCCGGAGCAGTGTGGGACTGGATTTGGGGACAGAAAGCTGATATTGCACTATTTGTGGCATCCACATTAACTACAGTCGCTACAATTACAGTCTGAGTTTGGCTGGAGATGGGAAATAGATTTTAAAGTGGAAGATTTAAATGTGTAGAACTCTTTCTGGTGTTGGCTAATAAATTCTAGCTTTTCAGGCTTTTTTTTCTGAGAGGAATTCTTCACGGATATAGTAAATTCATCTGAGTTATTTCATGCTTCTCTTGAGAAAGTACTAATACACACATACACATATATATACACACATATATATATATAGTTAGGCCAGAACCAAGACATAATGCTTTGAAAGGACGTTCTGTGATGGAAACCTGTGTGGAGGATCCGGTGGGGATTACAGAAAAATGGCTTAGTCTGTTGAAAAACTTGTCAGCCAGAATGTAAATAAGCAGAGGGTCCATATCCACAGTCCTAAAGGGAGAAAAGGAAATTGAATTCATTTATGGCTTCGCTCTTGAACCCTCCCACAGCACAGGAAGCACTAGGCCATGTAAAACCTATAAATAGCTGCCCCATTTCGGGTTCCCTCTCAGACAGAGAGTAAAAAAAAAAAAATTAAAAATGCACCCTGGGGAAAAACATGATCTTTTCTCCATGTTTGAGTTGTCAGTTTTGACAGAAATGATACAAGCTAATTAAATTTTTGTTAATTTATTTTGTCTGATTCAACAACCGCCTGTCACACACGGCGCAGCGCAGCAGGCTGGGCCTGGCTGTGGACTTCCCACTTCTCCTCCCTCGGAAGCACCATTAAGCTGATGTGGGCAGAGTGGACCTGTTTAACTCAAATAAATATGAAGAGCATTTAAGTTCCCTTTTCCCTCAGTGCTTCAGCTTTGTATGTCTGCTCCAATGGGAACCCAAGCTTATTCCAATTCATAAATCTCTGGAGAGATTATAAAGTTCTTCTAAATCTCTAGAGAGACCTTATAAATCCTTCTAGTGAGAAGGACTGCTCTCTCCTGTCAGAGGGTTATGTTAGAGATAAAATATGAGGATGCAGTGGGTAAAGGACAAAATAAAATTCCATTCTGGAGCCATCCCTGCATTGGTCTTACACCTGAAATAATGGAGCAGTCATCATTTTGGCTGGATCTTTCCCAGCTCGTGAACTATTTTGAGACCCAAGAGTTGTCTCAGCTCCCATCAGGGAACAAACCTGAGGTTTGGGAAGTGGGGTCTCACAAACTCCTTGGAGGAAGAGCCTGTGATACCCCAGACCTCTGTCACCATCAGGGCAGTGACCCCTCCATGGCACAAGACTCGCTTCTGGGGCTGCCCCACAGAAAAGCATGGGAGTCACTCAGCTGTGATACCGGTTTGTTTCTGTCTCAGTTAAATATTTATTATTTGGGCAAAGCAGAGTCCCGTTTCATTTCTGTTTAGATTTTAAGCTTCTCTGATGCCTTTTACAGTTCCACGCACACTGACTAGTGTTTGCCTCTGAAATACTCACAGTGAACTTCCTTTTTGTTCAAAGTAACACTCCGTAATTATTTTGATAAAATATTAAAGGATTGTTGATATTTTTTTACTTGTGACAAGAAACTCAGAATCCAGAATGTGGCTTTGGACCCACCATGTTTAGCACGACTGACCCTGAACGTAACCCCCTGCCCCATTAACATTAATTAAGGAGAGGAAGGTGACTAGAATTAAGGAGAGGAAGGTGACTAGAATTAAGGAGAGGAAGGTGACTAGGGAATGGCATCTCACTGATATTTTTCCCTGAAAGATATCACTTTCCTGTTCTGTATGAGCAAACCCCGATGCTTTCTGCAGGGAGAACCATTTGGGCAATCTTTGGGCATTTATTACTTAATCTGTGGATGATGCCTTGCCTGGGGAGGTGGGGAAATGATGCTGGAGCTCCTGAGCCCCCCCGAGCACTCACTGCCTGCTCCAACACGCTGCCCTTTCCCTTCGCATTCTCCTGTGGCTCTGTAAGGGCAAAGCCAGCTCCAAAGAAAGCACTGTGAAATCTGATTGTTCTGAGATAATCAGTTGAGGAAACAGGTAAAAGACAAACCCTGGAGGTATTTGTTCTTTTTTTTTTTTTTTTTTACCTTTTTTTTTTCAGGGGGTGTACCTTTGATGCACCCAGTGCACATATATATTTAAGTCTTTTTTTTTTTTTTTTTTTTTTTTTAACCTGTCTTCTGTAAGGGGTATGCACTTTGCAGGCCTTTCACAGTTCAAAACACTTTCAATAAACATACACAAGAGGCAAAGTGCGGATGGGTTTGAAGCCGGAGGTAATCAGATTAGACAATGAGATAAGCAATTAGCAGAACCGTTCAAAGTACCAGCTGAAAGGAAAAAAGAGTGTGTCTCCCTCCCACACCCACAGACACCAGCCATAACCTACAGCTGTTCCCTTGCTCAGATCCAGTCTGTTTACATAAACACCCAACACTCATTCCAACAGGGCTTTGTGTTGTGTTATCTTGTTTAATGGGTAATTTCTGCATTAAGGGATCTGCAGTTTTAAATTAAAGCTCTAATTCTTTTTGGCATTAAAACCCCAATGTACGTGACTCTACACTCATAAAGCACTGGCAGTTCCAAGCCCAGTTTTGTTGAACAGGAATGTACCCGGAGCACAGTCTGCACTTCACATCAACTCACAGTGCTGGAGCCCAGGGCATGGAACCAGCCAGGGATGGCAGGAGCATTGAGTCACATCGGGGAAGGCTGATTTTCAGAATCACTCAGCTTTGCAGCAATAACTCAGGTTTTCAGAATAACTCAGCTTCTTAGAATAACTCAGCTGCTGAATCAGGAGCAACACCGTTAAAAACTCTCCTGTGTGTACACAGCAATTACCCCTTGATGCAAAGCTTTCTCCCACATTTCATACCATTTCTATTATAGCAGCAGGAATTAAGGGGCAAATTCGCTGGAGATGCTCAGCAAGGATCTTTACCTAGAGGTAAAGAGCTATTCTTGGTGGCATTTACAAAGCTTTCCATGAAGATCAGCTCATAGGAGTTAGGAACCCAATTCACTTTGTGGCTAAACCCAAATGTGTGTTTATCTGCATTTTTGACATCTAGACATCTATCAGCTGCATTTTTAACATCTAAACATCTATAAATCCAAAAATCCGTGTTTTCTTCCTGACCTCTGCGTTTTATCTTTTTATTTACTGAAAGCACTTAAGAGAGAACTGAAAACAGAATTTCATTCTGCCGGGTGCTGTGAAACCAGCGAGGAAGCTCTGTCCCCATTCCCCATAACAGATGTAGATGAGTTTAAAAGTGCCCTCCTTTCTGTGGGAAACAGGAATGTACTTTGATGGCATGTTTTTCACCCCCATAAAGGGACCTCAGCGTTCTCTTTGGAGAGAGGGGTGCTGATGGTGGAGGAAAAGAGGAGGTTATTGCCTACCAGTGTCTTCATACAGTATTTCTGTCATAAACAGGCTGATGATGAACATGGGTGGATCTTTGAAGCACTAAAGTAATGCTACCCTTCTCTGTCAAACAGGCTGCAGTGGAAAATTACACATTACTAAGATGTCTTCAATGAACATTTAATCATATAATCTAATATATTAATATTCTATATGCCCTGGAGAGCCAGGTACACATTACAAACATATGTAGTAAACATTTATAACCCAACAGGCATCTAGAGTATTAAGAAATTACCAAAAATAGGAAAAGGAGGTTTTTTTGTAAAAGAACTGACTTCCCGAGTTCTCTCTGTATTTGTACTAAATGATCTGCACAAACAGCACAAAAACAATGTATTTGAAAATTTAGTTAGAATATCAGCCTTTAAAACCCCAGCCCAGCGAGCTGAGCTTCTCTTGGTGTTCACTCAGACACGGGCCCGGGGCAGGACAAATGTGACTTCTGCTGTTTGCAGAGAGTGGGTGAAGATGTATGAGCCATGAAGCCGTAGTGAGCTGCAAATATTGTTGAACCATTGCTTTGCATCTCTCTGCCAACATTTGAGATGTTGGCAAAAGATAATGTTGAAGTTTCAAAGCTGGGGGAAAAAAAAATCCCATGGCATTTTTGTGATGTCAGAGGAAGAAGGAAGCCAGCTTGAAACGAAGGTCTGCTCTCAGGCTCTAATCTTGTAGACACCTACTTAACTTTAAGCCAATTAAATCAATGGACTACTTAACCTTTGCCTACAGGAGAAAGGATTTGCCAGCACAGTTTATATTAGTGCCCCAAACAAAATAAGCAATCCTCAAAAAAGCACTCTTCTTTCAGCAAAACTGTATCTGCCCTTGGTGTCACAAGTATAAAAATATGGCCATATACTGTTGAAGAAAATCCTTCCTTTAAGTGACACCAGTAAAACAATTGTTTCTGTCAGAGGCAGCCCTATGGACTTAAAAACGAGCAGAAACAAAGCATTTGCAGGATGCAGGCTTGGTTTTACAGAGCAAACCAGCTCACACAGAACCCGTGTTTGAGCCCATTTTGCTCATGGCTCATATAAATCCCCCGATGTGTTTAACGAGCCGGGTTCCTGGAAGCACAGAGCAATGGGCAAGTCCAGGGCTCTGGGTCTGACCTGGAGAGATTCCCCCAAACCCCTGGGGGCTTCCAGCTTGGCCTCTATCCCGTGGCTGGGGCTGGTTTGTGAAATATCTCTCAGGGGTGCCCATTCCCCTGCGGACAGAAAGGCTAAAGTCCCTGGAGAGGACTCCGAGAAAAGGATGGCGTGAAAGACGCTTCTGGCTATTTGCTTTTGTCAGTTTGTTAATACCTAAAAGTGCCTTCACATCGCTGTGTGTACGGAGGTGTTGTTGTTTGGCAGAGCTAGTTACAAAGAAATGTTGCGTGCTAACTTTAATGAAACCCAGGGCTCCACTGAAACAGTACCAATGGTCTAATAACACGTTACATCATTTGTCACTGGACACATTGAGAGTATGTCACTGGAAAACCTTTAAAAGCCGAGATGTAAGTGGTGTGGAGACAACCATGGCCTCAGCAGGGTAAAAAAGACAGTATCATTTATAAATGTTTTTATGTGTAATATTTACATTTGGAACATTTAAATGTAAAAAGGAAAAAGAAAGCCTACACTTAACATCTTCCCAGATGTTAACAACATCTGTCTAGATGTCAGCCCAAGGATCTGACATTTTATGTGCAAAGGGGAACATTTCAGTATTCTTTTTTTTATTTTTCTTCCCCCCCCCCCCAGATTAATTGTCCTGCACGTTGGTTCCATCACTCTTTGCTCTGGGCCATATGGTCATATGTCATTAACCTTGGAGACCAACAGCCTCAGAAAGTGGAACCATATGTTCTTAGCAAAGATAAATAGTAAATAGGGCTGAAGGCAACAGGGTCATTGTTTTGTGAGGACGGGGCTTGTGTGTTGAGTCGTGGGGTTTTTTCTTAAAATGAACAGAAATAGGTTTTGGTGGCAAAGCACTTGGACAAACACGCTCTGGTGTGCAATACCCAGCAACCACATTACCCTCTGGCAAAGCTCCTGCGTCTAAAGGAGGGGTCTGTGTCCCCCCTCCTGCCCCGAGGAAGAGGAGGGGGAGAGGCTCTTTCATTGCTGTGTTGAAATGATGCTGAAGACTGCAGGGAAAGTTCCCCATCTTTCACCACAGGGTCACTCTGAGCCACCACCAGCTGCCGTCGCCTCTCTGCCCATCTCTCCCTTGTGCAGCCCAAGCTTTATAAGCTTAATTCTTCTAAATATCTTATTTCCTGTCAATTTAATGTGACAAAAAAGGTGTGTTTTTCCTCTGTGCCAATTCTTTTTTGGCTGTCATCATTTGGAGCCAAATGAGAGATTTCCTTTTAGTTGAAGGATCCCATGGCAGCTCTTTTGGTGGAAAGTAATTCCATGGGACACAACGGGGCAGGGAGTCAGTAGTTTGTTCTCCTGTCTCGCACCCAACAGAGTCACCCTGACACCTCAGTTTGCCCAAGGAAAATGGGAAAATCTGCACAGATTTACGGCTGGCTGATGAGACAGACTGAATTATTGCTTTTTTTTTGCCAGGTGTCACTCTTATTTTCTGTGTATTTGGTGGTGAAGCCTGAGCTCTCATTGCCAGACAAGGGCAGGGTTATTGCGTACTAAAAAGCTGTTGTATTTCAACAGTAGCACAGAAAGCCAGGGAATAATAAGTGGAGATACGTGCCAATGAGATATTTTTATAACAAAACGTCCGCTTGTTTGGATTGTTTATCATGAAACAATAATAACAACAACACCTGTAGAAAATTACATGGTGATGCAACACTGAAAAGAATGTGGCCTGAATATCATGCCTTGCAGATTCGCTCTCATCCCTTTGATCCTCACTGCAGACATGTTACTAAATTTATCTACTAAAGGAAGAAACTTTGTAGTCCCAAATATTCACCCCCTTTCCATGCACAAGCCCAAGAAAGACCCAGAGACCTATATTTAGAGCAGGTCACGGGGGAGAACGGGGTTGATAAACTGAATAAAGGTGGTTTTGTCCTGCCTGAGGTGCATTACGTCCCACACATCGCATGGGCCGGCCACCGCAGCAGCCAGGTCCCCAGATCCTGCCCTCTGTTTGTTTGTTTGTTGTTTTTACATAAACCAGATTAGCTCAGACCAGAACAACACACGTTTGCGGTGAATATCTACAAGATGTTTGTTTGGATGAACAGCCCAGTGAGGAAAAAAATAGCACGTGCAGCCACATATGGTGCTGAGGACCTACCGAAAGGCACAGCCCATAGAGGTCCCAACCTGGAAAGCTGCTAGGAGGAGACCCGTTGTATTCAGTATCTCTGTACAAACCACATCATCACCTTTTCTAATCCTCTCTGGCTCCCAAAAGCCAGGACTCTGCCCAGGCTGCTGGGTTTGACCGACTCATCCCATCCTTGCTTGGTTTATTGCCATGGGATGTCACCGCTCTACTGCATTTCTGATGTGACACAAATAAGAAAGAGCTGCCAACAGATTTGCTCTGGAAAAGATGAGACACATAAGACTAATTCTGATCCAGATGTAACCTCGGGTGAGGTGAAGAGGGCCTTTGTCCTGCCCCTGTAGGACATATGAGGTCCCCGTGCCCACTCTTGTCCTGTCCTCCTTTGGCAGCCTGGCTGGTCTGTAGATGCAGGACTGTCCCAGATACAGATGGAGATGTCTATTCTTCCTCCAGCTGCTCTGTTTTCCTTGGGAAACCAATCCAACCTGGAAAGCTGCTAGGAGGAGACCCGTTGTATTCAGTATCTCTGTACAAACCACATCATCACCTTTTCTAATCCTCTCTGGCTCCCAAAAGCCAGGACTCTGCCCAGGCTGCTGGGTTTGACCGACTCATCCCATCCTTGCTTGGTTTATTGCCATGGGATGTCACCGCTCTACTGCATTTCTGATGTGACACAAATAAGAAAGAGCTGCCAACAGATTAGCTCTGGAAAAGATGAGACACATAAGACTAACTCTGATCCAGATGTAACCTCAGGCGAGGTGAAGAGGGCCTTTGTCCTGCCCCTGTAGGACATATGAGGTCCCCGTGCCCACTCTTGTCCTGTCCTCCTTTGGCAGCCTGGCTGGTCTGTAGATGCAGGACTGTCCCAGATACAGATGGAAATGTCTATTCTTCTTCCAGCTGCTCTGCTTTCCTTGGGAAACCAATCCACATTTCATAGAATCATAGAATGGTTTGGGTTGGAAAGGACCTTAAAGATCATCTAGTTCCAGCCCCCCTGCCATGGGCAGGGACACCTCCCTCTAGACCATTTATTTCTTTTCTTTGGATATTTGATGTTGCGGGAAGGCCAGAGAGGTCCACCCTTGTTGTGAATGTCTCTCACTGGCCTCAAAAGTTTCTCCACCTCTGCTGTTGTCCCCAGCGTGGGCAAGGATGTGCTCTCTCATGCTTTGATAGAAATACCACATCTGGAAGCCATGGCGATCTGGGCTTATCGAGTTTCTCTGGCCATTCTGGGATATCCTCCGTCGACTTTGCCGGGCCGCTGGTTGCTTCTCATAACACAGCTAATTTGATCATATTTAGCATGCATTCTTCACACATGATCTTATTACAATTACAGTGCTCTTGTTTTTGCTTGTTCAGGCTGACCTTAGGCATCTCCTGCCATCCTCTGCCATGGTCAAGACCTCCCAGCTTGTTGCCTGGTGGCCCCCAAAGGAAGGTGTGAAGATTAACAGCCTAGAGGATGTATTTAATGAATGGCAACAAGGGATTAGTGACACAGTGTCACCTTTCATGGCCTCTTTAAGCAGGCGAGCTGACACCCGTTTATTTTTGTTTGCACTGTTGAGTAAACTCTGGAAACGGACTGGATTTACAGTCTCTGCTCCCCCAGCGAGGAGCCTCCTTCTGTCCACCAGCCTTTGCTTGGGGTGATGATAAAACCAGTAAGCTCTCTCCCACCTTTCTTCTGGAGGAAGCCTTAAAGTTTCCTGGCCTTTTCCTGACAGCTAAAGGTGCAGGGGAAAAGGGTTGTGCTGGGGGAGAGATGTTTCAAGGCTGTGGAAGGTCTGATTGACAGCTCAGGTTTCCAGCTCTCCATCTCCATTAAAAGCCAGCCCTGTATTCCCCACTCCTGCCACCTGCAAAACAGTCACTCTGCCCGGCCAGGGAGGATGGGGACAGTCCCTTCTGTGCTCCTGCCATACCCCCCAACCCCCTCCTTCAAAGTTATTTTGGAAAGGAAAATTTTGGCAATGAACTCTAAGGCTACAGGACATAAATGCAGAAGATTTTCTTACACTGCACTGACCACAGCGAGTTATATTTGTGTAGTTGCTTATCCTTATTCCACTGTTTGACATCTAAAGCCAAAATCCCCCAGACACCAGTGGGCTTGGATGAAGCCTCCAGGGACCAGTCTGATGACCTCGCTCCAGCAAAATGTTCATACACCTGCTTTATTTCAAGCATTTCCACCAGATCTCTCAGCTTTGTTGGGATCCTGAATGTGCTTCAAGCTTAGTTCCTGTGCTGTGCTCAGTGTCAGACTGGACTAGGACATGTGGTCCTCGTAGGATGATGTTAGATAAGAATATCCCACAGTTGGGGTTGCAGTAAATTCTAAGTGATTTCTACTGTCTCTGCTTTCAAATCACTCTTTACGCTACAGAAATCCTAGTGCTCATAATCTTTTTTCTTTGAGGGTGCCTTAAATTCTACTTTTCTTCATTTCATTTCATTCTTGCCAATCGTCTCACACCTTGCAGGTCTCTTGAAGAAATTCACAGAGTAAATTTGACTTAGATTATATCTCAGAGTAACTGCTGGGGGTCCAGAAGAAAATAGACAAAGCAAAGGAAAAGGCTTCATTGAGCAGAAAACCCAGTGGGGATGGTGCAGGGATGGTGGGGTAAAGGGAAAGCCCTAGCTGGGGAAGGGAGGTTAAAGCCAGGGAGAATGGTTTGGACTCCGTGTACAGGATAATCTTTGCTGCTGACAATAAGTAAATACATTTTGTAGTGGTGGGGAAATTGTAAAGTTTATCTTTTCCAAGCAGCTTTCCATGGCAAATGTTGCAATTGTATCTGAAATGCGGTGCAGAAATCAGTGTCTGCAAAGAGGAGACCAATCAAATGGCTTTGATTTCTCTCGGGTTCAGGGAGTCTCCTGAGATCCCATCTCCCCTTGTGTCAAGGACAGAGGCTGATATGTTTCCTTTTCACAGAGAAAAAAACCAAACAGGCTAAAATCCTGACCAAGCAGTATTTCCAAGAAATGCTGCTCCGATTTAGCAGTGCATTTCTAAATGTATTTGCAGCATTTTAAAATGTATTTAAATGGTGCTCCTGGGCTTAGCTGATTGTTTCTATACTGGAATTTGTTTTAATGAATAGTTTGTGGTACAGTGGAGACCTGAAAGAAAAACAAGCAAACAAACAAGAGGAATGTTCTTAAAGATGTTTGTTCTATTTGTATGTATTTTGTGCTAAATGCATGGTAGATAGATTAAAATCCTGACTGGCAGCTTCTGTTCATGGAAATCACTGTCAGAGGAGGTTGTTCAGGACTGAAGGTGATGCCACGTCAGTCTGAAGGAACAGGTCCAGGTTGAAGATGCATCAGCCTGTCATCAAGTGGTCCATAACGAGAGCAAGGGTGGGAGGAGCTGGGTCTGCCAGCAGAGATGGGCAGGTTCCATGGGAGATAGACATCAGGCCAGATGCAAAGCAGGGGAGGTGGAGAAAGCTGCTCCAGGACTCTCTTTGCCTGGCTCAAGGCAATGCAATCTGCTCCATTGTCTTACAAATTAATTTCCCCTTCACTTCACAACTTTTTATCTTTTTTTTTTTTTTTTTAATCATGCTTGCTATTATTTTTAAAGCAATTAAAACATAGAAACAAGACCCAAGGAAACACCCACTGCATTCCTGGGATGCTCTGTCTGTGCTCCCTGCATTCCAGCCCAGGCCCAGAGGTGGGAGGCAGGTCTGTGCCAACCCCACCACACTCCATTCCCACAAGGGAAAAAACCAGGGATCAAGAAGGATGATACAACCCAATTCCTTCCAATGAATACAAAGTCTGAAAAGAAGTCCCCAGGGCCTTTTTCCAAGTGCTGCTTCAAGGAGAGCGCACAAAATGCCTTCCACTAACCAGGAGAAACCTATCTTTAAAAAAAAAAAAGAAAAAAAAAGCCAATTAACATTGCAGAGTCTCCGCACCCAGATTCCTGCCGGTTGGCATTTCTGTGCCTTGGATGCTGTGTGTCTTTGCAGCTGGATTCCTGAGGCTTAACACCTTAATTCCTGAAATGAGCCCCAGTCCTAATTCCCGATTTTAGGAAAACAACATTCCTCCCATTGAATGAAAACATTTGTACACAGTTCATAAACCATCTTCCTGAGGAGTGGGAGGGGAGGGGGGGCTGGAAGAGGAAAGCCTGCGAGCGCGGGGCAGCGCAGCATAGACCTGCATTGTCTGTAGGGCCCTGACGCTGCCGGCTATAGGAGCCAGCTGCTGTTTGGGTAAGTGCTCTGTTCAAATATTCAAATCCCCCGCTGGACAGGGCCATGACCAAAACACTACGCAAACACTAATAAACACGTTTGCGTAGAAGTCTCTGGATCAGGTCTTTCATTTCTCTCCGCCGGTAACAGAACCCAAATTCCAATCCAGCAGCTGGACTCCCCCCGGCATCGCCATCCTTGGGCTGGGAGAGTGAGCCCCAGTTTCTGCCCGACCCTGTCCCAGCACAGCTGAGGCAGCTCCACATCTCAGGTCAAACCACTCTTCTGCAAAGAGTAGAACAAACAAAACCTGGTTCCCCATCTGCCGTGCCAGAAGGATGGACAAGGGGATATAGTTGCTCTATAGCTGCTGTGTTGCTCATATTCTTTCTTCCATCCGTGATGGGTTGGGGCTCAGAGAAGCCCATGGTGGGATCCAGCACAGTCAATCTTATCTCTTGTGGTTTGTCTCCTTTGTAAGCCTGTACCAGCCAAGGTAAAATCAGTGTTTCCCCTCAATTACTGTTTTCCTAAGATCCACTGGAGCCACCATTACTCTGAGGGATCAGGTTCAAAGTGGCCAATGGGTCCAAAAAGTAAGATTTTATACAGAGAGTGCAGACACAAGCACACGCATGTGTACCGGGGTCATACTGAGGCAGGGCTTCATTTGGAGCTGCAGTTTCTATGGTTTTAGGGGAGAGAAAACTGTCAAAAACATGGAGGTAAATTATTATATTGGCAGCCTTTGGGCACTGCCGCAAAGTTGCTGGTTCTTTGTTACCTCCTGCCTCAGCTACAGGCTGTATTATGATTTTATAAGGTGATCGTTTCATGGATCTTCTGAATGTGGTGGCTCTGAAAACCCATTTGTTGTATGTGGTAGCTCAAGAAATGGTCATACAAGATGATTTGCAAGTGGGGTAAAAAAGGAAAAGGGAAAAATAACCCAAATAGAAGATCTGGACAGCTAGTTTAATATCAATTCTTGTCTCTAATGTGAGAGGAAACGTCTTTTACACCTTAGAAAGTGCAGTGATGTGATAGTTGAGATTGATAAATGTATTGAATGGTGTGTTCCCCTTGCCTGGAGGGATCTCTGCAGTGCGCCGAGGGCTGGCAGCATCACTACACTAGTGTTTTTTTGTTTGGTTTATTCACTGGAGAAGAGTAGCAGAGAATATCATACTCAGAATTTGAATGTGAAAATACCTCGTGCCTGAGAGATAAAGGCACAAAAGAACCAGGGGTCAGCCCCGTTTCCTCCTGGCCTGTGGGGGCAAAGCTGGGAGCTGGGTGCAGAAGGGGGAGACAAAGTCTGTCCTACTGATTCTTGCTCAGAGAAACACACAGACACGGATTCATCCCTCCCACCTGAGCTGGGAGCCTCCTTGCCATCACCTCTGGGAGTTGAGTTGGGAGCAGTCTGTCATGACACATCCACTTGGGAAGGTGAAGAGGAATAATGTTGGCACAAATTAACTAGAAAGATGGAGGAAGCTCCAACACTCGGTGTCCTTACTGCAGGATTGGGTCAGGTTTTAAAAGATTTGCTCAAACAGAAATTCTTGGGTGAGATCCTTTGGCCCGTCTCCTGCAGGAGGTTTGCCCAGAGGGTTTGGATGGTTCCTCCTGCCTCTTATATCTCCGTTGGAGGAAAATGCAGGTGAGAAGCAAGAGTGATAATGTTCCTACCTGCTCGTAGCCGAGTCTTGTGCTCTGCTTCCCTGCTAGAGCTCAGCGTGTTAATGCACCTTGTCTCTCAGGCCTGGAAGCTCATAATCCACTCATCATCCTGCCAAGAACCTCATCCCAGTCCTTCTGTCATAACAAACACAGCTTTTCCCCCACGGGCTGTGGAAGAGCAGCAAGAGCTGACAGAGAGCCTGACACAAAGCAAGCAGAGGAGACAAAGTGAGCTCCAATGAGTTTTAAGATACATATATATATTTTTTTTCTAGCACACGTTGCTTGTCAAATCGCAGGATCTGGTCAATACAGTGAAATTACAGTTCTGGGAAAAAAAAAAAAAAAAAAAAGAGGAGAGAGGGAAAAATTTGATTCCGAATTGGAGGGATTAATGGTCAAAAGAATGTTCTTCTGGGAGTAATCTAAGTGTTATATTTACATTTGGCTTGGAATTATTTGCAGTGAGGAATTTCAAATGCAAATATTTTAAAAGCGTAACATGTAGAGAGACACTGTGGGCACTTCTGTTTTCTCTAAAAAAAAAAAAGAAGAAGAAAAAAATGGTTTTCTTGACTATTTTTTATTGGAATCTTAATGAGACCATAATTACAGCAGGAAAAAAAGGAAAAAATGTAGTTCTTAAAGGTTTGCTGTTACTGTACATACGGGCCTTGGATTTAAAAGAAAAAAAAAAAGAAAAAAACCTAAATTTTTTAAAACTATTTATTTTCCAAAGTGGTGCATGGGAGGGAAAAAAATGACTTAGCTAAGTAAGTCTTGTCCATTTATGTGCTTAGTCTGTATTTTCTTTTTCTAAAAAAATATATATGAATAAATGTTGAAATGCGTAGGCATGTTCTGCTTGCCTTGGCTCTCGCCGTTATCTTGTTTTATTGTGTTACCCCCACGAGGGGGGCTTGAGGAACAGCAGATTTGTCTGGATTTCTTCTGAGTGGGCAGTGGAGCCAGCACTCGGTGTCTTTGGGTTGTTCTCTGGGTTTGTAGCTCCTCATCCGTGAAACTCGTGGTGGCTCAATGACAACAGGAGGACTTACACTTCTTCAACTGCTATTCTTCAACTTTTTGGATTGTATTTATTATATTCTTCAACTATTCTCCCACTCTGGGAGCAGCCCCGTACACAGAGTTGGTTCTTCTGGGACTTTCATGAGTGCCCTCTCCTACCAGAGCAGTTCGAGAAGACCAGAGCTGGGCCTGGCAGCTGAAATCAGCAGCAGCATCACACAAATGTCACTTATCACATAGGTCCCTCCAGGTCTTCTCTGCTCTCCATGTTCTGTATTCCCTGAACTCCTCTGCGGCTCAGCGAGCTGAGGGGGGTCCCATCCTTCATGGGACGGTCACAATTTTAAATCACTTCTCATCAGTGGGGTTGGATGTCTGTAGGTCCTCCATGGGATATTTCAAGATCTCCAACTGTTTTTCCTCTTTTTATTCGTATTTATTAATCCTTTGTTTATTCTCTTTGGCTTTATTTTTGCTACAGTTTTCCACATCTTTCTTCGCTTCTTTCCACCTTTATTTCTCTTGCTCCCTTCTCACAGATGCCACTTTAAGTGAGGAGCAAACATGTTAAAATAAGGCCCCCTTTTTTTTTTTCCCAAGGAAGAAAGTGTCCATTTAATATCCCGTGTGCCCATCAAAGCCGATGGAGAGGTAAAGCCTGACAGACGTATTCTGTGATTCAAACCTTCTGGGGATTGGCAGGAGAATAAATCTTGTGTCTGACATAAGAGGACACCAGGAACCAGGGAAACTAACCTGAAGCTTTTGGAAAGGCTCCACTTCGCTGTCAGTCAGGAGGAGATAAACTTTACATGAAATAGGACCTTCCAAAGTCATTAGTTCCCTACTTCTGCCAGAACCGCTGACGCGCAGCTCTGGAGGAGAGCAACGAGCAGCAGCCAAAGAGAACAGAAAACAAACGTGAATGGCAATATGTCTCTTCAGAAAGTGCCCACTGTAGATGCAGGAATGCTTCCTGGTCAGAGTAAAACAGGTCTCAAAAAGACTCACGTACAAATAGTATTGATCCACAGGAAAAAACTCTGTTGCCTGGAAGTCCCACGAACAAGGTGATTAGATCGTCCCCAGGCAGATGGACGTGGCTCTAAGCAAAGGGAAAAAGGGAAAACACAGTTGTTCAAGAATTGGTTTAGGATCTGCTGCATAATGGGAAAAGGAAAAAGAAGTGTGGGAGGGACTGTGGGGAAGGGATGTGGAGTGGTGATATTGCTCTGTCAAACCTACATTTGGTATACATTAAATAAGCTACCATCACCTCCCTCCTCCTGCTACTCTGCTCATACAAAATGTTCTTTAAAACCCGGTCCTTAAACCTTGCTGCCCTGGAAGATGCTCAGCTGGCTCTGCGTGCTGGAGTCCATCCCTCCACCGAGTTGTCACTCTTTGGGAAGGGAAAGACACCCTCCCATGGACCGTGCTCTGCACCTGGGGCTTTGGGGAGCCCATGTGTCCCCCCACCCAGCAGAGGGGATGTGAAATGCAGGGCTGACAAGATGCCAGGACATAAAATAAGAGCCCGGGTGAGCGGAGCTGAGTGTTTAACACTTGCAGAAAGCGGGGGCAGGAGAGGAGAGTTCTGCTGAGTTACACCGGGTTCTGGGCTGTGATATTTTCCTTTGTTATAAATAACAAGCAGTAGTTAAAAGGTGACACAAAGGGCTTCTTAGCCCTCACAGCGTTCTTCCTTCCCATCCCACCTGGATTCATTCAATCCCGCATTTCTCATGGTACCCACTCCAGGCAAAGGGCTTTATAATGCAGTCTATAAACTTCCACCCCGTGGAGCTCTGCCAGTGCCAACCAGTGACCCAGCAGGCAGCGAGCGTGTGCGTCTGTGCTGACTCAGTCATCCAAGTCTGCTTTTAATTTCCTTTCTCTAGTTTTCCTTCATCCTGCAAGAAATAACTGTGAAGTAAATCAAATGGCCTATCTCCGCGGGCTGCCCCTTGGCTTGGCACGGGCCGAGGCTGGGGGGAGAGGCTGCCAGGCCTGCGGCTGCCTGACAAAGTGGGTTCTGTGAGCCCAGCCTAACTTACTGCAATAACAAGCTGCTCCCCAGGCCGGCGGGGCTCTGCCCGCTATCGTTTCCACAGCGGCAGCGATCGCGGCCACGCATTCCTGCTCCTCCGGGGAGCCGAAATCGGGAATCACTGAGACCTGTGGAAATTTCTGAAGGGGAAAAAAAAAAGAGCTTTGAGGTGCCAGGGGATGGCTACTTCTGTGTTTAGAGAAGCTTTTTATTTCATATGTATTTTATTTATTTTTTATATTATTTCACAGAATCACAGAACCTTCTAGGTTGGAAGGGACCTTAAAGATCATCTTGTCCAACCGTCAACCTGACTGACAAAAATAGACACCCGCACAACAAACAAGGAGCATCATCACTAAACCATACCTCCCAGCACTACATCAACCCGGCTTTTGAACACCTCCAGGGATGGGGCCTCAACCACCTCCCTGGGCAGCCCATTCCAAGGGCTGAGAACCCTTTCAGTGAAAAACTTTTTCCTAATATCCAGCCTGAACCTCCCCTGGCGCAACTTGAGGCCATTTCCTCTTGTCCTGTCGCCTGTGACTTGAGAAAAGAGACCGACCCCCATCTCTCTACACCCTCCTTTCAGGGAGTTGTAGAGAGCAATAAGGTCTCCCCTCAGCCTCCTCTTCTCCAGGCTGAATAACCCCAGCTCCTTCAGCCTCTCCTCATAAGACTTATTCTCCAGACCCCTCACCATCTTTGTCGCCCTTATTTTATATTTTGTTTTTATTTTTATTTTACATTATTTATTTTATATCTTCAGCCTGAGGCTGAGAGCCTGGCCAGGGGAGGGGAAGAAGAAGGGTCTCCCAGCCCAGAGAAGGTCTCCCAGCAGATGGTGTGTGGGTGATTTGAAGAGGGTGATGTGCCAGGTAGTTCTCAGAGGGAACAGCCAAGGGGGATCAGGGCGTCGTGTTGCTGGAGGTGCACATGGAACAGGAGACACACGTGTCTGTCCCTGCTAACAGGCCTGACGAAGGGCAGGGCAGTCTGGCTAAATTACCTAAAACTCCCCTTGATATTATGAGCTAAATCTGGTGTTCCCTGTGTCTCCTTCCAAAACATGATTGAACGTTCCTGTGCTCTGCTGAGCAGTTACAGCCCCATCTCGCACGTACCTCACCTGCACCAGGAACGACCCGCCTGGATGCTCCTTAGAGGGGACTCAAACCCTGTGTCAAAGGGCCAGCTATCGTTAATGCAGCTAACACCTCATTTCACCCACTGCACAGGAGGGATTTGAAATTGTCCAGTGAAAGACCCTGCAAAAACACAGATCATCCAAGGAAACAGGCTCAGGAAATGAGATGGCTGGGAAATGGAAGATTGCTGGCTGTGGAGTGATGCCATCACAGCAGCCTCAAATTGGATATTAGGGAAAATTTTTACACTGAAAGGGTTATGAAGCACTGGAATGGGCTGCCCAGGGAAGTGGTGGAGGCAACATCCCTGAAGGTAGTTAAAAGCCGGGTTGACATAGTGCTTAGAGACATGGGTTAGTGATGGTTTTTATCAGAGTTAGGTTGATGGTTGGACTCAATGGTCTTAAATGCCCCTTCCAACCCAGACAATTCTATAAATACCCGTGATTTCTTTTCCCTTTTCCTCAGAATCCCTTTGGCTGGGATCTGTTTCCCCATCCGATTGCTGCCCTAATTGTTGAAGAGACTTCAGGAAATGGCAAAGCCAGATCCTGAGCCTGCGCTTGTGTCCGATGCCATCCAGGGGAGGTTGATTATTACCACTAACACAACACACGTGTTCAACAGGCGCTTCACCCGACTATTCCTGACGCGTGTCCTGGCAGAACAATTCCCTGCCAGCCACACTGTAACACTATCCTCAGCTGTAGAGCTGCAAAATCCTCTCCAGTACCACAACTGCCATTACCTCAGGCTTACCAACTCCCCCGCGGGTCCCGAGGACCCTTGGGTCATTGCTTGTTCCCCTTTATGGTACTTAGTTGAATTACACAGGGAAAGGAGGGTAAGTTTTCTTGTCAAAACTGCTGTGGAGCCACGGGAAGGACAGGAGTTTGTTAAAGGCTGAGCTGAAGCTGCTGAGCATTCCCAACCCACCTGCTTTCCCTTGGCTTGGCTTTTCCCTGTCCCTCTTATCACAGCATTTGCAAGTAAAACTACATCAGCGGAGAGATGGGGGACATCTGTGGGCACACCTGTGCCCTGGGAACTTTTATCTCTACTGGTACATTTCAGCAGATGTTTTATGCTTTGTTTTCAACAGCTCTTGCCCTGAATTTGTTATTGCCCCAAGTAAGTTCATTTTTAACAGCTGCCTGACAGGACAGGCTTTTCTTCTTTACTAGCTTTATTGCGTCTAACAGAAATACTCAGGCAAGCTCGTCCTGAAGGGAGTAGAAGAGGGAAAGAGCCAGGTAGAAATGGAAAAAGCTCAGTATGTATCAAGCTTTAAGATATATTTATAGACAGTTGAATTTAGACAAATAGCAGAGGTTAATTCTCATCCTACTAGCACTGCAGTATGTCCTGTGTCTGTGTCTGTGCACGGTTTTAAATTGGAAGAAAAAAAATTCAGATTAGATCTCAGGAAGAAATTTTTTACTATGAGGGTGGTGAGACACTGGAACAGGTTGCCCAGGGAAGTTGTGATGCCCCATTCCTGGAAGTGTTCAAGGCCAGGCTGGATGAGGCCTTGAGCAACCTGCTCTAGTGGGAGGTGTCCCTGCCCAAGGCAGGGGGGTTGGAACTAGATGATCTTTGAGGTCCCTTCCAACCCAAACCATTCTATGATTGTATGATTCTATGTAGGGAAATAACTTATAGACAAGGTGCTTTTAGAGACAAAGTTCAGCATCATTTGTTGGTTTGCCAGCACTGTGTGTATGAGTACACTCAACTGTCTCTGTAAGTCCAACTGTTCACCCAAAAGCAAACACCACCAGCAGAACCCACTAAGGCAGAAATATGAATGCTGAAAATACAAATCAGCTTTAACGATGGATCATGTTTTAGCATAAGGTAAAGTTTTCAGGAAAACTCTGGGTCCAGTGCCCCTCCCAACCCCCAGTCCCTATTTAAGAAATATGTAAAGATATAAATTATATATTCCTTTTCTGTATCTGCGTCTTTCCATGTGATTTCATTTGCTGCATCTCCTCACACTGAAAACTAATGTCTGTCTTTTGTGATGTTCTCCTGAAGGGAGCAGGCACTGATGATCTCAAGCGGAAAGAAGATGATGACGAATTGTTTGAGTGATCCCCAGGGCTGTGAGGAAGACGATTGGAGCAGGGGCTGCGCAGCCTCTGCTCTGATTGGCTTTGCTCTGGTTACAATGTGATCCTCCAAATACGCTCTCATGCTGTAATGTCTCCCCAAGCCATAATATCATTCTAATAATTTAATTTATAGCCCTGTTTGTTTTCATTTATGGTTTAACAGACCAGCTGGCAATTAGGCCCTAATTATGCTGTTATGCAAAGTAGCTCCATTTATTTTTATAACATCGGCTGCAGCATAAGCTGTATTTGTTTTTAATTGTGAAATCAACCATGGCAACATACCATAATGATCCATGTGTCACAGCTGGGAATGCTGCTCAGCTTGGCAGAGTAAGGTGCAAAAGAGCTGGAGAGTTACAGGACTGGGGTTCCCCGTTCACATCCAGGCAGGGGAGTCTACAAACGCTTGGGATTTGCCCTGGATCTTGCAATTGCTACTTGTCCTCCTTTTCCCTATATGATTTCTCACCAGAAGAAACCAAACCCTGGCATTCCACGATAGCACGAGGCTCTTCCCTCTCCTTTCTGGCAAGAGCTTGCTGGACTCAGGGGTGTGCCGTTAGCAGCTTGTTGAAGTAAACATTTGGGCATAAGGAAGCCTTCAAAAGGGTTGGAGACCAGCAGACACATCCTGCAAGTCATCTCTCTGGCTTCCAGACCACCAGGTATTTGATCCTGATCTACCGTGCTACCAGAGGAAATAAATGCAGCCATATAGACACCTGTAGTAAGTGGGTGCTGGTCCTCATCCAGAGGGCTTTGCAGAGCACAGGAAAAGCCAATTGTTCCTTCAGTAGGAGAAGGATGCACAAGAGAGCTCAGAAGATCGCTCTTCTTCCTTCATCCTCCATCACTCACATCTCCTCTTCGCATCCCACTTTTCCAGTTGCCTTCAGTCCTGATTTCTCTCCTCTATTAGCTTTCATTTTGCTCTGGGTTTTGCTGCATTCATACGATTCAAAGGTTTTTTGCCCTTGTTTCCAGAAACCACGTTTGAGAATTCCCTCAGGTCTCCAGCTGTAGGTGGTTGTTGTCTTCCCAGCTCCCTGCTTGCCAAAAGCTCACACACACTCACTCGCATGCAAGAAGACAGCTTAGGCTTTGGGATCACAAATGTTTCCGAGATAGGGTGTGACTTGCATATGGCTCCAAATGTTTAAATCTGTATTGGCCAGAAGACATTGGGTCTGCAAAACAAAAATCATAATAAATCACAAAACTAAGGGGGTTGCAAATCGCAGGAGAAACTACGAATGTCTTGCTTTTACATAGCTGTCTTCACCCATTGGACTTATTCACAGAACGACTTGTCTTATCTTACTAGACAGGGACCAAACGGACATGAGTTCAGCTTTTGGCATGGCCACAGACCCCTTGAATGATCTCAGACAAGTTATTGAATTTGCTGCTCTTGAATCTGCTCCTACGAAGTAGGGATATGGCCTCTCCTTCCCCTTTCCCATCCCATCTGCTTGAATTACCCTTCCTTTGTGAAAAGGCGGTGTCTTGCAAGTGTCTGCACATCTGGTGCCTCTGAGCAGTGTCTGGTTTTAGAGGGAAGTTGGTGCTTGTTGTTACCTGGGATTTTAGGCAATGGGGCGTCTTCCCCTGCTCCAAAGGAGGTAGTAATTAAATCAGGTCATCTAATGAACTGACTCAAAGTGCAGCGACTGCTGAGGCCTTGGTTGTCTCTTCCTGAGGCCCATATTCTGAACAACAATACCAGGATAAATTACTCCAGGATTGTTATTTTTATCTAATACATTGGGAAGCTGATATGCAGAGGTTGACTTGTTCCCTCCAACCGAGCACATCGGTTGCACAGCTCAGGATGGAAACTTGGTGTCCTGCCTCCTCCTCACTGCTCTATCTGTTGAACCCAAAATGAGAGAAGAAGAAAAATGAGCTTCCAACCCAAGAGTGCAGAAGCAAATGAAAATAACTATTTAATGGAAAAATTAATAAATATTTTTTTCAGAACTTATTCTTAAAACAAAACCAAATAGAAATCACACCCTTTCAAGTTCAGCTTTTATGCTGGTTGCATCTTCTAGTGCTTTATTTTTGTTTGTTTGCTCAGAACCAGCCTGTCAATCCCTGATGGAAATAACTGGAGACGTGTGTGAATTAACACACACGCACACAAAAATGCAGACAGCAAGAAGAAGTCATTCCACAGTCTAGCCTTGTTAAAGAATACAGTTAGTTTCCAGCAGCAAACCTTCCCCCCTCAGTCTCTCTAGCCAGAGGAATTTCTTTCACCTCCTCAGAAGCTGCTTATTAAAGTTAGGCTGGTGCTGGTTCCCAGGTAATAGAACAGCAGCAAAGCTTAACTAATCTATATTTTTACTGCGGTAATTAAACTGTGCACTTGCTAATAAAAAGGTAACACTTTAAATTAAGGCCCCGTTTCTAAATGCTGTATTAATATTTATGAAATGATTACTGCATACAGCCACATTCTTTAAGGACTTATTAGAACGCGTGTTATAAAACTCAATTGTAATAAACCCTTAATGGTTATGCTCTGGCGAGCTGCAATTTTTTCAACCCTACAAGTGGCGTCTTCTTAAAATGGGAGGAAAATGCTCTTCCCTCCCTTAAAGCCCCCTAAAGTTTTGTCTTTTGGTGACTGTTGGTCCTGGCCCAAGTAATTCTGCTCAACCCTCTATAAGATGAGGTGGGATTTCATTGCTGAGGTCTCTCTCGTGCTCTCCAGCCACTTTGGAAAGGTCTAGAATCTCCTGTGAAATCGTAAGGATCATAGGACCTCCTAAATCACGTCAGCCAACCCCCACACACATCTGGGTTACCACAGGGCTCCCAAAGAGCCATCAACATCTATGTTTTGGCAACTGAATCCTGCCCTCAACATCTAGACTAAGTTGGGTGACCAGGCTCCTTCCACAGCCAATAGAGACAGGGCTGATGATAATTTATCCCCTCTCTCCAAGGCATTTTGTCATCTCTTTGGAAACTCCCTGTGATCTGGAAGTTCACTGAGTTTGTAGCTTCAGGAGCGCCTGCAGAGGGAACAGGGTGAGGTCACTCACAAAGATATTCATATTCTCATCACCATGGTTGCTTCAAGGGCCACTAGATACAGGAGAGGGATATCAGTCTTCTGTGAGCAAGAGAAAGTACTTAAATAGATTGTGTTCTTGATAAAGGAATGTATCATAATGCCAAGGTGCTCTTTGTGCTCATTTTTAGGCTTCTTTTTGGTAAACTAGACATTCAGCTCTTCAACTCTTTCATCCTGAGCTATTATTTTCAACCTGCAGCTTTTGCACTAGAATAAGTACTCTTCGAATATGTCATCATATTCATTTTGCAAGGGGCTGTACGTAAGGTGATAATTTGCAGCAAAACTCTTCATCTTTTATTGCTCTCTTTTTTTCTTTTCTACAGTTGTGGTAGTTTGTGATGCAGTTTGTGATGCAGACGTTTGTGATGCAGATGTTTGTGATGCAGTTTGTGATGCAGACGTTTGTGATGCAGATGTTTGTGATGCAGTTTGTGATGCAGATGTTTGTGATGCAGATGTTTGTGATGCAGTTTGTGATGCAGTTTGTGATGCAGATGTTTGTGATGCAGATGTTTGTGATGCAGTTTGTGATGCAGTTTGTGATGCAGTTTGTGATGCAGTTTGTGATGCAGTTTGCCTGATCATGGTATTCCTACCTCCTGCCTTTCCTTTTACATTGGCGTCCTAGAGGAACACACTTGAGGTCCCAAACTTGCAAAGTTTATAAACTATTTTGCATTATGAAGAGCTCAGTGTAAGCCAGAGGGACTTCTCATGCATAAAAATATTCCCATGCAGAAGTGTTTGACAGTTTGAAGCATAAGTCATTAACCTCTTTTAATTAAAGCTTGCAAAAAAGTTCTAGCGCAACTCACAGAAAGCATAAAAATGGGGATAAACTCAGCGAGAGAAAAGCCATTTCTGTGAAGTAGCCCCTCGAAACAAAGGCAGCCTCCGCCCCAAACCTACAACATCTTCAAGGGCCAAAATGCAGAGTTTGTGCTCAAACTGATCTAAGCTAAAGCTTAGACTTTACGGTCTAGTAACATAGCAACGTTTGTTATGTATAATAACAGCATCCAAAATGACACAATAAAAAAAGAATTATCTGTGATTAGAACTAAACTATTGAAATGTCTCCAGCTGGAGCCAAAATTTGGAAGGGGACAAGGGAGGGGGAAAGAGGAGTTTATTATTTCAGTAGCTGCAGTGAAAATCCCCTCTGGGTGCTCTGCAAACCACCCTCTGCTCTTTGAAACCATCCCCCTCATTGACATGGTAATGGTCTTTGTTGAATTCAAAGACGATTACATCAGAAATGTGTGGCCTCTTGTGGGTTTTCCAAGGCTTATAAAGCACACAAATTATATGAAAATATTGGGTTGAAAAATTAGTAAGCCATAGGAGTTTGTGTTGTTTTAGCCACGCTTTACTGCAGGGAAGGAAAACTGTGGCTCCTCCAGACCTTTGCCCAGCCTTTCAAAGCTACTTTCTTTATTATTTTTCTTTTCTGGTGGGCTCACTTCGGATACACAGCCTGTATTTTTAAGGGACTTTCATACTGGAGCATACTTTTCAACATGGGATGTATAAAGACCAGAGACCGATTCTCCTCTGAATTGCTCCAGTTCAGCCTTATGTTACTACGCTATAACCCAGGAGAAAGTTCTGTCCCACAACATTTTGTCAAATGAACTCCCCAAAGAGATCGCTCTCTTTATGGATTCTTGCATCCACATGACAACTGTGCCTGTGAAATGGGAAATTGTGGTTGGAAATTATTTTTTAAAGTATCTTTAAGAAATACTAGCGAGCTCATGGCTCTCAGCTTTTCAGTATCTTTAAGAAATACTAGCGAGCTCATGACTCTCAGCTTTTCTTTTTCATCTTCCTGTAACTCATAGTGAAGGGGAAAAAGCTCGTTCTGCCATGTTGTTGTCAGATGGATCTGCTCAGAAGGCAGCTGACTCTACCATATCCTGAGTGGCATTTTCCTTTAATTGTCATCTAGGCCAAATTTAAGCCCCACCAAAAGGAGTAAACAGAAGGTACAGGGGGGAGGTTCCCATAACCAATTATAAAATATTTGAAGATTGTACAATGACAGAGCTATTGTAACTGCTGGGAAATGGCCTTTCCACTCGTTGGTTCTCCTTCCATTGGGATTTCTCCAGTACAAGGTCCCCTTTCTAAGAACTCAGCCTGATTGAACATTTACTGCTAATTGTATAATTCTCCAAAATACCAGAATGCTGCTCTGAAGGTCAGCTTCCAGGAAGGGTTGATACAGGCTTGTGTAAAGGAAGGGCTGTGAGTAAAATGTGTCTGATCTTGTCTTTTTTGGAGTTTTGGGAGAGTTCAAATTCTTGTGTGTGCTGGTTCCAGTGTGAAAGACCACAATTGTCCTCTTGGAGCAGGGAAGCTTGTTGATGTCTCCAGCAAGACATTAATATTTTGAAGGATGTGTGAGAGGGGCAGAAGGGAGGAGAGAAAACACCTTCCCCTTCTGTCTAAGAGCATAAAGATCATAGACATGATAATGGCATGTCTATAATACTGGCATTTGGGAGGTGGGAAGAGACCAAGTCAGAATGCTCTTCAAAATGAAAAAAAGGATGGCCTAGAGATCATATCATTAAGACCTGGAGAACCAATTCCTTTCTCTGCTATAGCTTCCCACCACTCAGTCAAGGAAGAGCGTTGGCTCTCAGCTGGATCCACTCACAGACCTGGCCATAGTCCTAGGAGAGGCCGAGCTGATGGGAGGCAGGTAGACTTTGGAGCTGTGGGCAGGAGGCAGGGCAGGATCTTCCCTTTCAGCAGCAGCGGACTTAGATCAGCTTAGGGCCAACCATGAAATCAGATCCTGGGACTGAACAGATGCACTTGTGGTAGGGACATTTTCCCAAAATGCACAAATGACGTTTCTAAAGTACACAAGGTGACTTAGGAGCTCAGTCCCATCATCTTTCAGAGCAGCTGGAGTCACCAAACACCAAAATCACTTGGACCTTTGTACTTGAGGGGGACAAACAAGCCCCAGTGAGTGCAGCTAGAGCTGTGGACACAGGGGTTGGCTGCAGCTGAAGGAGTATTTGCCTTCTCACTTCCCAGTGTGGCTTGTTCAGGAGGACACTGATGTTCTCTTGCAAGCCCTGCTTTTGATTTTCATTCTGTTTTGGGGAGAGAGAGGGAGGCTGGACAGCACAGGACCACTGCAAAGTCCTCTCAGGCTGCACTTTCACTGCAGAAAGGGCTCCATGGCCAGATCAGCTCAACTTATCCTGGCCACCTCTCTGCATGCTGTGCTCTCCAATCCCTCCTCCCCTCTTGGGTCAGCTCCCTTACCATGAGCTGGATCAGGAAACAGATCCAGGGTTAGGAAGAAAGACCACCAAAACCAAACAGACATAAAGATGCTCGGGGTTTTTAGACAGCTCTGAGATCCCTGCCCCAGGCAGTCCCATCCCACAGGCAGCAGACACAGTGTGGGGGTCCAGCCTCACCCCCGAGCACTTTGCATCCCTGAAACCACGGCCTCCATCTCCTGGTGCTGCTCAGCTGCCAGGCTGCTGTTGAGGGAAGCAGCAGTGCCAGGAATTAGCTATTCATATAGGGTTTATGTATAAACACTGCGTGTTCAGCAGAGGACCCGCTACCACAGACCTAATGGGACCTTTAGCTCTGCCTGTGTGGAAGGGGCAGATAAATTTAGAAGTGAGATCGTCTGTTTTGACTACCAATTAGGTGGGTCTGAAGACAGGAGGAGACGTAGGGGAGATGATTTTTCCCTCAGTGGCTGCTTGGCACTGCTACGCTGGCCTACGCACACATGATTAATTGCCCCATCATTCAAGTAGCTCTTTTTATTCTGGCCACTCACAATATTATTATTATGAGCTACTGTTTTTCCAAAGCCAATTATTGTAGGATTAAAACACAGCATCTGCCCTTGTATGTGTGTAGATGCATAAATAAGGAACCAGTAATCAAATAAAAGAAATGCATTTAATTTTTTTTCTTCCCTCTTTTTTTTTTTCCCCTCTCTCCTTCCAGCCTTTCACATTCATATATAAAAGCCCTTGAAGGAAAAGGCTTGGGTTTGAAAAAGCAACGGGAGAAGAGTTTGTAAGGGGAAAAATCAGTGGGACCCCGTAGAACAAACATGTGTAAAGGCTTTGTTTCAAAGTGGACGAATGCAAAAGTCTGTTGGGGATAATTTTTAGGCTTTGCCTATTTTTAAAGGGTTGAGGAGCAGAAGTAAAGTGAGAAAACAATTCTCTGTAGGAAGCTGTAGCAGACTAAATGGAGCTTGTTGTTATTGGCAGAGGCATTGATGCTGAGGGCAGCAGCATCGTTACTGAAGCTGGAGGCAGTGGAGGTTTAAATAAATAAGGAGTGATCCATGAACCAAGATAAAATGTGATCTAGCTGTGCAGGGTCCTCCCGCTCTCTAAAGCCAGGAGGGTTGGCAGGGTGTGAGTAAAGGGAGATGAATGAGGGTTATCAGATAGGAGACTCGGGGAAAAAGTAGAGAATTATTTATCCCGGTTGGGGCATTATGAATTAGTCACAGTCTTCATGAGGAATAAGGATTTTATCTGTTCATCTCTCTGGCACAGAGGCACATACACTCATTGTCCCCAGAGTCGGAACTAGAGAATCACAAAATCAAGAAGCTCTTGGGCTCTGCTCGGTGCCCGAACCTGGAGCTCCCCTTGTTGAGGGAGGTCTTTCCATTTGGTTTCCGTGACTAAGGCTCAAGGAGAAAACCCAAAGCTTCCCACTCACTTTTTCTCTGGCTTTACTTAGTAGCAAACTCACATAAAATTGATGGGGATTATTGCTGGCTAAGGCCAGCATTAACACAGGATTTGGCCCCATATCGCGCATGCAGCTAAGTAATATTAGTGACAATAAAAAGCCCCATGAAATACTTGCAAAACCAGTAGCCTGCAAGACCGTGCTCAAAGTCAAGTCTTGCCTGGAAGTCTGTCCAGGAAGGATTTGAAAGAACATATTCCCTAATTCTAACCCTCACCCAAGCAGCGGTTGGAGATGTCAAAGTTGGGTCATAAGAGCTCACGCAGCCAGATCATATACCCAAATCTTGCAAAAAAACCCATTTTCCCAGAGTGCTGCTTGCCTCGCTGTCCTCCCACTCTTGGGTAAACTCATGGGGGGGTTGCTACAGGCAAAATTCCCAAAAAAGCAAGAAAGCCAGGGCAGGAACAACCTACAGGAAAGACTTTATGGATCTTACTAACTTTTCCATCACTTACTGTTCTGCCTCACCTTTTCTCAGCAGCGTTGTCTCACCTTTTCTAGCCCAGTTAAGAATCAGGACATCTCAATGTCATTCTGATCCTGGCACTCAGGCACAGATGGACCTTGAGTGATGCTCTTGGAGGTGCTCCTGTGAGAGGAGACCCCACCAGGGCTGAGCCACAATCCCACCATGCTGGGGTGAGAACACTGCAACGCTTCCATTGAAATATGTCCAGACAAAAGGGTAGAAAATTTCCCTCTGATCACAAGTTTTTCCATTCTTAAGGAAAATTCTAGCTCCTGCTTAAGTGTCTGGTTTGGAGAGGTGGAGGTTAATCAGAAAAAAAAGTGGTTTGATACATTCACTGAAAATTTGACTTTTAGGAGGTATTTCCATCCATCTTGAGATTTGGAAATTAAAAAAGATGTCTCTACATTTTCAGGTTGGGAAACATTCCCTAAATTCCTTTTTTCCTGGAGTAAAGTTGGGGAAAAAACCCAGAAAGAATTAAGAAAAATAATTCTTCTTATCCTGGTTTCCTCCTCCAGTCTTTGACTCTAAAAATACATTTTGAAATAGTACAAAGCAGAGATAAAATAGCAAAGAATGGCCATCCCATCTCCTTTTATTTTCCCCATTTTGGTGGGTTTTTTTTGTTTTAAGTTTTTCAGCAATATTTCAAGTGGAAACCAAAATGAACATTTTCAAGAGTTCTGTAGAAAAGCGAAAGCACCTGCTCAGCTCTTTTTCTCATGGTTCTCTTTCCCGAGGCTCCCTTTGCTGCTCCACTGGCAGCTCGGGAGGGTCGGTCATCCCAAGGCTGGAGCAGACACCAGGGACTCACACCCTTTCTCCAGAGCCCGTTGTCCATCCCATCTCCGCGCCACACGTTTAATGAACAGCAAAACTGCCTTCCCTTGTGACTGCAGGGCTTCCAAGCTGCCAGTGAACCCTTGAATACCGTTATTCAGTGCTCAGCGTAGGGGTTATACCAGTGCCTAAGTTAAATAAACCAGTTACAGGTGAGATGCATCCCAAAAAGCTCCTTTCCCTCCCAGATGGGCCAAGAACCAGGCGCAGTTCTGCGACCCAAGGCCAAGAGGAACAGATCCATTTTTGGGTGCCAAAATAAGTCAACAATGTTCAGTGTCCTGAGTGCTCTGGAGCAGCAGAGGGACAGAGAGCTTTTCTCCTTCCCAAGGTTTTATGCCCAAATAGGTGCTGTGACTGTTAAAATCAGAGCTTTTTGCACCATAATAAGGGCAAAACCCGCTACCAGGCACCTGATTCCTGTAGCCAGAATCAGCAGAAGCCCGGGGCTGTCTGAATACTCAGGATCAAAGAATCAAGAGCCTGTTTGTAATTTCTCTATGTAAATAAGAGCAGCATTTGTGCACTGGGAGGCTGTATAAAGAAGCCTTGGTTTAGCAGTAAAGGAGAACTATTTTTACAGAAGCCAGTGAGAGAGGCTGGAGCCACCGATTTAGGATGATTACAATGAACAAAAAAAAGTCAAGCCTGGAACTGTTTATTTTAATTTAAGGCTTTTGGGGGCATGGCGAGCTGGTGGGGTGGGAAGATATTATTTTTATGGATTTAATCAGATGGACGGGATTTGTGGGCATTGCTAATTGAACAGAGAAAACTGAGAAAGCTGTCTGCTTTGCCTCGAAGCTCTCCATTTCTTTCCTCTTCGTGTTTGGGAGTTAGAAGAAAAGCAATTCTATAATTTCACGTCACCGACGTAGGGCTAACAGACCTGGAGAGATGTATACAAATAAATAGCAAAAAAAGGTGCTTCATTTTTGGAGGGGAGGCTTTAGTCTGTCCTGGATTCAGCTGCCCATCAGCTCTGCATCTGTGTTCCCTGCCGTGTGGTAAGGGCTGGCAATGGCCTGGTGGGACCAGGACACCCAGAATGATGCTCAGCTTGGAGTAGTCTGTGGAAAGTGTGTCCTGGGAGGGGAGGAGAACTGTTTAGTAATTCCCAGGTCTTGGCCTTTTGAAACTCTTTCTAAATGCCAGATAATGGACCCCGTAATCCTGAATCCTCTAACACAAGATGCTTTATTTCTCCCCGTTGCACGGACAGACAACTGAGGATTACGTATATGGCCCAAGATGTAGGAAAATGCAGCAGCAGCAAAGTCACCAAAATCACACACCCAAGCTGCACACTCAGCAAGATGTTAAATTTACTGAAATACGGCCACTCCAGGTACCAGGCGTACTTTTTCCTGCATGACTTTTCACTGCTGACTGCCACACACACCAGAAAACAGAAACCAGGACAAAATGGGAAAAAAAAACAACACACGCCACAAAACCTGCACATGGGTGAGCGGAGGAATTTGAGGGGTGTTTCTTTCCTTGGTGGTTTGTTTTGTTTGTGGCAGAGGGAATTCCAAACAAAGCGGGTGATGAAGAACAGCCCCGGAGCTGCGACTTCTTGAGTCTGCTCAATGATGTCACTGCAAAAGCCACCGGGGTGTAAATATCCCCCTCTGCACCCCGCGGTCCCCATCAGGGCAAACGTGTCAGGCTCACGTAGGAGGCAGGACTCAGCAGCACATTAGTTATGGTCCAAAAACATGATCTACAAATATTTTCTATATCATAATTATACAAAATGAGTGGAAATTTCTCCCCCTTCCCCAAGTCCCAAAAACATAGCCCATTATGAACACAGAACCGCGCTGCCAAGTCTACAGGAACATAAATATCATTTAAGTCTTTTTGTGCTGTGTAGTAGCTGGAAAGTGGAAAAATGATTGAGGGACAAGTGGTTTTTAAAATCCCCCCGAGGCTTGTAACTTACCTGTTTATTTCAAGAAGAGCTCCAACTGCCAAAAGGAAAGGAGTTACTTGAGTTGCTATCATGTTATGTTTCCAGAGATTATTTCAAAATAAACACAGATTGAATCTCTGCTTTTCTCTTTGACTCAACGTTAATACACGGGGTGACTCCATGACTAAGGGCATGGGGAGCTCCAGCATGGGCTCTCGTCTGAGTTCAGACATGGGCACGAGGAAGCTCTGGGTCACAGGCACATCCCAACCAGAGCCTGCAGCAAAATGGAGTCTTCAAAGCTGGGAACAACCGAGGAGTTTCCCTTTGGCCTCGGGAGATGCTCCAAAATGAGAGAAAGGCTGTGCCCAGGAACTCTGTGGGTAACAACCACGGCATGAGTCAAGCTGCAGAAGACAGGACCAGGCAGATAACCCCAAGAGCCAACACAACTTCAGCTCCGAGGTGTAAATTAAAAGGATCATCTTTTTGCCACCTAGAACACCTCCACTGAAAGTGAAATTCTCAGGTCATTCACAATCGACTTTCAAAAATGGAAGGGAAAACTTGCAAAGTCATCAGGGTAGATAATAACTTGCCTCACACTGATAAAAGAGTGACATCGGAAAGTGCATTGTAATTCTTTGATACTCTTTGGGCAAGAAAGAGGAGAGAAACAGCTTCATCTTCACGTTTCATATTAATCTTCACTAGGAGTGTGAATTCCTTGTTCTGTGGTGAGAAGTTTACACCAGGTTGGAAGAGGGCAGGGCTAACATTTAAGAGCCAATTCCTGTTCCTTTATTGGTGCGAGTGATCCCGATGGAGTTGTGCAGCACCACACAGGGGTGTCCATCAGAAATCATGGTTAATGCCGCAGAAGGTGACAGACTGGGCACAGCGGGAAGGATGTCTGAGACCTGCAACCAGAGCTGGCATCAGGCCAACTGTTAAAGCTCTATTTCAAAGGATAGATATGGATTTATCACTGATCTAGGCAACCTGTACCCATTCTGTAACTCTCAGAGGACTCCCTGTGTGCTGACACTGCATTTTCTTTCTATTTATGTTTCAATGCCACTCATTCCTGGTCTAGGCAACCTGTACCCATTCTGTAACTCGCAGAGGACTCCCTGTGTGCTGACACTGCATTTTCTTTCTATTTGGGTTTCGATGCCACTCATTGCTGGATTATCAAGCTATTTTTCCATGGTGTTGCCCAACATACGAAGGGCAGACACAGAACAGGGTAATGACCCTCCTGAGCACATTGCCATAGTCTGGGACAGCCATGGAAAGGCTGAACCCACCAATAAAACATGTAACTCACCTGCGATAAGGATTTTCATCCTTATCATGCAGCGAGGCAGACAGAAAAGAATGAGGAAGAAAAAAAAAGTCTGATTGCACAGAAGATAAGGAATTATTGTAATAATGCTTAATCGCAAATCACAGATGGCCAAGGAGTTGCAAAATCGAATACCACATGTCTGCTGCGAGGAGAAAAGGCTTAGCAGTGCTGCCTTAGGGAATGGCTCCCTGAAAACTCCCTTTGCCCAAAAAATCCTGAGCTCTCCTTGTTTATGGCAGATGTTCTGCCCCACATGTGCAATGGCTCCTACCCACACCGCTCTCCTGCCCCACTCCCCCTTCTGCCACGCCAGTTTGAGGACACATCTCCGAGTGTGAAGGCAGAGGAGGAGGAATTATCCATTGGTTTTGGGCATGGCTATGATAAAAACATGATGGAGGTGCGGTTTCTTTAAAGTCAAGGCAAAACAACTGCACTGAAATCCGTCTGTACACACTGGAGCTGCTATAAAGGTATCAAAATCCTGAGTTTGGGGTATTTCCCGCTCACACAACACAACCCTTCTGCCTGGACTGGGAGCAGCACCATCCACGCAGACCTCACTCTCACCAGGTTAGTGGCTGCCCTCAGAAAGCTGATGATAATCTAGGTAAAAAAAAAGATTTTCCAATGGCAAGGAAAGAAAGGTGAACTTTTGAAACCCTTCTTCTCCCAGGAAGGGAGTTACTGGTGCAGGAAAGGCAGGAGCACCGGACAACATAGATCCAAATTAAATTACAAACTTTCCACGTGACTTGAGTCAAGTGACTAAATATCTCTGGTTTTTAGTTCATCCTCTCTACAGCACAGGCAAAACGGTTCCCTTCTTTACAGAGTTAACATGTGGAGAAATGTTTTAAAAGTTGCAAGGTTTTGTTTCAACTTTTTTTTTCATAAAAAAAAATACGTATTTTAGACCAGACTTGTTTGCAGCCACTTTATGACTGGTATCCATCATGGAATACATTTCTGTGAGTATTTGAGCAAATATAAAATGACATTTTTCAAATATAGTCCAGGTGCCAGGCATGAATTACGAAATGTAGGTAATATGGATAATGATGACTGACACTGTAATTGCAGAAGATCCCTAGTTGTGAAAGAGATATTTGAGTTTTAACAAAGAAAAAATGATAACATGAAAACAAAACGCTAAAACATTAAAATTAGTCACCACCTTCTTCCTGAATTTGCAGAATAAGGTTCCAGATGCCACAATGTTAAGAAAGTAAGGACCTAACTGTACGTTTGAAGTGTAATCATGTTTTCTTCCAGCCACGCTAATTCTATTGCCCTTATAAACCATCACCTGCAAATCTCCAGCGCGTCCAAGTAACTTTCATCTGGCATCAACGGAAGCTGTAAAACAAGTTCCTGCACAATTTGCACAGCCCAGGTGTCTGCAATTTCCATTTACTGATCCACTCCAAACCCCCAGCCAGTTTCAACTGACTTGCTTCATACCTGCAGAGATGGCAGTAGTGATATTCCCTTTAATAATCTCCACATCTTTCTGCCAATTGAGTTAAAGACTCACCAGATTCTCATCTAATGAACAAAACTAATGAATGATAAAAGATCATTAAGAAAACAGAGGCACCAAGGAGGGGAATCCAGAGCCAGGTGAATCCCCTCCAGCTCAAGGGGATTGACATTTTTCTGTCCCAGAAACAAGCCCAGGTTGTCCCAGCCTTCGAAAGGAAAAGGTGGGGAAAAAAGATTGGAACAATGAACTCGGGGAGAGCTCCAAACACTGGACCTTCTTACTGCCAAAAGAGTGAGAGATCTGTTGCCGTGTGGAGGAAACTGGGATGAGGAAGTTACACAGTTGTTTCCCTGCAGTTCTGTTTTAATTACCTCTGGCCTCATCAGCAGAAGTCGTGACAGAGTATTGGTGCTTTCACACAGGTTGTAGAAGTCCTTTGTGATTCTTAGCAGTTTTCTCCCAGTCCATCTGCTGGAGTCAACTACAGACCGAAGGGTCCAAGAAGTCACTGAAAATAAAATTGGAGGTTTACAACGTATTTTTAACTTAACCTTGACAGGCTGAAGAGAAAGTATTATCCCAGAGACAGATAAGTGAGGCACAGCATGAAAAGAACTAGAAGATTCTCATTATTTAACTCAGATCTCATGACTCTTGTAGCTGGTTTGCTCTCCTCAGTGCCTGAGCCTATCGGTATCGCTGAAAATTCCTCTAAAGATTACTCTGTTGGGTTCAGTCTGGCTCCTTTGGGGGCTCTGAGAATCATCCTTTTTGTTTACCAGCAATGCCCAGCAGTCTGTGCCAACAACCTCTGCAAAGGCCACTTCTGAACGGGTTGCAGAAACTTACCTGATCCTCCAGCTTCTGGTAAAATCTACTTGTACGTGCTCTGGGGAAAGCTTGGGCTGTCAATTCACTTTGGTCCTAATGCTCAGAACAAGGGGTTGGAAGCTCCACATCTCTCTAGCTCATATGTAGCCAAATAGCAGATGTTGATGGCAGTCAGCCTGGTGCAGTGGTTTGATAGGTGCCATAACCTGGTGAGTTCCATCTCTCTCACCTGCACCCAAAAGACACTGAAAGTCTGAAGACTCTTTTCATGGGAAAAACTTAAATTTCAGGCTCTGGACTTTTCTATGAGCCCATCACTCTCTTGGGTTGTCCTGGATGTGCCACTGCCTTGGAGCTCGCATTCCTGCTCAGCGTGGCTCTGTGCTTTTCAAAGGCAGTGGAAATTTTGTTTTGGAAACACTGCCGAGAGTGCAAACAGGAAGCAGGAAGGGCTTTTTCAGAAATGCAAGAATCTGAAGGGAGTGCAGTTTCCATTTTTTTGGATCCAGCCCATGAATTAGTTTTGCAACAACAGCAAGATATGAGTGGTGAGGTCAAGAGAAAAGCAAACATGTAGCAGCCACAGAGAGTGACTTTCAAAATCGCCTGTTGGAACTCTGAGTCATTTAATGTGCTACATGCAGCCAGGATGCCTAGAAAAATAAAGAAAGATGCTGAACAGTCCCTGCAGTGCAGCTGTGTTATTGACAGATGGGATTAAGTGGTAGGAGTGCTCGAAGTGGGATATTTTTTTTATAAGCATATTGCCTTTGTTTATTGTAATTTTGATTTTTACTTATTTCTGGTAAGGCATTTGGGGACCCCTTACCCTGAAGCGTACAAATGGATGTTTGTTATTGTTTCTGTTAGTGCTGTTATTTGATTTTGGCGAGTTTCTGTGATTCAGCAGTACCCTTCTGAGATTGCAATGTGAGGCTCTGCAGCCCAGCTTGGTGGATCAGCAGATCGCAGGGGCAAGAAGGAGCAAAAGAGAATTCCTTTTGTTCCTTTGCAAGGCAACGGGTTTGGGGAAGAAGCAGTAGCATCAAGCCCTCACCCTGGTAGCGATGACGGTGTGGAGTCAAAGGGTGCACACGCTTTGATGTGGTGTCTGTTCCCCAAGAAGCGCCGCTTTTCTCCTCCATCAGTAGCTCCAGATGCAGTTGGTTGTTGGGGACAGAGTGGGTGAACATCACCCTGAGAGAGAATGATGCTGGGGGGTGTGGAAATTGCCAGAGTGTTGGTGCATCTACCAGAACGTTTGGTTTCTCTGGGAAAGCCTGACTCTGCAGAGCTCTCCACTGAAAACAGTGACCAGCGTGTGTGTGTGTGTGTGTGTGCTCGTGCACATACACTTTTATCCCTGCACTCTCTGATTTGATGTTCAGTAATGCAACTGGGGGACTTTAACAGGCAAAAGAAATGTCTTTCTTCAGACTGGACTTGGAATTAAAGAAACCTTGAGGGGGAAAAGTGGTTAGGAGCTAAACAAGAAACTTACCCGTCTCTTCCAATCTTATTTATCTTCTTACTCAACAACAGTGCCAAAACATTCCCTTGACCAGGTTTTTACAGCCAATAGATTAGAATTTTATCACACACAATTTAGTGAGATTGCTTAACTTTCAGAGGTGTAGCTGAGCCTTTGGCCTGCTCATTGGCTCAGGGGCATCTTGCCATTGCCCGCCGCCCATCAGTCAGCGCCAGCCACCAGTGTTTGCCTTTCAGGGATGCCGGAAGACTGGCAGAGATTAAGGGAGGCACTCCTTGGTTTTTCAGAGTCACTCAAATCCTTTCCCTTTCTGCCAGTCCTTTGTGACTGGCAAATTACAGCGTGAGCTTATCAAACATTGATAAACAATAGAGGACTTCCGCACTCGGGAAAAAATAAAATAACAGGATTAGACAGGCCATTGCATTCCAGGGTTGTTTTTATTCTTTACGGTGAAGAGAGGTTTATGTACCTTAAGGGATTTCTCCACTGGAATTGAGCGAGTGAACTCGCGAGCGCGGTTGATGGAGCAGATCCGTAAGGGGCTGCACCTGATGGAAGTGTCACTTGAACTGATGTCCAGGGGAGCCCAAAGCCATGGTCTCCTCATGCCGGGACATGGTGCAGAAGACTCTGTACTGCATCACTTCCAGCAGCAGCAGAGGCAGTGAGGAAAGGGCTTTTTCATCCTTCTATTCCATGAACTGATTGAATCAAAGATTTTTTTCCAGCACTGGCACTTTACCAAGGCTCCTTAAAAGATGCAGTAACGTTTTTTTTTTTTTATCCTGTTCATAACATACCTTGAGATGGGCTCATTTTTTTAATTCTGACAAGGTTTCTCTGTAGAATTCCCAGGCTCCATTTACTCCGGGGTCAGTCAAACCTTTTCTCTGCAGAAGAAGAGGATTTGAGGCTGCTGCAGTGACATTAGAGTGGGCCTGTGGGGTTGTACCCTGAGAAGACCGACCTCTTTGCACAGATAGTGAAGATGTTCATTTCCTTTGCTTTCCAGTAGGATGTCAAGTATGAAGGGGTTTATCCACCTGCTTGATATTCCACGACAAGCAGCAAGATGTAAATCTGTTATTGTCCAGGCTACAAGTAGGCAAGTTCTGGTTGCCTGGAGGTAGCCATGAGTGTACCCTGCAGCATCACACCCTTGCAGAAGAAGTGGTTCCCATCTCAATCCCCAGCTCTCCTGCCTCCCTCCTGGGCCTGGGGCTCTGCTCTCACACTGGGGCACGCGTTGGTCCCGTCGCTGCAGCAGCGAGGGAGTTCCTTTGACATTTCTCAGTGTGTTGCAAACTGTGAAGACTGTTCTTGGCTTCTGCCCTCCATCCTGGGCCCAAACAAAATGTTTCTCAATGGTAAGCTGTCATTAGAGTTCAGAGAAGCAGAGAAAGCAGATCTGGTTTCATATCTAATTTGCTGTAAAATGAGAGGCAGGGAAGAGAGGAGTCCTTTTTAATTAGAAAAAGGGTTGCAGAGATACTTTAGCCAGCACAGTGTTTCTCTCCAGTGCAAGAGCTTTCATGCGTATAACCCAGCCCTCGCTGTTCCAAAGAATGAAACATTATAAATATTGCTCTCTGCTCTGTCTTTATTCCTCTTTCTCTTCCGAGTGCTTTGGATGGCTGCCGCCCTCCCGATGGCCTGACAAGTGAAAACTGAGGGGAAAGAGGAAGAGAGGGCCAAAGCCTCTCCTCCTGTCAGTTGCTGGAGGATGGAGGCAGAGGACACATGGACTATTAGTTCCCATTAACACCATCTTCTGCAGCATGTGTTCCTGTGTCATACAACAAGCCTATTAAAGCATGGGCTTTTTTTCCCCCAATTCAGCTTGGAATCATGTCTACCTCTTGAAAAATGATGAAAGCAAAGCAGCAGCCCATGGGTATTTCTATGCATGGAAGAGCAAAAATGAAAAAAGGCCCAACAAGGGTCCAGCGTAGCAGAGGATGTTCTTTAGGGATTGATGCGGGCTTGTGTGACTCTCATCAGGACAGTGAACACCCCATGTAGGTATCTGAGGTTTTCCATCCTGTCTATCACCGAAGAGCATTCACAGGCAGAAAAAAGCATGCAGGTTGCCAGGGCCAGAGGTCTCTGCAGGTCATTTTTCTCTGCAAACACCAAAGTGTTGCAGACAGAATAACCACCCTCTTCAGAGCTGGCAGCCTTCGTCAGCGCCAGCAACTGTGGGCACCTGGATCTTGTGTTGTGACATCGGTGTATCTTCAGCGAAGCCAGCACTTAAGGCTCTGTCCATGGAAAAACAAACTAATAAAATGTAGATTTGCAAGAAATTATCACTATTAAACCAGGCTACTTTTTCTTCCCACAAAACTGGGTCTCAATTAATGGAAATATTTATTTGGGTGACTTGCAGATTATGTCTCCAGCCAATTAGCTCCATCTCAATGTTCTATTTCTTGCCTTTGAATCAATAAACAGTTCAAGATTTCCTGGAGTCAGAAAATGAACATGAGTGCTAAGAACTGTGGGTGTATTAAAACCATACCTACAACAATAGCCTCAACAAGGGAGCTCTGCTAATCACTCCCTTGTTTGGCTGGGTGTCTGACAGAGGAGCTAGAAAGCTGAAAGTGTCTAACACCCCCAATAGAGGAAACCACAGCTTACAGAACCCATGAAAAACATTTACTAACCTCCAGGTACCCTTTGTTCTCTATCCCTCCTGACAAGCACTTTTCTTCAGCACTACATACCTTAGATGCCTTTGCAATAAGATTTGATTGTGGGGCTTATAAGGTGGATCAAGATGAGTGAGTGATTATCTGCCATTTATCTTTCATTTAACGAAAGGCAAAAAAAAAAAAGAAATCACAAGAAAACAGGACATGGCGTTCCTTTCTATAATTTGGCCAAATTATTCCAAGTTGCTTTCAAAACCGAACAAATCAGACCAACACTTGGATGTGTCCCTGTGTGCCCGTGGACACAGGCACATGGAGGACTTTGTACGGGAGGAAGGGAGTAAAAGCACCCAACATCTGACAGTTTGTGCTGGAGAATGCCACAAGGGCAGCACCTTTCCCCAGTGCTAAGGGCCCAGGGGTGCCAAGGCTCCCCTCAAGGGACCTTGGGAGGGCTAAGGGCCATACCTAAGCTGGGAGGTCTTCACCCTCAGCTGAAGTTGGAGTCAAAAAATGAGGGAACAGCAACAAGGAGGAGGTCTCCCTCTCTCCGTGCTGACAGACCCAGGCTCCTCGGCAGACCTGCCCGTGAAACTGTTCCAATCTGGAAGCTTTATGGCCATGTTAACATGGCGCCTCTCCACCGCGCTTATTAGTTTGGGCCAGGTGCCACCTTAATGCAGCTAGAAGGCAGCGAGGCTGGAGCTGGCTCCTCTCCGGCCAGCTTGGAGAGCATGTAGGCATGGCCTTGCACTCTGACATTGTTACATCCATTGCCACCCAGGCTGATTACTCTGAGGCTTACTTCCACCATGGAATGTTACACACCTAATTGAGGCAGCTCAATTAGGAGACTGGTCACTGCAGGTCAACAGGATGTTGGGAACAAATGCATAGAATCACAGAATCATCCAATGGTCTGGGTTGGAAGGGACCTTAAAGATTGTCCAAGTGCCACCCCCTGCCCTGGGCAGGGACACCTCCCACCAGCCCAGGTTGCTCCAAGCCCCCTCCAACCTGGCCTTGAACCCCTCCAGGGATGGGGCAGCCACAGCTTCTCTGGGCAACCTGGGCCAGGCTCTCACCACCCTCACGGCAAAGAAGTTCTTCCTGAGAGCTCATCTGAATATCCTGAAGGCTGCCAAGAGGAGAAACCAAAGATGGAGAAAAGGAAGGTAGTAGATGTGGGGACCTGGCACGTCGGTGGCCTGCTGACTTGGCAGTGCTGGGACGGTAGTGGCAGCCGTGGCTCTGATTTCAGCCATGCCACATGCCTTTTTCAAGACGTAAATCACTCCCGTGTGCCCTATAGAAACTGCTGTCAGTCACAGGAGATTCTGCAATTCTCAAAATTAGGATATTTTAAGTTCTTTTGGGGTTTTGTTTTGTTTTTCCGCTGGGAGTTGAAACTGAACTCAATTCTGTAAACGAAGCTGTTTTTTATTTCTCCCCCTGTGACAGCTATACAGCCTCAGGTCATGATCACATCAAATCATCCAAGCTAAGAAATATATGAGCTGGTCAGTGCTTGGGTGGGTGGCCTCCAGCTAGAATCCAGATGGTGGTAAGGATTAAATCATCCCCGTGAAACAGCACCAAATTAGTGTCCTCTTTTGGCACGTAGGGACTGAGAGTTACTTACAGCCTTCAGACACGATACCCTGCCCGTGCTCCCGTTGCTCCCAACCCCAGCAATCGCTTCTTGCAAGTCCCAGTGTGGGTCACAGGCATTTTGTGGCCATTGGGCACCAGGGTGAGGGATGAGCCCAAGGGCAGAATGGGACAGGAACGGGGCTATTGGTTTTACGTCAGAGCTGGCAGGTCAGAGGAGGTGGCTGAGTCTGGCAAACGAGATTTTGGATGGCTCCTGAAACTTTATTACTCCTTTTCCTCGCTTAACCTCTGTCTCCTGTACAGAGACACGCATCCTAGACCTGCTTGTCCATCAACTCCTAGCAGTTTTGTCCAAATCCCAAAAAATCAGGAGGGCCCCTGCATGTTTGAAGTGTGAGGAGGAGGAAGAGAAGGAGGAGAAGAAGGAGGAGGAGAAATAAAGAGGAGGAAGAGGAAGAGGAGGAAGAGGAGGAGGAGGAGGAGGAGGAGGAAGGCCAGGGGAGCACTGACAGTTTTGTCAAAATGCAGTTTTGTCCCCTGCCCCGCCGAAGGGAATGGATGCAAACGGGGCAGGCGGGAGCAGCCCGTCCAAATTCTGGAGCATCAGGGCAGAAAGCTGAGCCAAGAAAGAACACATGGCGGTTGTGTGTTGCAGTGACACTTCAAGAAAAATCGCTTTGAGTCGTGAGCCTGATCACTTAACTGCAGCGGGCACCCTCCCAGATTTCCTGAGCCGAATGTAAATTGCCTGAGGAAACGTCCCCCCCCTCCTGCCCCTCACCCCGGCACCGTTCCCCGTCACACACACACTCCCTCTGACTGCACACCCTATGTCTCCAAAGCCATTTTACTGTGTTTACAAATTATGAAAATTCTGCTGGGTTAATTATGAAAATATTGGTGAGTCTGTAAGGCTGGCTCCTGGATGGAGCCGGAGCAGAAAACAGGCTGGAAAGGCCCTTGAAAAATGAGCCGCTTTGCTCTGTGGGCTCTGATTGCCAGTGGGTTTTGTTGTTCCAGGGTCCGACTCCGCCAGTCTGCAAAAGCTGTGATTTACTCCCCGGCTCTGTCCGGCCGTAGCAGGGGGGAGACAGACAAACAGAAGGGTGGCAGGAAGGATGGAGCCTGCTTTCTGGGAGCCCGGAATAAATATCCACGCGTGGGCCAAGAGCCAAATCTCCAGCGTGGAATTCAAGGGGAGTACCTCAATTAGCGCGGTTTTAGTCCCTGGTCCCAAATTAACTTCAGTCTCATCTAAATCTGCAGGTTTTGGGCTGACCCTGACCCCACCGGGAGGGTTTTTTGCTCTGGTCCAGTTCCCCTGGCTCCAGCAGGATAAATCTTATCCTGTGCCTTGATATGAGCATCGGTGGAAATAATTCCGATTTAATCTGTGTAGTTACTGCAGGCTTTATGTTAGTTTGAGAGGAAGAAGGGCAGGGTCTGCAGAGCTGACTTCTGAAGCCAATCAAGTTATTTCAGCAGAAAAATTGACCCATTGCTCTGAACTAATTTTCTGTATTTACCTGGTATAAGTGAGAGGAAAAGGTATTTTCATTCTCAGCTTATTTTCAATACAACAGCATTTTTTTCATCAGACCATTGATTTCAAAAGAGTGACATCAGGGGATGAAGCTTATAGAAAGGATAATTTTTTCTGCTTTATTTCTTTGTTTATGTCCTCTAAAGAAAACAGGATATTATTTTTTTTTCAATATTAGTACAGGGAAAAGAATCTGTGTAAATTTTTGATAGCATTACTTTACAAATAGAGGTAAATAAAGGAGGATAATATGTGTAAAGTGCAGCATATTCACAGTGTGACAAACCTGATCGCTTTTCATTGCATTTGAATTATAAGTTATGATGAGACATTAAAATATAATGTCTAGCACCATGTATCTTGAACAGTATAAAATTTGATCAATTTTCTAATATGTACCACATGGTTTAGACACTTTGAATATCTTAGAAATACATACGCTGTATTCTTTGCTAAGAAAAAGAATTTGACTACAAATTTGGGATGTATGTTACCTTTTGTTGGAACCATAGGTTTTCTAGTTTCCCTTTCTTGTTCTATGGTTTGATAATTTTTTTTTCCAAATGAAAAACTATTTTGGGCTTTTAAAGAAATGTCAAATTGAAATTTTCAATAATCTCTCTTTTTTTTCACCACGAGAAAGGTATTTACCTGATGTTTCCCACAAAGACTTTCAACCAACGTCAGACTGAAAAGTTTCTGAGCCAGTCAGTCGTTAAATAACCACGGCACCATGAGCAACCCATGAACATTTCTGGGGAAGACTCATGGATCCCAGTGTGATCACTAAAATGTTAAACCACTGATGGTCTTTAAGCCTGATAGAGTTAACAGTAGGGTTCTGGCCTTCTTCTCTTCTTGTCAACAGCTCTGGAAAGCTCTTTCCATCACTACTTTATAGAAAGCATAAGTGGTGTCTTCCTGCAAAAATTCCTTCCTCATAATTTGTGAGGCTTTGCTGGGTTGTGTGTGTACTATTTGCTGGCAGAATTGGTTATTAGTGGTTGCTTTTTTTTTTGTAATATATGTTTTTGCCATGTTTTTGTAAAAGTGTCCAGATATTTTGTGGGTTGTTATTATTATTATTATAAATTATTACACTTGGGTGCATAATGTTCATTCCATTCCATGCGCAGTTATCAATTTGCAATTTGTGTGGGATTAAGGGAAATTCTGCCTGAAAAGTCGGTTTAGCAGGGAATAAATCGACCTGGGGCTGTAATTGATGGCTCCCGAATCGGAATTGCAGGGGAGAACACCTCCAGCACGACTGCTCTTGTGAAAGTCCTCTTTGGATGCCATGTCAAAAATACCAGCTTGGCCCCATTATTCCAAAGCTAAATTGATCCATATGATTGGAGTATTGCCCAGATATATATTTTTTTTTCTCAAACAATCATTTTGAAATTACCATTATCAATACACTAATGCATGTTGAAGGCTTGTTGGGTCTGACATAGGAAGTGATGTAATAAGGGAACCCTTAATACTCGCAGCCCTCAAACAGGAAACATTTTCCTCGAGGAACAGTATACTTGAAAACTGCAGATTACAATTTAATATTAACCAGATTTCTACATTAAACATGATTTCCGAGAACAATTTGATTTTTCTTTTTTTTTTTTTTGCCCCCCCTTTTTTTTTTTTCCCCTGCTTCTTCTCGAAATGATCAAAACTGCATCCAACCGCGAGCGGCTCCTGGAACGAGCCCGTGGCTGCTGCAATTTAAATGTCAGCCCCGGCAATTGCGGAGGTTCATGGGATCCCTCTCCCAGCCCCTGCCACTCACTGCCTCCCTGTCACTCCCAATCTGCCTCGGGGACCCACACCTCTCATGGACCCTCATTTCGCCCACCTCACCTGGTTGGGTACATCTTGAAGGTCCCCCCAGGGTTTTGGTGTTGTTGCCAGTTAAAACCGAGCCAGTACCAGCTGATGGAGTTAACAACAACCCGGCAGCAATGAAATCCAGTTGTATTTTTGCAGGCAAATGGCAAATTGCATAATCTCCAGTGCAGCGTGAGGGACAGAACGAGGAGAATTAACTGCACAAGTATTTCATGTTCTGGACTGACTGGCTACTTGATTCTTCAACTGACCACTTCTATTTGTATGTATTTGTTTATGGTCTAGGAGTCCTGTCCCTGAGCAGTCATGATGTCAGGCTGTTAAATCAGCAAACAAAAAAAGTTGTCCCTGTCTCAAAGAGCTTCCAACCTGAGTGTCATCCTGCAGAACCCCCGGTACCAACAAATGTGACTAACGTCACCTTCCCCGCGGTGTTTGGGCGTCTGTGAGCTCCCAGGGGGAGGTAGCCTCACTGTTCCCTGCAAAGGTCACCTCCGGAAAGCCATCCAGGCTGAGCCAAACACAACTCATTTCACCATCTCCTTCAAAAGTCAAGTCAGACCACACCACTGGTGGCAAGACATGTTTACCAGGGCTGCAAAAGTGATGAGCCTAAATATAGCACGTGTTGAAACGGTCCTTACAGAGGGGAAGGAAAAGGGATGGTGTGGCAGAAGGGGAGAAAGGTGAAGCAGAAAATCTGCCACATAAACCTTCTGACCTAATCCAATTTTTCTCTGGAATTGTTTAATTGCTTTCCACAGGCCTGCTCCTACAAAATAAAACACTTCCAAGAGGGAAATATTTCAAAACTAAGGACATCTCTGCCACGCAGCCAGCTCCTGCAGGGAAAGGTTTTAACAGAAGTAAAGGCAAAGAGCAACAGAGAAGAACGCGGCTGCTGCAAGCTGATGGTTGGATCAGGAGCATCAGTTCTGCTGGGGAACTGCTTCTTAAAAACTCCCCTGCTGAAAAAAACACTTTTTTCCAATAAGATGTTCAAAGGCCAGAAGCCACAAGGTGTCATTCTGCACTTGGCCTCTGCGTTCTGCTGCTCTGCAGGCTGAGGAACGTGGTGGGAAAGGAGAGGCACACGTTTCTCAAGGTGGACAAGAAAGGTCCATCTCACCGGTGAGCTCTCCCACTTTGCATTAGGAGCGCTTGAAAGGGGCTCAACAAAAGATCCACAGCAAAGAGCATCCCCTGGGCTGCTGAGGAGAGAGAGGATCCACTAGAAACAGCCTCCCCTGTGCTTTGAAATGCAAGTGCTTTGTTCTTTGCCTGGTTTGAAACAGTCTTCTGTGTTCTCACATGGAAGAATCAAGAATATTGTTCATCGGCCAGAACTGAAATGTAAACCAGGATCCCCAAAGAGCAGAGTGACAATGTTACACTAATCCAGCCCACTTCTGCCGATGGGATGCACATGGAGAAGGAGGTTAACCACGCTGGTGCCTCCTGCGGCGGGCAATCACTGTCATGTAAATTGTGACCTTCACACAATTGCTGGTTGGAAACATTTACATGGAGACTAAATCCCTCCCAGGTTGCGTGATAGCGCGGGCTTTGTTTCCTTAGGCTGTTGTTCCCCGTTTGGCACAGGGTACAAAGCCATCCAGGGGCTCTGAAATCCATGAAGCACAAGCTCGGGCTACCCGTGTGCTGCCAGCAGAACTGACAAGCGTGCAAGGAAAAGGCTCCTTGGGCTGCCAAGTCATGTAGCTTTTGAATGAAGGAGCCTCCCCATGAAAGATCCTCGCTTTCTTGAGCAGCGAAATCCTGATCTGCCATGAAATTCTCCCACCTACGTTGGTCTTCGGAAAAGGAGCCCACACGGAGGCTCTGGCCCAGGACAACTGCTGTTCTGTGCCAAATTAAATCCATTTTGCAGCAATTCCACAGCATGTGACACCGCAGGCACAGGCAGCTGGTAGAGGGCAGTGAGAAACCGGAGATTAAAAGATGTGTTGGAAAAGGAAGCCCAAGTGCAGGTGGTGTTTGGGACCATAGAAAGGTGGTGGCCACTCTTCGCTGGCTTCTGGCCACAAAACGTTGTCAAGGGCCTTTGAGGCAAGTGACTCCATCCCAAGCCACTGGTGCCAATGCAGTTGTCAGTCCTGCTAGAAATGTACAAGAATATAGGAATAAATGTAGGAATAAACTAAAAAAGAAAGAAAAGGGCCACTTTGCATATTATATTTTAAATCCTTGCCCTCGTGATCAAGAAAGTACACTGGGTTTGAGTCAGTATGGTCAGAGCATCAGCTACTTTTAAGGTTTACCAATGACAGGATGAATTTGCTTCAGCCAATTGCAATTCAAGATTTATTTTGAAATTCTGGTTGAAATCTATATTCTAATCCCAAATGATGGATGGGAGTGTTCCCTGCCCTCACTTCTCCAGTTTAGTCCCCAAATCTGAAGGCTGAATGCATATTTTGCTCCATCTGTCCACAGATTTGCTGCTCTCTTGTAGGTGCAAGAATGAAACCTGAAATTTGTAGAAGGAAACGAGAGTTTTCATGGCTCCAAGGAACCTCCTGAGAATATCTCCCATATTTTAGGAGAGACAACAGACTCCCAAGAGAGCTTGAAAAAGTGGCTGACACCCTTGGATTTTTTTTCTAAACTGGACACAATTTCATAATCCCGGTCTGTTCTGTTCTCGTTTTAGGTTTGTGGCTTTGGAGAACCACCTATATGTGCCTATTTTCCTTCATTAGGTGTCAGGTAACAAGCTGTTCTGAAACAGTGTGTACCAGCCCGGGAACAGCAGGGTTAGAAATCACTGCCAAAAAGTTAGGGGGAATTTCTTTATCCTTATCCTTGCTCCAGCGACAACATATTTGTTAAATGCAGCTAATTAGAGAAGGTTGATAGAACAAGCCCGTGAGTGTTGCAGCCTGGCTCGGTGGGTACCCCGCGTGTGTACTTTCGAGATTCAAAAGAGCTTGGGGAGTTTCTGTGCGTATGATATGAGGCTCTCTTTATATTAAGCATTTCTTGAACAAACATAAACCTCATGAGGGAAGTGCTTTTTTTATTTTTCCTGTCCCCAGAACCTCAAGATAAAATTAAAAAATGCCAGGACATAAAATATCCCATTGGGCTCTATTTTACCAACAAAAACACTGGTATCGGTTCCTCAGTTGGCATGAACTGGCACCGTTTCAATGACATCCTTTGAGCCGTGCCAATCCACCGAGTGACAAGCTGGTTCCATATATATTTTTAGCCAAAATACTCTGTGGCATGTGTTACCGTCTTTCTGGAACCATTTATAGTTCCTGCAGTATCATTTACTACCATTTTCTCTAAACGCCTTTCCAAGAGAGCTGTAAATGTACACTTTTGCTACAGACACTGGGCACAAAAGAGGAAAGAAAGAAGGAAGCTCAGACCAATAGATGAGTCACTGGGCAGCAAAAAAGTCAGATTTCTGGGTGATTCCAGAGACACAATATGGGTTGTGTTTGGCAACGCAGAGCTGAGGCATCCTCATTTATTGTGAAGTAAGAAATTACCACACACCAACTCATGCAGTGACAACTGGTACAGGGATTTGCCACCCTGGGCCCTGTTCCTTCATAGAGTCTTGTTCATGTGCTTCAGCTCAGGAAGGTGGGGACAGAAAACAGATAAGGAACCTGCTGTTTCCCACTGCGCTGCTGCAGTAACTGCCTAAGTCCATGGAGAAGGTTAATTAGTATAATATCTGGAAGTGATCAAATCACCTCTCTCATGACATTTTCTATTTTCTCGTGCTGCATCTTTTCATCCTCCTGATGTAAAGGTGGTTCTCAAAGTGCTGCTGGGTGAGAGCAGTACGATTTCATACGATTTCGTACCTGCTCTGAGCTCACTCTCTTTTGGTATAAATGACTGTGGAAGGGAAGGAGTCACAGAGACCCAACCTCAGGAGCTTTTTTTCAAGGTAACTTATTTTGTGGTTACTTAAATATGGATTTTAGTACACCTTTGTGAGCGGATAGTTTTTCATGGGATAACACGATCACAAAAGCCCAAACAATCAGGCTTATGGTTGTAATTATCAGAAACACATTTATGTAATGCAATAGAGAGAAGTTTAATCTTATGGTCTTAAATCTATGTATGACTCTAAATTCATCAAGAAAACACACTATAAGAGGGGGAAAAAGATATTCCCTCCTCCCTCTTTAAAATCCCTGAAGGAAAAAAAAAGCAAATTTGTGAGGGAAACCTCAGCCCTAACACAATCTCCAAGTGATGGGAAACCCACGTCTACAAAATCCAT
>NW_015090957.1:344253-449743 GCF_001431845.1 Calidris pugnax | reverse complement strand
CCTCACCCCGGCACCGTTCCCCGTCACACACACACTCCCTCTGACTGCACACCCTATGTCTCCAAAGCCATTTTACTGTGTTTACAAATTATGAAAATTCTGCTGGGTTAATTATGAAAATATTGGTGAGTCTGTAAGGCTGGCTCCTGGATGGAGCCGGAGCAGAAAACAGGCTGGAAAGGCCCTTGAAAAATGAGCCGCTTTGCTCTGTGGGCTCTGATTGCCAGTGGGTTTTGTTGTTCCAGGGTCCGACTCCGCCAGTCTGCAAAAGCTGTGATTTACTCCCCGGCTCTGTCCGGCCGTAGCAGGGGGGAGACAGACAAACAGAAGGGTGGCAGGAAGGATGGAGCCTGCTTTCTGGGAGCCCGGAATAAATATCCACGCGTGGGCCAAGAGCCAAATCTCCAGCGTGGAATTCAAGGGGAGTACCTCAATTAGCGCGGTTTTAGTCCCTGGTCCCAAATTAACTTCAGTCTCATCTAAATCTGCAGGTTTTGGGCTGACCCTGACCCCACCGGGAGGGTTTTTTGCTCTGGTCCAGTTCCCCTGGCTCCAGCAGGATAAATCTTATCCTGTGCCTTGATATGAGCATCGGTGGAAATAATTCCGATTTAATCTGTGTAGTTACTGCAGGCTTTATGTTAGTTTGAGAGGAAGAAGGGCAGGGTCTGCAGAGCTGACTTCTGAAGCCAATCAAGTTATTTCAGCAGAAAAATTGACCCATTGCTCTGAACTAATTTTCTGTATTTACCTGGTATAAGTGAGAGGAAAAGGTATTTTCATTCTCAGCTTATTTTCAATACAACAGCATTTTTTTCATCAGACCATTGATTTCAAAAGAGTGACATCAGGGGATGAAGCTTATAGAAAGGATAGTTTTTTCTGCTTTATTTCTTTGTTTATGTCCTCTAAAGAAAACAGGATATTATTTTTTTTTCAATATTAGTACAGGGAAAAGAATCTGTGTAAATTTTTGATAGCATTACTTTACAAATAGAGGTAAATAAAGGAGGATAATATGTGTAAAGTGCAGCATATTCACAGTGTGACAAACCTGATCGCTTTTCATTGCATTTGAATTATAAGTTATGATGAGACATTAAAATATAATGTCTAGCACCATGTATCTTGAACAGTATAAAATTTGATCAATTTTCTAATATGTACCACATGGTTTAGACACTTTGAATATCTTAGAAATACATACGCTGTATTCTTTGCTAAGAAAAAGAATTTGACTACAAATTTGGGATGTATGTTACCTTTTGTTGGAACCATAGGTTTTCTAGTTTCCCTTTCTTGTTCTATGGTTTGATAATTTTTTTTTCCAAATGAAAAACTATTTTGGGCTTTTAAAGAAATGTCAAATTGAAATTTTCAATAATCTCTCTTTTTTTTTCACCACGAGAAAGGTATTTACCTGATGTTTCCCACAAAGACTTTCAACCAACGTCAGACTGAAAAGTTTCTGAGCCAGTCAGTCGTTAAATAACCACGGCACCATGAGCAACCCATGAACATTTCTGGGGAAGACTCATGGATCCCAGTGTGATCACTAAAATGTTAAACCACTGATGGTCTTTAAGCCTGATAGAGTTAACAGTAGGGTTCTGGCCTTCTTCTCTTCTTGTCAACAGCTCTGGAAAGCTCTTTCCATCACTACTTTATAGAAAGCATAAGTGGTGTCTTCCTGCAAAAATTCCTTCCTCATAATTTGTGAGGCTTTGCTGGGTTGTGTGTGTACTATTTGCTGGCAGAATTGGTTATTAGTGGTTGCTTTTTTTTTTGTAATATATGTTTTTGCCATGTTTTTGTAAAAGTGTCCAGATATTTTGTGGGTTGTTATTATTATTATTATAAATTATTACACTTGGGTGCATAATGTTCATTCCATTCCATGCGCAGTTATCAATTTGCAATTTGTGTGGGATTAAGGGAAATTCTGCCTGAAAAGTCGGTTTAGCAGGGAATAAATCGACCTGGGGCTGTAATTGATGGCTCCCGAATCGGAATTGCAGGGGAGAACACCTCCAGCACGACTGCTCTTGTGAAAGTCCTCTTTGGATGCCATGTCAAAAATACCAGCTTGGCCCCATTATTCCAAAGCTAAATTGATCCATATGATTGGAGTATTGCCCAGATATATATTTTTTTTTCTCAAACAATCATTTTGAAATTACCATTATCAATACACTAATGCATGTTGAAGGCTTGTTGGGTCTGACATAGGAAGTGATGTAATAAGGGAACCCTTAATACTCGCAGCCCTCAAACAGGAAACATTTTCCTCGAGGAACAGTATACTTGAAAACTGCAGATTACAATTTAATATTAACCAGATTTCTACATTAAACATGATTTCCGAGAACAATTTGATTTTTCTTTTTTTTTTTTTTGCCCCCCCTTTTTTTTTTTTCCCCTGCTTCTTCTCGAAATGATCAAAACTGCATCCAACCGCGAGCGGCTCCTGGAACGAGCCCGTGGCTGCTGCAATTTAAATGTCAGCCCCGGCAATTGCGGAGGTTCATGGGATCCCTCTCCCAGCCCCTGCCACTCACTGCCTCCCTGTCACTCCCAATCTGCCTCGGGGACCCACACCTCTCATGGACCCTCATTTCGCCCACCTCACCTGGTTGGGTACATCTTGAAGGTCCCCCCAGGGTTTTGGTGTTGTTGCCAGTTAAAACCGAGCCAGTACCAGCTGATGGAGTTAACAACAACCCGGCAGCAATGAAATCCAGTTGTATTTTTGCAGGCAAATGGCAAATTGCATAATCTCCAGTGCAGCGTGAGGGACAGAACGAGGAGAATTAACTGCACAAGTATTTCATGTTCTGGACTGACTGGCTACTTGATTCTTCAACTGACCACTTCTATTTGTATGTATTTGTTTATGGTCTAGGAGTCCTGTCCCTGAGCAGTCATGATGTCAGGCTGTTAAATCAGCAAACAAAAAAAGTTGTCCCTGTCTCAAAGAGCTTCCAACCTGAGTGTCATCCTGCAGAACCCCCGGTACCAACAAATGTGACTAACGTCACCTTCCCCGCGGTGTTTGGGCGTCTGTGAGCTCCCAGGGGGAGGTAGCCTCACTGTTCCCTGCAAAGGTCACCTCCGGAAAGCCATCCAGGCTGAGCCAAACACAACTCATTTCACCATCTCCTTCAAAAGTCAAGTCAGACCACACCACTGGTGGCAAGACATGTTTACCAGGGCTGCAAAAGTGATGAGCCTAAATATAGCACGTGTTGAAACGGTCCTTACAGAGGGGAAGGAAAAGGGATGGTGTGGCAGAAGGGGAGAAAGGTGAAGCAGAAAATCTGCCACATAAACCTTCTGACCTAATCCAATTTTTCTCTGGAATTGTTTAATTGCTTTCCACAGGCCTGCTCCTACAAAATAAAACACTTCCAAGAGGGAAATATTTCAAAACTAAGGACATCTCTGCCACGCAGCCAGCTCCTGCAGGGAAAGGTTTTAACAGAAGTAAAGGCAAAGAGCAACAGAGAAGAACGCGGCTGCTGCAAGCTGATGGTTGGATCAGGAGCATCAGTTCTGCTGGGGAACTGCTTCTTAAAAACTCCCCTGCTGAAAAAAACACTTTTTTCCAATAAGATGTTCAAAGGCCAGAAGCCACAAGGTGTCATTCTGCACTTGGCCTCTGCGTTCTGCTGCTCTGCAGGCTGAGGAACGTGGTGGGAAAGGAGAGGCACACGTTTCTCAAGGTGGACAAGAAAGGTCCATCTCACCGGTGAGCTCTCCCACTTTGCATTAGGAGCGCTTGAAAGGGGCTCAACAAAAGATCCACAGCAAAGAGCATCCCCTGGGCTGCTGAGGAGAGAGAGGATCCACTAGAAACAGCCTCCCCTGTGCTTTGAAATGCAAGGGCTTTGTTCTTTGCCTGGTTTGAAACAGTCTTCTGTGTTCTCACATGGAAGAATCAAGAATATTGTTCATCGGCCAGAACTGAAATGTAAACCAGGATCCCCAAAGAGCAGAGTGACAATGTTACACTAATCCAGCCCACTTCTGCCGATGGGATGCACATGGAGAAGGAGGTTAACCACGCTGGTGCCTCCTGCGGCGGGCAATCACTGTCATGTAAATTGTGACCTTCACACAATTGCTGGTTGGAAACATTTACATGGAGACTAAATCCCTCCCAGGTTGCGTGATAGCGCGGGCTTTGTTTCCTTAGGCTGTTGTTCCCCGTTTGGCACAGGGTACAAAGCCATCCAGGGGCTCTGAAATCCATGAAGCACAAGCTCGGGCTACCCGTGTGCTGCCAGCAGAACTGACAAGCGTGCAAGGAAAAGGCTCCTTGGGCTGCCAAGTCATGTAGCTTTTGAATGAAGGAGCCTCCCCATGAAAGATCCTCGCTTTCTTGAGCAGCGAAATCCTGATCTGCCATGAAATTCTCCCACCTACGTTGGTCTTCGGAAAAGGAGCCCACACGGAGGCTCTGGCCCAGGACAACTGCTGTTCTGTGCCAAATTAAATCCATTTTGCAGCAATTCCACAGCATGTGACACCGCAGGCACAGGCAGCTGGTAGAGGGCAGTGAGAAACCAGAGATTAAAAGATGTGTTGGAAAAGGAAGCCCAAGTGCAGGTGGTGTTTGGGACCATAGAAAGGTGGTGGCCACTCTTCACTGGCTTCTGGCCACAAAACGTTGTCAAGGGCCTTTGAGGCAAGTGACTCCATCCCAAGCCACTGGTGCCAATGCAGTTGTCAGTCCTGCTAGAAATGTACAAGAATATAGGAATAAATGTAGGAATAAACTAAAAAAGAAAGAAAAGGGCCACTTTGCATATTATATTTTAAATCCTTGCCCTCGTGATCAAGAAAGTACACTGGGTTTGAGTCAGTATGGTCAGAGCATCAGCTACTTTTAAGGTTTACCAATGACAGGATGAATTTGCTTCAGCCAATTGCAATTCAAGATTTATTTTGAAATTCTGGTTGAAATCTATATTCTAATCCCAAATGATGGATGGGAGTGTTCCCTGCCCTCACTTCTCCAGTTTAGTCCCCAAATCTGAAGGCTGAATGCATATTTTGCTCCATCTGTCCACAGATTTGCTGCTCTCTTGTAGGTGCAAGAATGAAACCTGAAATTTGTAGAAGGAAACGAGAGTTTTCATGGCTCCAAGGAACCTCCTGAGAATATCTCCCATATTTTAGGAGAGACAACAGACTCCCAAGAGAGCTTGAAAAAGTGGCTGACACCCTTGGATTTTTTTTCTAAACTGGACACAATTTCATAATCCCGGTCTGTTCTGTTCTCGTTTTAGGTTTGTGGCTTTGGAGAACCACCTATATGTGCCTATTTTCCTTCATTAGGTGTCAGGTAACAAGCTGTTCTGAAACAGTGTGTACCAGCCCGGGAACAGCAGGGTTAGAAATCACTGCCAAAAAGTTAGGGGGAATTTCTTTATCCTTATCCTTGCTCCAGCGACAACATATTTGTTAAATGCAGCTAATTAGAGAAGGTTGATAGAACAAGCCCGTGAGTGTTGCAGCCTGGCTCGGTGGGTACCCCGCGTGTGTACTTTCGAGATTCAAAAGAGCTTGGGGAGTTTCTGTGCGTATGATATGAGGCTCTCTTTATATTAAGCATTTCTTGAACAAACATAAACCTCATGAGGGAAGTGCTTTTTTTATTTTTCCTGTCCCCAGAACCTCAAGATAAAATTAAAAAATGCCAGGACATAAAATATCCCATTGGGCTCTATTTTACCAACAAAAACACTGGTATCGGTTCCTCAGTTGGCATGAACTGGCACCGTTTCAATGACATCCTTTGAGCCGTGCCAATCCACCGAGTGACAAGCTGGTTCCATATATATTTTTAGCCAAAATACTCTGTGGCATGTGTTACCGTCTTTCTGGAACCATTTATAGTTCCTGCAGTATCATTTACTACCATTTTCTCTAAACGCCTTTCCAAGAGAGCTGTAAATGTACACTTTTGCTACAGACACTGGGCACAAAAGAGGAAAGAAAGAAGGAAGCTCAGACCAATAGATGAGTCACTGGGCAGCAAAAAAGTCAGATTTCTGGGTGATTCCAGAGACACAATATGGGTTGTGTTTGGCAACGCAGAGCTGAGGCATCCTCATTTATTGTGAAGTAAGAAATTACCACACACCAACTCATGCAGTGACAACTGGTACAGGGATTTGCCACCCTGGGCCCTGTTCCTTCATAGAGTCTTGTTCATGTGCTTCAGCTCAGGAAGGTGGGGACAGAAAACAGATAAGGAACCTGCTGTTTCCCACTGCGCTGCTGCAGTAACTGCCTAAGTCCATGGAGAAGGTTAATTAGTATAATATCTGGAAGTGATCAAATCACCTCTCTCATGACATTTTCTATTTTCTCGTGCTGCATCTTTTCATCCTCCTGATGTAAAGGTGGTTCTCAAAGTGCTGCTGGGTGAGAGCAGTACGATTTCATACGATTTCGTACCTGCTCTGAGCTCACTCTCTTTTGGTATAAATGACTGTGGAAGGGAAGGAGTAACAGAGACCCAACCTCAGGAGCTTTTTTTCAAGGTAACTTATTTTGTGGTTACTTAAATATGGATTTTAGTACACCTTTGTGAGCGGATAGTTTTTCATGGGATAACACGATCACAAAAGCCCAAACAATCAGGCTTATGGTTGTAATTATCAGAAACACATTTATGTAATGCAATAGAGAGAAGTTTAATCTTATGGTCTTAAATCTATGTATGACTCTAAATTCATCAAGAAAACACACTATAAGAGGGGGAAAAAGATATTCCCTCCTCCCTCTTTAAAATCCCTGAAGGAAAAAAAAAGCAAATTTGTGAGGGAAACCTCAGCCCTAACACAATCTCCAAGTGATGGGAAACCCACGTCTACAAAATCCATAGGGAGTCAGAGGGAGTTGCAGTTGTACGTTGTGTTGATTAGCTCATGTACTGACAGGAAAAGCACAGTTTTGCAACACCAAACTTCATTACGATGAACCTAATTAGCTTATTTTCAGCAGATTAGTCGGTTATCACCATTGGGAAGTGCTGAAATACTGATACCCCCAACACTCCTGTCCAGAAAGGAGCTGCTAAATCTAATTTCTCCGTCTGGGATTGCTCATTTTGCAAGTGGTGCCAGCAGGAATTATCGAAATGTAGTTTATTTATTTATTTTACCATTCCTAGGTAGAACATGCTACTTTTTGGTCACGACTGAAGATCCAAGAAATCGTCATTGCTTGCGGGGGGTTGGGGGGGAGTGGGGAATGAAAAAAAAAAGAGAAAGACTTGCTAATTCTGACAGTGCTCTTGTGTCATTAACCCAGCCCCGTCCCAGCTGGTGAGGAAGGGAAGATGCTGTGATTGCCAGCAGCTGTGTTGCTCTGGGCTGGGTCCTCCCACCAGGTGTTTGAAATTAAACAGAGTTTGCAGGAAATTAAATAGGCCAAGGTGGGCAAATGGTGCTGTGCTGAGAGTCAGGCTGCAGGAACACCACCCCACCTTTGAGTTTGGGTGGTAAAGGAGCAAATTTCTCCCTGGAGCTCCATGGTTTGTGCTGTGGGAATAAGGTAAGAGGTTTTGTGTGCTGTTCTGCCTCCCTCTCTCTGATAAAGACCAGTTATTCTCTGTCCTGTTTGGAGGTGCTTGTGCAGAAAAGGTTGCTCAGTTTTGCGGTGTGTTGGTTTGCAGCCGTGGGTGTAGCAGAAGCTTTGTGATTCTGCCCATTCCCTCCAGTTTGTTGAGGGCTCTTCTACAAACTCATCACGCTCTGAATAAAAATAACCTTTTGGTTCTTTCAGAATAACCTGCTTGGTATGTGTGTGTTTGCGTTGCTTTTTTTTGGTGGTTTTATCTCAGGAGCTGCTTAAAGCTTCTCATGTGAGGGTCCCCACCACCTGGATTGAGCAGACAATACTCTGGAAGTTGGAGTCTGGGGGAAGTGACTTTAGATTAGAAAAGCTAAAGTTTCCCCAGTTGATTTTCAGAATCCAGTGGGGCAAAGATGAGTTTACTGTTATTAAATGATTTCTGAGTCTGACTGCTTAGTAAAATGCTTTGAGGATGTTGAAGGGACAGCCACTGCCTCAGTGTAAATATTATTTTCATTGGAGCCAGCTGCTGCTGATTATTATTATTAATTGTCAGGGGATGTCATCTTGAATAGCAATGTAATATTGTGACAAAAAACTGTCTGCTGTGCGACACCTACTCTTTCCCATCATGGTCAGATGTAATATTTGTGTCCTTTTGTTCCTTTGCTCTCATTCTTTCCAAAGATTGGTATCTGCATCTATGCCTGGTGGGGAAAAAATCTCTTTTTGTTGAAAACAGCTTTGGATGGCAAAGGATAATTCTGTCTTTCCTTGTTGCAGGAGGGGAGTGTTACTCTTGGGGACCTGAGGGTTATGGCCTTTAATTCACACTGGGGGAAACATGAATTTTAAGAGCCTTCCCTGCCGAGCTGCCAACGGCACGTGAAGTGGCATTTCGGTGCCTTTGGGAAGAGGGTGCCTGGACCATTTTGCATCAATGACTTGTTTTTTACACTTTTGTTGCATGTTTCTCTTTGTGCAGAGTGTAATTGCTGTTGCTTGCAAAAGCAGATGGGTGACAGATTGGTCTAGGTGACCTCAGCAGAAGGCATCGTTTATTATTCCAAAGTTTCATATAGTTTGCTAAAACATTTCTCTTAACTACCTATGACAAAGGCAGAACTCTTACACTCCTGCAGCTGTTTCTCTCTTGGCTTCGTGCAGTAAATGCCACCTTCCAACTAGTTCAGCAAATACTCATTTTTTTGAGCCAGTCTCTAATTCACTGATGGGCAACTGGAATATAATGAATTTCAGAGATGCAGGTAACAACTTGCTACTGCTTCTTCTGTTGGCTTTGGGTATTTTTCCCCTATTACTCTATTGATACATGAATCATCTGGTGTTCTGTAGTGTATTTTATCATTTGCCAACACTTATGAGGGAAGAAATAATTTTTTTTGAAAGCAGAATAACCAAAATTTATTCTTATTGTTTTATTGGCAAATAAAAATATAATTTATTAGCCAGTCAAGAGCAATAATTCTCAAGTGTACTACTTCAGAATAGCCTATTAAGATCTTTTTTTATACTAATTTTGTCTGGACTTCTATTAATTAATTAAAAAACTGGACCTGGCTTTTTAAAAGTATTTAGGTGTCAAACCCCAAGTTACTTCAACAGAAATTAGGCAGCTCAGTCCCTTTGAGGACCTGGGCCTCAGCCCAAATTCTCTGCTGCTCTAAACGCCCGCAGCTGGGTTGCTTTTGGGGGATCCGTTTACTCGAGTGTGTGATTGGGGCCATGGATGGAGCTGTTGATTCCATTTATAGATGCTTTTTTGAAGGCAAAGGATGGATTTTGGGCTCTAATGCATCCACATTTGTACAAGGCTGTGGAATTCCTCTGCTGGGAAGCGTGTGTGCAGGGGGAGAGGGTGATGGAGGCGAGAGCGAGAAGGCAAAGGGTTTAGTGAATAGTTTGTGCTGTGGACAAACTGGGACTCTGCTGGTGGTACATCATGATGTACTGCAAGAACTGAGAAATCCTGCCAAAAAATGGGGTTCAGCCTTTAAAGGAATGACTGTGTAGGAGTGACCTAGGTGTGAAGACAAGTAGGTGCCATTATTTAAATGAATTGTACCATTGTGATAGATCCCAGGACTTAATACAAAAGAGACTTTCCCATTCCAGGTCTATTAGTATAAATCCAGGGAGCCCTGTGGAAGGGTAGTGGCTCCGTCTGATTCTTTACAGGTGGTGATTAAGGAAGCCTTCCTTTTCAGAAAGGGAGAAATGGGACAGATACTTTTCATCCCTATTAACTTCCAGCCCCTGCATTGGTTGGATCAAACCCAGTGGGACCTGAGCAAATATTTAAGCTTATGTTTCACCTGCTGAAGAAGGGCAGGTGGCTGCACTGGGACCCTGGAGGGTCAGAAACTGCAACTTTTGGTCAGAAAAAGGCTTGTGGGGCAGAATCTGAGTAGGAACATGGCCCTTAGATCCAGAGTGAGAGCCCAGAGATGCGAGCTGTGCTGCAGAGATGCAAGGACTTGTCTGGAATTATTCTTCCTGCTCCCATTTAACTCTTTCTCTCAAGGCTGGTGCTGCCCAGTTCATTTGTTTGAATTCAACACATTCTGGGAATGTTTGGTTTCTCCTTCAGCTGAGGGACCATACAGCAATTGAACACAGGCCAGAAAGGATTTTTTTTTTCTTTTTTCTTTCTGTCTTTCTCGGTTGCCCTAAAAGTAAGAAAACAGTGAAAATAGTAAAACAAACAAGAAGAAATGATCTGCTGGGGTGGAGTTCTTCCTTTTTCCATCACAGAAATTTTTTAGCAAAACACCCTGAAAATGTTTGACATCCATTTGTGGAATCTCTATAATTAGAATTAATAAAAGGACATGTCAAGTACACCTACCTTGCAAACCACAGATGCATTTTTTCTCTCCCTCTCAATGGCTTTAACTTGTTCTTCTGATTGGCATCTGCAGAGAAATTATAATTAGCCTGTGATATGCATTTGGTGTGCATAATGCCTGGGTTTTTCTATAGGTATGCATATATTCCCACACAACTCCTAGGAGGATTCCTTTAACTAAATGGCTCACGGTATCCAGGACAGCAAAAACATTAAAATAAAAATATCTCTGCCAATTGGGTTGGTGGTCTCCAGCACGTTCCCAGTGGATGCTTGCAAAATGCTGTCTGCTGCAACTGCTGCTAATTAGCACCCCTGTTGGGGATGTCAAGTGAAGGACCCAGGGCTGAATGTGCATGGAGAGTGGTCCCAGCAGGTCTGGCCTGGGGAGTGGGCAGTGTGGGGGGAGCTTTACTTGCCTGGTGGAATGTTCTTCCAAGTTTGGAGAGACTGTGTCTCTTCTGAGCCTCAAAGTCTCACTCATGGTTGCACTAGTTCATTTTTTTTTTTCTTCTCTCCCCATTTTTGCCCCTACAGTTCTCTAATTCCATCCAGAAACAGGTTATTGGTCAGAAGGTTTCTTGTGTGATCTTTATGACAAAGAGGTTTGCCTACGTCTGTGCTGGTCACTCTTTTTTAAATTGAAACTTCAGTGAGAAAAGGCAGGGGAAAATCTGTAATTCTTAATTCCTTTGTGGCTGAGTCTGGAGACTTTACTTTCCTGGAAACTGATGGGTGTGACTTGCCATTATTCTCTGTCTTACCATCTCAAGAAGATTAAAAGGCCAGCCTGCATTCCACCAGCTTTGCTTAAGCCTCAGGTGTTTAGCCTGTCTTCTGTAAACACACCTTCCTTCTCCAGCTGGAGAGGAGGGGAGAGAGGTGGAAAAAAAAATGTGCATGAGTGTGTGCAAACCATGTCCTTGGTGAGTCCCAGCCAAGGAGTGGGTGGTGGTGTCAGCTCTGATGGAGGTGGGGAGCTGGACCTGAGTTTCACTGGGGTTCTCTATAATGATATCATGTATTCTCACACTCTCATGCAAGAACTTGGACATTCCAGTGTGATTTGGGACAGAAGGTGCAAACTTGCAGTGTTGCCAGTTATTGTCACTTCACCCACGGCTGAAACGTGGCCAGGGTGGAGGCAGAGGTGACAGCCCCCATGGCCAGGTGACGTGGGGTGCTGTGGGTCGGTGGGGACGGGGAGCCTTGTCTGCCTGAAGTCGGGAAGGGTTTCATAGGAGATCGTGTCTTTCATAAAGTCAATGAAAAAAGGGCTGGAAAAAGAGTGGATTTGGGTCTGTGAGCCTTTCTGGAGGTTGATTTAGTGTTTGGGCGTTATTGTTTATTGATGTTTATTGATGATGGAAAAAGAGTGGATTTGGGTCTGTGAGCCCTTCTGCAGGTTGATTTAGTGTTTGGGTGTTATTGTTTATTGATGGGTACAAAGTTCCTGGGTGGTGGGAATCTGTGCAGGCATCGTGCTGCATTCCTCAAACAGAATAGACCTTTCATATTTTTTTATCATCTCCAAATGAGAGTTCTGTCCCACTGTGGGTTTTATGATGATCAAATTAAACAGGTGTTATGTGCTTAATCTCAATCCCATTAGATAGTGGTGTCCATGTGCTGTGCAGCAGCTCCTCACATAGAGAGGGTATTGGCTTTTCTACTGAAATGTCATGTCTGAAGCGGTTTGTAAACGTTTTATATTCACAGACAGCCTAAAAGAAACATGGTAAGAGGGAAAGATGCTGTCAAAAGAAACTGAGAGCAGTCCTCCTGTGGTTAAATAAAGGAGACAGCTACAGACAGAAAAAAAGGAAATGTAAATAAATAGATGAAAAAAATAGAATAACTCCCAATTTAAATATTTCAATCTATAGGAACCTCATGGCATCCTGAAACTGAGAGCAGTCCTCCTGTGGTTAAATAAAGGAGACAGCTACAGACAGAAAAAAGAAAATGTAAATAAATAGATAAAAAAAATAGAATAACTCCCAATTTAAATATTTCAATCTATAGGAACCTCATGGCATCCTTGAGTTGTGTTTTCCCCAGCACCATTTTCTCTTTGTGTCAGCAAGGGGGCTGTTGTACCAGATTTTTGGCTTGAGTTGTGTTTTCCCCAGCACCATTTTCCCTTTGTGTCAGCGAAGGGGGCTCCCGTACCAGATTTTTGAAAGAAAACATAATTATAACCGAACCTTTGCCTCAAAAATGGGCTATTCTTTATTTTGTGATTTGTGGGGGGAGGACGGCGAAGCAACACAGGGACAAACCCATCCTTTCTGTGTGTGTGGGCAGGGTGCCTTCCTCTCGCTGCGACGCTGCTCGCTCAGAACAGTGACCTGCAATTCTCACCACTTCCGAACCCAGGGATTCCTCCAGTCTCTATTTTTTTTTATTTTTTTGAAACCTGACAAGCCACTGCCTGGGTACCCGGAGCACAGGTTTGCAACCCCAACGTGTGATAAATTAGACCTTTCACTCGAAGTTTTTCCTGGCAGGAGTACCAGAACAACCCTCTGAATAGCTACTACTGCTGAATTTTAAAATCTTCCTGGCTCTTTCCTCAGCCAAAACTTAAAGTTACAGTCAACTGGAGTTTGGCGAAGTGTAATGTTCTGTAACCTTATCTTTTTATAACAATCATGTTTATTGGTATTATACAGTGTGTTATAGGGCCCCTCCATAGAGCCGGGGTGCTGGGGCTGTTGCAGCAGGGTGTCTAGTTTAGGTGATCCTAACAGGGGTTTCAAAGGGCTGTAAAACCAGCCCCGTGGTGTGGTCCAGGGCTGCAGACCCTGTGGCTCAGGAGAGGGATGCTCTGCTCTCCTCGGGCTGCTTCGAGCAGGTCCAGCCTGTCTCTGTCTTGGTCACTGGTGGAAAGACAGTCACACGCTCCTTAAAGGACCTCAAAGGGGAGCCCAGACTCTTTTCTTCAATTAAAAAAAAAAAAAATTAGCATAAACCACCAAAATGTAACATCTGCTTAACTTCTTGGATCATCCTGAATCCATGCTTTTTCCCACCCAAATCTAAATCACTGTGATGGCTGAATTTGGTCTGATGCATAGAATTAAAACTCAAACACACATGTGTTTCAAACTGAGAGCTGCAGTTTTCCACTTGTTCTACCAGCAGAGGCTGAGTTCAGGTGTTTGAGTTTCCCCTAAAATGACTAATAAAACTCCAAACATCTAAAGGTGCTTGCAATAACTTAAGAGTTAATAGCCCTGTTATCAGCTCTTTCGGGAACAAAGCAGGGATCAGACTTTGCATCCTGGCAGTAGGAGCTGGAGAGGTCCTGTCCTTTACCCTCACTCAAGTCTGAGTAAAGGTCTCTTTCCCCACCCAGCTGATAGAAGACCTGCAAAGCTTAAAAAAAAGGATATTTCTCTAGGATCTTGGCACCTCCACCTTAAACACCTGCAACCACCTTCTCTCTGCGAACTGAGGATGACTTTGTGGGTGCTCTGTAGGAGGAAGGTGATACTCCTGTTGGCCATGGGTCCAAAGTCTGCCAACAGGCCATGTAAACCTGTAGGAAACCATCTGCAGTGGCTCTTGCACGAGGAAGGGGCTTGTTCCTGTTGGGATTTAGGAGAGTGAGGCTGAGGAAAGCAAGCCTGGGTGGGTGGTTGTTGGGGAGCTGCAGAAGAGGGCTGCAGCATTTCTATGAGTATTGTAGGGGAGTTCCCAGCCTTGGCACCTCTTTTTCTTGACATGAAAATTACTATTTTCAGCTCTGGATTTGGACATGACAAACCTTCCGATTTCTGACCTTTAACTCTATTTCTTTCAACTGTTTTTGTATCAAGCCACCAATTTGGACTAAAATCTTCCCAAATCCAAGCATCACCTTAAATAATGGGACTTGGTGAATTACTGTCTTCCTTGCTGCTGTTGTCAAATTTTCTTCACTCCAAGAACACAAGGACATACACCTTCCTGGGAGGAATGAGGCAGCCCTTGGGTTTTGTACCATGAAAGAGCATGAAGGGATTAGTATCTCCTGAGCCACTGAAGGCAAGAAAAAGCTGATACTTTGGCTCACCAAGGGAGTTACTTCAATTTCTTCTTCTTAGAAACTGATACGTCATCACTTCAACAATATTATTTATGAGGGTTTTTTCCTTATTTTTCAAGCATAGAAAAAAAGTCTTGCCATGTTTTAGGAACAAAATGAGTATTTTACACACATACCAATAGCTCTCTGGAAAGCACTTAAATTTACAAGCTGTTCGTAAATTTACTGACAGTTGGCAACACTGCATCCAACACACAGGAACCCTTTTGGAAAATAGATCTATTGTAAATAACATATATTGCAGCTTAATCTGAGCGTGCTTTAGCTCAAAGTAGTTTTAACAAATGTGTTACCTAATATATTTTTTAAAAAGCTATTTGACCTGGAAAGATGATTTCAGTATCTGAAAAGCTATATTGAAAAAAAAAAAGTAGTCACCGTCTCTGAATGTGTCTCAATGGAAATCTTTTGAGAATACCTTTTTCTGGTTTTAGAGATGTTTGAATATTTTATATATCTTCTGCTGTAGTTACATGGAACTTGAATTAATCTATTGCTGGTATCCCATATAGATGGAGAATCTTGATCTTTTAGGGTCAGTGGTAGTTATTTGCATTTCAATCAGGAGCTGGTTTATATACAGAAAAATCATTTTTGCATATGTGCACACTCAGCTGGGCATTATAACTTGCAGTTTGGATTTAAGGTAGTTTAGGTTTATGTACATGTTGGAGTGGCACTTTATCAAGACAGCCAAAATTTATTTGTATTATGTCTGATAAAGGGTTGTAAAACTTGAATTAGTGAATCTGATATAGAAACCCCATTGCTGTTATCTTTATATTCCATATTTCTGTGACTGTAGTGGTACTTAATAGCTGAAAAACTAGTTTAAAAATCGCCAAGCAGGTCTATGTCCTTCTGCTGTTGGTGGCCCCAGAGCTGGATGTGGTACAGTCCATACAGAGGGATCAAGCACAGGGTTGCTGACCTGAGGGCTCTGCTGGAGTCAGCCCTGGAGCCTGTTCCTCACCAATAAATGGGGTGGGATCAGATCCTCACCAATAAATGGGGTGGGATCAGATCCTCACCAATAAATGGGGTGGGATCAGATCCTCACCAATAAATGGGGTGGGATCAGATCCTCACCAATAAATGGGGTGGGATCAGATCCTCACCAATAAATGGGGTGGGATCAGATCCTCACCAATAAATGGGGTGGGATCTGCAGCCTGCAGAGTTCAGAAACTTTATGCAACTTATCCAATGTTATCTAGGGCTTGAAGTCAATGGGAGACTTTCCATGGATTTCATCAGGAGCTGCATCCATCCAAGGCTGAATTAAAAACAGAACCTAAACCTCGTGGCTCCCAGGCGTTTGCTTTGCAAAGACCCAAGCACCAGCTGTGTTGCAGGATGGACAAAACACTCGAGCAGCTGGTGACAGGAGCAGTTTTCATCCTCTTTCACTTGTGTGGTTAAAGATTGTGAGCTTTGAGGCCACCTCAGCCTCTGCTGCTGCCCCAGCTTCTCATCCACAGTCCCATGGGAGCAGCTCAGCCCCCCCGTCCCTGGACTGGAGCTGGGGGGGACACGGATGCTCCGCAGGGAGAACACAGCCCCGTGCAGCAAAGCAAGGACTGTGCATGGAAAGGGCTAGGAAACATTATATTGCTTTTGTCTAGCCCTAATGAAAATAAATGAGGGCTTCAATTTAAAGTAGTTACTAAAAATTTGTTCTTTCCTCTGCCCTAATTCCAAAACCGACTTGCAGCTAATTAGACTGAGCCACGCACACCCTTGCTGTGCTGCGCTAGTGTAAACAACAGCCATCTGAGTTTCATTACAATAAGGAAATAAAATAAACACGGGGCCAGAAAACAGTAGTTTGGGCATGGCTCATTACAGCACAATGCAGTTAAAATTGTTTTGTAGAGGCAGGAGGACCGGGCAGGGTTTGAAGGGGACTCTCCTCATGTTTCTGTCCTGAGCTTTTCCTCCCCTGTGCATCACGGGGGGAAAGTGAAGCCCCTGCTGCTCAGCTCCTGGCTAAAAAACACCCCTGAAGCCTGGAAATGGTGCTTTGCTGCAAAACTGCCTGTATCCCCTGGGATTCCTCGGGAAGAAGCTTGGGTGAAATGTGGCATTTACCATCCCAGGGCTGAGGTTTGGGAGTGCATTACAGGACTGTACTCTGTCAGGCTGCTCCGTGTGCTGCTCTTGGGGGTGAAAAAAAAAATCACAGCTTCTTTTTCCCCTCCCCTTTCTCTTTTAATAATAACTTTGCATTCTATGAATCACAGCTTCTTTTTCCCCTCCCCTTTCTTTTTTAATAATAATTTTGCATTCTGTGGAGAGGAACCCCCTACATACATCTTGCATGAAATCTCTTCTGTACAGCAATTGCTGCCCTCTGGGTTCTGTTGCTCAGAGCCCCTGAGCGCAGCAGGTTGAGGAGACATTTCCAAGGCAGCACCTTCACCTCCTTCTGAAGTGCCCAAGGGCCAAAGTTTCTGAGCTCCCTGGGATCTCAGGCTGTGGTCCAGGCTCTCAGCTCTTCCTTCCCATCACCCTTCAGCTGGAGAGGAGGAGGAAGGAGCTCTAAGAGGGAAGGCTCAGTACTTTTTCTTCTGCTAGATCCCTCCCAGGGGCTGGAATCCTCTCTGCACCTGTACATACCGATGGAGAACTGAACTGGAAACCCACAGGCAAAAGAGCTGATTTTGTCCAAAGCCTTATCCTCCCTTGCACATGTGCTGTGTGAGATGTTCTCATTCTCACTGGATTCTGAGTCATGTTTCCAGAGCCCAGCCTGAGTTCATCTGGGCTCGAGCTCTTATTGATCTGGCTTTTCCTGGATTAGCCCATGGTTAAACACAGATGGGCAAGAGATGGCAAAGCCAGACTTGCCAAGGTGAAAGTGCTGCTGCTGGTTGGGTGAATTGAGTCCTCTCCTTGTCTGGCACCAGGGCAGGGTTTTCTGCTGGCTCTGCTCCTGCCGATCTGTCTGCAGGTGTGCTGGGACGTGGGCTTCTGGTTATCGCTAGACGCAGTTCTGCAACTCATTAGAAACTTTTCTTCCTGCCAAGGCTACAGAGGGGGAGAAACATTCTGGTTTAGGATACTTACAACAAAGCCAAGGCTACAGAGGGGGAGAAACATTCTGTTTTAGGATACTCACAACAAAAAAGTGGTAACTTTAGTGTGGGGGAAAGACCTGCTCTGACAGATGCAGCCTCAGACACAAGGATGAGCCAAGGATTTCACACTGGTCTGGCTCGTGTTGTCTTAACAAAAGGCAAATCATTCTTGATAATTCTTCTCAGTGAAGGTGTTTCCCTAGATTGTGTTTGCTACAAGAAAACATTACTTGAACCTTGAATATTAGAGATTTATTTATGTAAGATAATATTAAATATTTTACTGGTTTAGGAGTATAATTAGAAAATTCCTTGAGTCATAAATCCAAATCCCTGTGAGGGTAACCTGTTATTTTATCTGTCAGAAATGCAAAAAAAAAGAATACTCTTTACAATGACTTGGATGTTTTCTAAACAAGCTTTAAAACAAAATTCAGCCTCTGATCCTCTCAAGGGCCAAGTTCTCCAGTTCCCACTGACTTTGAAGGGCTCTGTGTCCCCCCCCCCAGGATTCAGATCTTAAGTTAGCACTGAGCTTTTAAATAATTAAGAAAAATAACCTGGATGGCTGCACAGTCAACACGGGAAGAAAAAAAGAAACTTGACTGAAAAACCTCTGAAAGTCCAGAGACATCACAAGACCAGCTTAAGAACTGTTTTATAGCCTAAAATCTTATTTGCACCTTTGAATTGACCATTTTATTCCATAGAAATAAAAATAAGCCTCTCCTCTTTCAGAGCACTAGGGGAAGTTATTTGAAAAGGCGTAAAAACCCATCGACTTGGGGGACATCACAGCCATCGGTGAGGCTGAAAAGCACTGGGGTACAAAGCATTGGAGAACACTTCTCTCAAATTTGTCAAAACAAAACTAAATGCAACCTAGAAACACGTGACCTGGAATCAGCATTAAAATTAATCTGTGGAAGCAGTCCCCCATCCATAAAAGAAAAAAGGCAGCTTTTTTTTTTCCTGCTGCAGAGGTTTATAAACGATGAGTGTGTTTATAAAACTCAGACATTTGTTTAAAATGCTGAACGCTGCCCTCCTTGTGTGAACGCCCCAGTTTATGACTTTGAAGCCTTTTTTTGAAGAATGTCCTGCACATTATGAAGAAAAAAATAAAATTAAAAAAAAATGTGAGATTTGGGAAGGCTGTGCAGTGGTGTTCATGGGAGTATTTTAAACCCAGTTTGTAAAATGGGTTTAGATAAAGAAAAATAGATTATTGGTGCCTCTGTTTTCTCCCGTTTTCTTAGAGGTGGAATCTGTGAGTGACAACCCAACACATTGGATGCCTTAAGTGTTAAATTTTCAGTAGCAGCAGCAGGAAGGGATTAACTCCCTTTAGGGCAATGGGAGAGGACCTGGTGTCCCACAGCCCCGGTGTCAGTGTGTCCTCTTTGGATGTTGGGCTCAAACCATGTGGTGCTAAAGCTGAGCAGAGCCCTGGCTTCCCAGCATCCCTCTGCTTCTCCTCTTCAACAAACTTTAGGAATTTCCCAGACAGGCTTGTGGCAGTGGGGTGGCATTCCCAGGGGATGTCTGGGGGTCCTGTGCCGGACACCAGCCCAAAGCCCAGGAGGAAGCAGCACTAAGCTCTTCCCACCTCCATCCAGCATTACTCTGTGTGTGTGCACATCTCCCATGGGGTGGCTGCAGAGAAATTTAAACCCCACCGGTGTGAAAATCTGCCTTTTTCACAGCAATTTGCTTGTGGCCTTGGCTTCCCGGTGTGGTGCCAGCGTGTGCCCCCGGCTGCAGCTGCTCAGCCACACCGGGCACCGGGAGCTGGCACCAGGAGCTGGCCCTGGCTCAGGGTGACGGGCCCAGGGGCTGGTTGGCAGCTGGTGTGAGCCAGGAAGGTGAGAGCCAAAAATCCCTTTGGTTCCCCCCTGCTGAAACCTGGGGGCCCTTTGGATCAACAGCAACCCAAGGGGGGGGATATTGGTGTGGGAGAAGCGGGTGGGAAGATGCTGAGGGTGATCCCCCCTGCTGAAACCTGGGGGCCCTTTGGATCAACAGCAGCCCAAGGGGGGGATATTGGTGTGGGAGAAACGGGTGGGAAGATGCTGTGGGTGGTGGAGAAGTGTCTCCCAGCAAAGCTTCTCTCCATTTTCAGCCTTGTCCTTCCAAAGTGAGGAGGAAAGGGATGGAGAAGTCCCTCCTGGCAGGACAGGGCCATGAAAGAGTTAATAGCAGTTGTTGTGAGCTGCTGTTTTATTTTCCTGTGCATTATATTAATAAGGAGCACCTTGAAACAACAGGCCCAATTTACCCTCATCTTCAACCCCTTTTCCAAAAAAAGGAAAAAAAAAAGTAGCGTTTTTACCACTGTTTGCTTTTCCAGATTCTTTAATTTGGGTAATTGCTTGGTCAATTCTCAAAAATATATTTTCTGTCTTAAAAAAACAGCAGAAAATGACAGATCACCTTCCTTTCCATCCCAGCTTTGGCATGCGGGTCCCAGATTGTGCATTCTCTCTGCGGCGCCACACCAGCCTCCCCTACTTAATTAATTTCCCTTCGTTTGTGCAGCCTTGCACTTAAAGAGACAGTGTCCCATTTTGATGGTTTGGCTTTGGCGCGATTTCAAAAGTGTCACTTCTTAAATCTTTTTATTCTTTTCTTTTTCTCTTATTTTTTTTTTTAAACTTCCCAGTGTGCTCCATGGCAGAGAGTTGGCATTTTTATATTCCCACCACTCCCACTCTTTCTCCCCCCCCTTCCCCATCTCCTGGTTCTCTCCAAGATCCAGATCAGGCTATTTGGAAAGAGAAGGACATGTGGGACCTCGTTTCTTGACTGTGTTTGTGAGAGGGCAGCAGGGTCTGGGCTCATCATACTCTCAAGAGCTGGGATGTCCAAGAGCTACAGCATCCTCCAGGGGCTGGCTCTTGGTGTGAGAGCGTTTCCCTGTGTCAGCAGAGTCACCCCAGGCTCCTGTATCTGTGACCTCTGCCATCATCAATGATAGCAAAGGCTTTGATCCAAACACCCCAAAGCATAACTGTGTTTGACTCTTGGAGCAAGCCTCGTGCTTGCGTTGGCCGGGGTGTTCAGGTTTAAAACCCGTTATTTTGGTTCTGTATGAAGGTAGTGTTATTCTAGCTCATATCTTTCATTCCAGATCCTGGATTAAGACTTTTTCCTCACCTTTGTTCCATTTCACTCCATGCAACTGAAAGGGAAGAACGTGTCAGAAGGACTTGCTTTTAAATTGCTTTTTAAAAATCAGATTTATTACAGATCTTTATTTGTTATCTCATTTTTCTTTTTCAAAAGCTCATTGTGTGCTCTGGGTGTTTGTCAATCAAAGCCAGGGTGCTACTGTTGAGCAGCATCTCGCAAAGGCACGTTTCTATTTGTCAAAAACTTGCCAGCTCAGCTCTGAATTATTCTCCTTCCTTTTGGTGTTCCCTCCCTCCTGAACCTCGTGGTGCCCCCAGATCCTTACAGGGACCTCCTGTCCCCAGGGGATGCCTATCTTTCCTCTCCCTCCCTTCACCAGTGCTGCCTGACGCTGGGGGGTTTTGGGGAGTTTAAAAGCAAAACAGAGATCTGAATGGACTAAGGCAGTAAATACCATCAGGAATCAAGAAGACAGGCTGCAAACTTTTCCATGTGTCTTGCAAATGTTGGTAAAGTGGACATTACAGCATCTGCAAGTTATATTTTTGCACCTCCTACAAAGGTTTGAGTAAAGGCTTCCATCAGCTTCGATGGGCTCTAAAATCATGGAGCAGCTGGCTTGTTTTGCTGCAGTTGGAAGCAGAAGTGCCAAAGTGTATCAGATTTTGCTGGTCCTGTGCTTTTTCTCTCTGGAGGCGCTGGGCAGCCTGATCTCACAAAAGGTATGGAGTTGAGTTTTCAGACCTCCAAGGTTTTTACCATTTGGATAAGCATCAAACTTGTCTGAAGTGAACTGAAACTCCATGTGGCTTGAGGAGGGCTCTTTAAGAAGAATCTGATATTTCTTTTTTCAAGCTCAATAAAGAGAACCTGCTGAGACCAGAAATGTTTTCTGCTCTCTGTGCATCTGTCCTCAAGAATTCAGAGATGTCTCTTCCAACACCACATCCAGCTGTCCCAAGCTTCTAGGAAGCTCAGGGATGAGGGCTCCTCTGGACAAAAGGACATTGCAGCTCCACTGTACGGGCTCAGAGTCCCACGGAGACAAGGGACAAGTGTCTGCAAACTCCCACCTCCCATTTTCTGCAGAATAGAACATCCCTTTAAAAGAGCAAAAGCTGGCAGGGGTCAAGCCTGGTGCCACAACCCCACTAAATTCAATCAAGTAAAATAGTCTCTAGTCAGAACTTATCTCCTCCCGAAATAAAACATACAGTAGAAGAAGAAACAAATTGCTTGACACCTCATTAGCAATTGTAGGCAGACTCCATTTTCACTCCAGGGTCTCGTTGGAGTGATTTGTGAGGCAGCTTTTTCCCTGCCTCTGCCTCTCCCCTTAATAGCCCACGTTTTGAAGGAGTTGGAGGCAACACAAGAACAACAGTGATTATTTGTGTTCTTCTGGGACGCCCGTCCCGCTGTCTGCTGCCGGCGTCCCCCTCTACCTGGTGTTGTTTCTGGAACCTGAAGCCTGTTTCACGTTGCTTCTGTGCGTGTGTGGGGCTGAGTGTTGGGAGGACACAGTTAGCCTGGAGTGAGATAACCAAAGCTCGTGTGTCCTCTCGGAGCTAGAATGTTGATTAAAAGTCACCAGCTGACTGGATGCTTGGTGGAGGAGACCTACTACTAAGCCCAAATGTGTGGGTGTTGGGTGAACGTTGTTGCTTCAGGGCTTGAGAAAAGTTGTTGGCCAACTGTTCTCATGCTGCAGAAGAGCACAGCCCAGAAAGATGAAAGAAAAGGAACAAGCCTCTCTCCTATAACGATCAATTTGTTCTTTCTTAATTAAATGTCCAGCCTTATCCCAGTTTGATCCCACCACACTTCCTCTACAGTTTTGCCTTGTCATCTTGGCTTGAAAAGCAATTTAATTTCAATTTCAAGACCTTTTTGTTCTTGGGGATATCTTTTTTTTCTGAATCCATCCACCACCCACTCACCACAGCAGGACGTGTCTCTCAGGAAACTGCTTCCATGCTCAGTAATAATTTTTGAAATGTAAGCACATCAAAAAGGACTTTGACAAACACAGTAAGACTTTTGAGGGAACCGTTTGTTGTTGTGTTGAGAGTTTTTTTTTTTTTGGTCTACATGCCCATTTTTCAAATCCACACACAGGAGCAGATGACTTATCTGGAGCAGGAGCAGAATGAGCCCAAGGGCAGTGATTTGGAAGCCCAGCCTTGAACATTCCTGCTATAAAGCATCAGTCTAGGAGAGGGATTGCAATTGTTTCTGGAAATTAACATGTTTCTCAATTGCCAGGTAGCTGCTGTGCCAGGGAAAAGAGTTATGTTGCTGTGTGTTTTGGTTTTGATTTGACTTAGAAGTGGACAGGAATAAACCAGGACTGAAAAAAAAGAAAAATCTTATTTGAGTTGTAGGCTTGTCATTGTCTTTCATTGGAGTCTCACTTTAAATATTCCATATCATCTTTCAAAAAACAAGCTTCCTCTTTCTATATCAGAAAATAAAAAAGGTGGTTTTCTTATTAGAGTAGGTAGTGGTGGTGTGTCAGTTAAACAATGTTTTAGTCCCTCAAAACTGTAATACTGAGATCAGTGTTTGTGATTATAGGCCATCGTTCTAAGGAAGCCATTGTCTGTAAGACCCAAACTGTGAACTTCTTGCTCTTCAGCAATTTCTTTAGTTGTTTATAGGTTTCTTTTTCAGCAGTGCATCCTGAGATTCTTCCCCCATAATTTAGTTGTTCCTTTTTTTTTCATTTCATGACACTAGATTTAATTCTTCCTCTGATTAAAATATTCAAATGTTGGGCAGTTTAACCTTGCAAATAGGAATGAATTTTCACTGTTAAGAAACAAAAAAAAAAACAAGAGAAAAAACTCAATCAAAAAAAACAACTAGAAAAGACCAGATAATCGCCTATCTGTTTGAATTCCTTGTCCCTCATTGCTTTCATGTAACAATATTTCATCTTGGCTGATTTCAGCCATTTAGCAGAGTCTGAGCCACGCTCCGGAGATGCCTCGCTCTCCCCACTGATTTCGGAACGGCCACAGATGACTGTTTCAGACTGAACTCCTAACATTCAGCAAGCTAAAAATGTGATGGAGTGTGTCTTACCTGGGCAAGAGAGGCTGGAATGAAAATGATACCTGGCGAAATTGTGTTTGAGAGCTGGGGGGAAACTGTTGCTATCAATTTTCTCTGCCTTTTTTTTTTAAGGGAACAGGAGAGCGCAATTGGTTCTGATAAAAGGGATATTGTGTGACTAAGGGCAGCTTTGAGCTGAATGAGCAGCTACTCCGGGGCTGGTACAGTAGCAAAACCAGCAAAGCCATGAATATATTACCCAGGGATCTAAGGCAAATGCGTGTTGTATTGGATACACGCTGTTGAATGTAAATCCGTAGTGGTGAAATACTGTATATTTATTGTGCAAGCTGGAGCTGAAGACAGTTTCTGTTTGATGGACTCCCGGTGATGAATGGATTGTTTCATTCCAGCAAATGAACTGTCAGAAACAATGGCTACACAGTACAATTTCTCTCCCCGTCCCCAAAGGGCAGGAAAGCTCTGCAGCCAAAATAAAGTTGTATTTTTTTGTTAAGTCTAGCGAGATGGCAGGCTTGGGTAGGAAATTCAGATGAATGGATATGGGTAGTTTGACCTTAATAAAGCTCACCTCTCTTAGCTGAAAGCATCTATGTTGCAGGCAGATTTGTTTCATATTAAAGTGAGATAGAGGTAGGTATCTGTCCAGGGAAGATAATGGAAGTGCTCACTCTGGTTGGGGTCAGATGTAGGTGTTTGGGAGAGTCCCACTGCCACCAGAGAGAGAGCAATGAGGTAAATTGGGTCCTGGGCACGTCCCTGTCTTCTCCTGCATGTGAGGAGCTTAGGACCCAGGTCTGGGGAAAGGGGTCTCCTTGCTTTTCTGGCAGAAATACGTGGTGGTCCCACAGGACTTTGATCATAACCCGTGTTTGATATTGTGGAAGGATTGGTCCCTCTGCCATCAGAAGAGGGAGGAGCAAAGCAGCATCAGACTGTCCTGGCCAGGGGAACGGCCAGTTTTTGAAGACTGGAAGCAACCCCCTGAGGTTTGGAAGAGGTGAACCAGCTTTGCAGCTGTGTGGTCTGTCCTGCAGCTCATTTCTGAGGGGTGGGAGAGATGGACACCAGACCTACTACAGACCCCCTGCTCAGCTGTCAGACCACTCTTCTGAGGTGCCTTCACCGGGTGTCCAAAGCTGCAGGACTTCCCTCCACGAGTCCTCGTGGCTCTTTACCAGAATTATCCTTAACTTTTCCTCCTTTGTAGCTCTGCACTTAATGGTGGGTTTATGCCCAGACATTGAAAACACCACTCAGATGTAAATTCCTTCACATTTCAGATGCTCTTTCTCTTCATTTTATGGCTGAGCTCTCCTTTCTTTAGGGCTAGGGAGCCCTGTGCTTCCCAGCTCTGGGGATCCCCCAGCCCTCCCTGCCACCAGATGCTGGGTATTCACAGGAATCCTGACGAGGACACAGCACTAATTAGCCATTGGCAATAGCAGGTCTGGCTGCACTGAGTTACCCGGGTCTCTGAGCAGGAAAAAGTGAGGTAGACAAACATCACACTACATAACCGACCGTGACATTACATCAGTGACTATGATAAATGATAAGAAAAACGAGGGCTGGATTTCATTTCGTTCCAATTTTTTACAGGTTCACAAGCAGAAACAGGCTGTGAAGTCGGTCCTGAATGAGATCTTCTCGGCCGAAATCTTTTCAGAGGCAAAGTGCTTTTGGGAGCAGCGCTGAGGCAGAGGAGCCCTGGGCTGTGTGTTTGGTGAGTGATGGAATTCAACCAAGGCTTTGAAGGAAAATAGCGTGTTGCAAAGTGCAGGTGGTTAGAGATAGCTGAGATTGAGAAACGTTCTTGGAAGCAGCTTTTTGCAGCTAGGGGAGAAGGAGCTGTGCTTTGTAATTTCCCAAATATTTTTATTATTTGTCACTTTCTGAGATAATTTCCTGGACGTAGCTTTATCTAAGAGGAAAAATAAAATCTAAGAGTAATTTGGGGTTTTCCTTTCAAAGAAGTAGTTTCTGAATATTGTGGACTGAGCAGAGGGCTCTTTCAAACAGATTCCTTCTCTTCTTAAAGGGCTGGTCTTCATGTGCTGCAGGACAGACAGACACCACACCAGGCTATTTCCATATCTTGTGCTTATTGTAATAAGGAAAGTTTTTTTAATTCTACTAACAAATTGCCAGTAGGTTTAGAAAGGTTTAGAAAATAACGTTAGATTAAACCCTGCTGTAATTTCTCAGTAGAATAACTTGTTTACACCATTTGTAGAAAAGCCTGGACATTTAATTTATGACCTGGGATCCTCCTGTGTCAAGACAGAACAACGTGCAGGAGCAGCAGCGGGAATAACGACAGTTTTTTCCCATTTCTGCCCTCTGTCCTTCAGCCAGATTTTGTCTGCTGCAAAATTAACACAAGCAAAAGTCAATCTGTGAAAGTATCCAGAAAAAAAGCCTGATTTGGGTGCTCCCGGGTGGCAGGGTTTAACACACTTTCAGTTGTCACATTCAGAGAGATTTTACTGGCTCCGGCTGCTTCTGCATCATCCCTGCTTGAGGCTATCACACACTGACAATTATTTCTCCCTCCCCCTCACACAGTTAAGCTGTGAACATCCTTTGCCTTTCTGCTTGGCTTTTAGAAAGGAGAATTTCTATTTTCTGATTGGCAGCCCTGTGTTCTCCCTGGGGGTGCTGCTGGGTAGGGGGCTCTGCACATCTGGGCAGCCCAGTTGTTGGGTCTGTACATCCCAGGGGCTTGCTGTGGCAGAGGGGAGGTGGAGGGAAGCCTGGTGTGCCCGTAAAACACGGACTGAAAGCAGCTGATAACTAATTTTAGAAGAAAAACATGACCTCAGTTTATTCCACATCTGGTCATGATGCAAGTTTCAGTGGCAAAAATCAGTCTGAGGGTTAAAGAAACCCCACGTCTCGTGGCTCTGTGTGGCTTAAAAGCAATCTAAAGACTGCATGAGTCATTGTTATTAGATGCCAATTAGCAGTAACCTGATGTTACTCAATAGAGTCCATCCATCAGTGAGTAATTTTGGCATCGACTGACAGATTCATTTGCAAAATTGCTGTCAGGCAGTGCTGTCCTGCAGCCCCGAGAACGTGCTCTCTGCTGCCTGACTGTGTCCTCCTGGCTGCGTCCTGCAAAGGGGCTCTCACAAACCTCCTCCAGCTCCAGAACAAGCGTGAACGTGATCTTCAACCCCGACACCATCCCTCCTGGACCTGTGTGTGAACTCACAGCATCACCACCTCCATCCAAGAGACTGCCAAAGGTCTGGTAGCTGAGGGAGAGGGACCTGGGCCACCGGCTGCTTCCCAAGGTAACTTCATGGTGGAGTCTGGGGCTGTAAATCAAGGCTGGCTGACGTTAAGGACGGGCAGGTACAAGGAGAGAGCTCTGGAGATTGGAAAATATGCTCATCCCTGGGAATGCTTTTCGCTGCCAGCAGCTTGAGTTTCCTGTTTGTGCCAGTCGAGCACCCAGGCCGAGGTGGGACTTTTCGAGCTGCTCCTTTAAATCAAACATCGGGGAAGAGGGATCAAGAAGACAAACGAAGAAAGCAAACAAAGAAGGGCAGTTTCTAAGAAACCCTGGAGATTTATGGCCTCTCCACCTGATCTCACGCCAAGTTTATTTGATCTTCGTCCGCTGCTGCCAAAGGGGAGCGTCCGGATGGACCACGCTCCCACCTGACGTCGGCCCTGCCTGTTTTTTTCCAAGCACAGCTGAATCCAACCAGCTCTTGGGGTCACACATGAGCTGGTGCTGCCTGTAAACAAGCTGCTTCACTAGTGATTTACTGAGCATGAGGCATCGCCCTGTCTGCTCTAGGGAAAGAAAAGACAAAAAAGCTGCAACGTGTAGCAGGACATGAAGTCAGCCCTGCAGCTGCCTCTGGAGTAGGTGTGGAGGACAGAGGTGCTTTCAGCCCCTACTTTCAGAAATGAAGGACTCTGGTCAAGTGGCCCGGCTGGGGATACACAGCTCGGATAGAAACAGGGGGCTGCATCAGCAAACGTCTGGAGATGGCTCTCCTTTGGTGGCAAGCAATGCAAAGAGCAGACAGAGCTGTTTCAAACCAAAGAACAGTTGTGCAACTCATCATCTCCAAAGTAAACTAGATTTATATTGATACAGGCCCAGGAGCCTCCAACCTTCTGCTCCGTATCCCAGAGGAGACACTTTTACTGATGGGCTGGGGCAGCTGAAGGTCCACACTGTGTTTCCAGCAGCCACAGGAGAACATCTGCCAGGGGAGCAGAAACCTGGTGTGGGAGCAGGCTCTGTACAACTCCCAGAGCCACTGTATTCTTGGTCATGTGTACGTGTTACCAAAAACACCAAACCTCGATGACAAACTGTGTTTGAGTAAAGGGTAGGGGCAAGTCCTACCTCCATTTCAGCTCTTTTTTTTAGTTCTCAACAGTCTGCAGTTCTCGCCTGCTCGTTTGGCTGAAGTTAGGGCTGGCTGTATCAGCCAATGTTTGTACTGAGTCTAAGAATGTTGCTGCTTGGCTCTCAGCAGTAGTAATCCCCTTTTTTTCACTTGTTTTGTGCCTATAACTTTTGCAGAACCAGGAGAACTATTACAGGAGACTTTGTCTCAATTACTGTTATCGCTTCAGTAAGACACTAAGATGACAACAGGCATCATCTGCCGTTCAGGACCCTTCAAACTTCAGGGAGTTTGTAGAAATAATTGGAGAAAAGTCTTGCTCTCAAGACTGGAAGAGACCATTACAGTTGTGTCGGCTGAGCTTTGCAAGTGGTGATATGGGAGATTTTAAGGGAGACAGAAAATAAGGAAGCCCCAGAAGACCTACACCCAGGAATAAGCTGGAAACATCTGCGTGATACAGCAGCCACTTTCCTTTCCGTAGCCAGAAGCCAGCGGAGTCTTTTATATACTGATCCTTCAAGGCAGAGCTGCTGTTTTCTGCCCAGGGCTTGATTAAATATTGTATCCCTGTGTGAAAGAGCTGTGAGAATGCCCGTTTGTGTGCACTGGTGTCTAAATATTTGCCTGTGATCTGCTCGATGACCCAGTGCTCCAGGGAACTGGGGGGAGCTGCCAAGCCAGCGTACCCTGACCCCTCACAAAGCCACACAGCCCTTTGCCAGCACGGGACAATCGTTCAGCCTGTGGTGACAAGCACAGGAGGTAAAGCCTCAGGGAGGTCTTAGCTCTCTTCTCACTTCCAGAGGTGGTTCCTCTTCCTGTGAGTGAAAATAAGTCTCTTTCCTTCACTTCTAGCACTGCTTGCACAGCCCTGGAGCGCCCGTCTAGCTCCCTGGGGACACAGTAGTAGCTGTGATTTTCTTCATAGCCGGTCCAGAGCTCAGCAGTAGTGGTGGCATCTCACCAGTAGGAAGAGTCCAGCAAGGCAGACCCTGTCCTGTTCCACACTCACCATCCTGGCTTTTCAGGACACTATGTCCCAGCTCCAGAGTTCCTTTCCTCTTACCCTCCCGGATAAGAAGGGCTCCTCCTTGCTGCAGGCATGAGGTTTGGACATCATGCCCTGCACACACATGAGAACACTGTAGATGCTTTCTCAGGGGTATTTTGGTTGTTCTCCCAGGGGAGGCTGAGCAGGGAGCTGATACTTTACTTCCCAGAAAAGAAAGGACAAAGCTCCAGGGAGTGAGGAGGCGGGAAGCAGCATCCTGTGAAGGCTTTGAAGGCTCTGCCCTCTGGAGAGAGTCTCAAACCTCTTGCCTCCAAGCCACAAAGCCCAAAGAGGTGTCTTATTGTTGGAGGAGACATCAGAGCCCACAGACACCCCTTTCCCTTTCCTGCTGCTGTTGGTTTCCCAACCCAATCCCGCCCTGCTCTGACCCACGGTGGGAGATGCCGGGAGCAGTAGAGCTCTCTTGTAAGGGTTGAATCCCAGGGACGTGGTGTGTGTCTGCTGGGGAAGCAGGTCCTGGCTGCCCCGTGGGTGAAAAGCCACTGAAGGGGAAGCTGCAGAGCTGACCTGAGGTGGAAACACCACCCAGATCTTACCCTCTGCTCCCTGTTGTCTTGTTTGCACGGGCAAACGCAGTATCCATCTCTTTTTTTTTATTCTCTTGCTTTTTACACAGAGGGCTGCTCTCCCCCTTACTTGGGCCAGTTTCCAGCCCCAATTCATTTCCTTGCTCCCCACTCTTTCAGCTCCTGGTAGCTCCAATGCAACTGCTGTAACCTGTCCCTGTGGTCACCCGGGGGTGGCAGCCCGCGAGCAGCTTTGGTGCCAAATCAGTGGAAACTGAAGCCCTTTTAAAACCAGTCCTCCTACCATATGGCTACTGGAAATATCCCTTCATCTGACCCTGAAGGACCACCCAGGGGTTACTTAATCCTACAGTCCATCTTCTGAAAACCCACTGTAACAAGGTGTGTTAACCTCTGAGGGAGATTTGCAATTGCGGCCAGGGCTAATGACTGCAAACTCATCTCCCTTGTGACCTTCCTCCTCACACATGGAGGCTTTCATCAGGCTCCTAATATATATATTGCAGTTAAATGTCGCTGGCATAAAGAGGAGGGACACCACCTCTCTAAAACAAAATAAATAGATTGCATTGGCATCGTTCAGGTTTTTCCCCAGCCATTTTAAAATAAGATGTTTTTTTGGAAAGCCTCTACCAGGATAACTCATGTCTTCATCAACAGAGCAAATTTGTCTTTAAGAAAGAGAGCACAGTGAGCAAGAAAAATATTGTGGTCCAGCAAATGACATAGGGGTTTGCAGGGTAATTACAGCACCTCTGGCCCTTTGGCTATTTGAGCGGAAAGGGGGATGCTTGTTGGAGTTCATCAGAACTTAAGGTAGTTCCACTGAAATGCTTTGCCCTCGGTCTCCTTTCCTTGCTGGGGCTGTACCATAATTTGCCTTTTCCCTTCTCCCCTCCCCTCTCTTGGGAGAAGCATCTTGAAGGAAATGTCTTATCTGATCTTCTCAAATTGTAGCACTTTGATTAAGAAAGATCCAAACCCAGTTTCTGGTGGCGCATTGAAAGTTCTTCTTGGCTGGATATTTCAACCATGTTTTTACTTGCACCTAATTCAGCTCAGACCTACCCAGAAATCATTTGTCTGATATGAAATCAGCCAAGTTCTTCTTGGCTGGATATTTCAACCATGCTTTTACTTGCACTTAATTCAGCTCAGACCTATCCAGAAACCATTTGTCTGATATGAAATCAGCCAGTTCTTGTCTCCCTGGACCAAAATTTCAGCACCTTGGATGAGTATTTAAGTCAGGGCAAACGTACGTCTGAAATGCTTCTGAACACTATGCTTAAAAAAACTCCTATCTTGCTATTCTCACTTCCAGAGGTGGTTCCTCTTCCTGTGAGTGAAAATAAGTCTCTTTCCTTCACTTCTAGCACTGCTTGCACAGCCCTGGAGCGCCCGTCTAGCTCCCTGGGGACACAGTAGTAGCTGTGATTTTCTTCATAGCCGGTCCAGAGCTCAGCAGTAGTGGTGGCATCTCACCAGTAGGAAGAGTCCAGCAAGGCAGACCCTGTCCTGTTCCACACTCACCATCCTGGCTTTTCAGGACACTATGTCCCAGCTCCAGAGTTCCTTTCCTCTTACCCTCCCGGATAAGAAGGGCTCCTCCTTGCTGCAGGCATGAGGTTTGGACATCATGCCCTGCACACACATGAGAACACTGTAGATGCTTTCTCAGGGGTATTTTGGTTGTTCTCCCAGGGGAGGCTGAGCAGGGAGCTGATACTTTACTTCCCAGAAAAGAAAGGACAAAGCTCCAGGGAGTGAGGAGGCGGGAAGCAGCATCCTGTGAAGGCTTTGAAGGCTCTGCCCTCTGGAGAGAGTCTCAAACCTCTTGCCTCCAAGCCACAAAGCCCAAAGAGGTGTCTTATTGTTGGAGGAGACATCAGAGCCCACAGACACCCCTTTCCCTTTCCTGCTGCTGTTGGTTTCCCAACCCAATCCCGCCCTGCTCTGACCCACGGTGGGAGATGCCGGGAGCAGTAGAGCTCTCTTGTAAGGGTTGAATCCCAGGGACGTGGTGTGTGTCTGCTGGGGAAGCAGGTCCTGGCTGCCCCGTGGGTGAAAAGCCACTGAAGGGGAAGCTGCAGAGCTGACCTGAGGTGGAAACACCACCCAGATCTTACCCTCTGCTCCCTGTTGTCTTGTTTGCACGGGCAAACGCAGTATCCATCTCTTTTTTTTTATTCTCTTGCTTTTTACACAGAGGGCTGCTCTCCCCCTTACTTGGGCCAGTTTCCAGCCCCAATTCATTTCCTTGCTCCCCACTCTTTCAGCTCCTGGTAGCTCCAATGCAACTGCTGTAACCTGTCCCTGTGGTCACCCGGGGGTGGCAGCCCGCGAGCAGCTTTGGTGCCAAATCAGTGGAAACTGAAGCCCTTTTAAAACCAGTCCTCCTACCATATGGCTACTGGAAATATCCCTTCATCTGACCCTGAAGGACCACCCAGGGGTTACTTAATCCTACAGTCCATCTTCTGAAAACCCACTGTAACAAGGTGTGTTAACCTCTGAGGGAGATTTGCAATTGCGGCCAGGGCTAATGACTGCAAACTCATCTCCCTTGTGACCTTCCTCCTCACACATGGAGGCTTTCATCAGGCTCCTAATATATATATTGCAGTTAAATGTCGCTGGCATAAAGAGGAGGGACACCACCTCTCTAAAACAAAATAAATAGATTGCATTGGCATCGTTCAGGTTTTTCCCCAGCCATTTTAAAATAAGATGTTTTTTTGGAAAGCCTCTACCAGGATAATTCATGTCTTCATCAACAGAGCAAATTTGTCTTTAAGAAAGAGAGCACAGTGAGCAAGAAAAATATTGTGGTCCAGCAAATGACATAGGGGTTTGCAGGGTAATTACAGCACCTCTGGCCCTTTGGCTATTTGAGCGGAAAGGGGGATGCTTGTTGGAGTTCATCAGAACTTAAGGTAGTTCCACTGAAATGCTTTGCCCTCGGTCTCCTTTCCTTGCTGGGGCTGTACCATAATTTGCCTTTTCCCTTCTCCCCTCCCCTCTCTTGGGAGAAGCATCTTGAAGGAAATGTCTTATCTGATCTTCTCAAATTGTAGCACTTTGATTAAGAAAGATCCAAACCCAGTTTCTGGTGGCGCATCGAAAGTTCTTCTTGGCTGGATATTTCAACCATGTTTTTACTTGCACCTAATTCAGCTCAGACCTACCCAGAAATCATTTGTCTGATATGAAATCAGCCGTTCTTGTCTCCCTGGACCAAAATTTCAGCACCTTGGATGAGTATTTAAGTCAGGGCAAACGTACGTCTGAAATGCTTCTGAACACTATGCTTAAAAAAACTCCTATCTTGCTACTGACTGCAGTTATGCCCCATGTGAAATAACATGTATTTCTTGTGAACTTTTCAAACATTTTTTTTTTTCAAGGCTTGTATTATTTTTATCTTTACAATATCTAAAATGTGCTTGTCCCTAAGCCTTCGGGCACATGCACAAATATGACTTCAAGAGCAGTATATTCAGCTGTGTTCGCTCGTTTACGCTTTCATTGAAGTCTAAGCTCAAGTAACATTAACTGGAGTTGGGGAGGAATAAGAGCAACAATTTCAACAGACACCAGGGAGGACGATAGAAAGTTGTGTCTCTGTTTCATCTGTGTCTCAGAGCTCTTTTGGTGCAGATCAAGCCAGCAAAATAGAGGTTTAAGCTCCTGTATGAGTGTGTGTGTGAGTGCATCCCGTAGTTAATTACACGAGTGTAAAGGCACGGCTGGAGTTATGTGAATGCAACGTTGTCTGCAGAACATGCCTAAGGTTTCAGAAGCCAAACTATGTGGGATTTTATAGATCCACATAAACACCTGAACACCAACTGGAAACCCATGCAGTGCTGGGATAATAGGAAGAATATGTTCTCTGCCGTGGACGGCTTTAAAGCAATAGGTGTCTTCCTCTGTTGGCTGGAGGATCCCAGCAGTCTCTATACAATCATGTTCCAGTAATTAAACCTTAGCAGGATGAATAGCTGGGGGGTGGAGATGTTTTCTTTCATATTTCTGGCCAGATTCCAGTGGCCAAGGAGGTGTCTCTACCCACCACCTCCAGATACAACCCCAGGATGTGTGTGTGATACAGAAGCAAACTGAGAACATCCCTCTCTTTGGTCAAACACACCTGAGTGTTCCATCCCCTGGGTGTTGCCTCTCTTAGGGTGGGTGGGACAGGTTGCCCCTAAGAGCTGTTGTCCCCATCTTATAAATGAGGAAAGTGGTGCAGAAAAGGCATCTGCCTCCTGCCTCAGCCAGTGGCTGGAGCTCAATCAGATCCTAAATGTTTATGACCCTAATTAGCTCACATAAACCTCCCAAGGAGGAGACCTGGCTGCTGCAACACACAGCCCATTATTTTGGAGCTAAAATCCTCACGCAGAACCTGCATCTCCTGTGCTGTACAGAGGCTGACACGCTGCCTTTCCTGGGGTGGCTGGAGATAACAGCCCAACACCCACCCTTTCACACTGCCAGGCAGCTAGAAATGCCTTTTGGCAAGAAGCAGACTTGATCACGCTTTCTTTCTCTGTTTTATTTTAACACATCACCATTTCCTATGAGGTGACCTTCAGGCATCTCCTTGACACCAAAACCTTCACCTTAACCTGGTACCCGCTGCAGTCATTTGCAGTGATATCAGTGATCTGTAATACACAGCCATTCTCACCTGGAAATATTTTGCACAGGTTTCTGTGACAGCGGATTGATGGGGGAGATGGATCAGACCCGGTCTCTTCACCAGCGGTATGAGATTTTTAGGAACTGACCTGCTGCTAAATCTGATGGAAGGAATGCAGTGGAGGTAGGTTACCACCAACCGTAGAGTCATCTTCTGCTTATGTACAGTATGTGTCCAAGTATGAAAGGCATTTCTAAGCCTGCTGCCAGCAGTGGCCCTTTGCTAAATATTCAACCACATTTATGACACCTCTGGCCTGTGGGAATTGCCTGTCTGAGACCTTAAAGTCAATTTTCGTCCAGCTATGATGTAATTTCAATGCCTGCCAGAAGAAGAAGTAATATTTGGAAATTAAGGATCGAGGTAGGGAATCTTCAGCTGATATAAACCTTATTGACTTCAAGAGAACCACACTGGTCTACACCAGCTCTGCTGGTGGCCCAGGGTTTAAATAAACTGCCACGGGTAGCTTAAATTCGCTTTTAAGGAGGAAAGGGCTGTTGGGAATGTTGTGTTCTTATTTACATCAATTTTACTGTGCTTTGGGGTTTCTCTCTCATCCTTTTGCTTCAAAACCTGAGGACCAGAAGTGTTGTATTTTGGGGAATAGCAGCTCCCCAAAAAAATGATGATACCCATTGTCTTTCTATACCCTCAGCCAAGTGGAGTCAGCCTGTTGTGGTTGCAACCACTGTCCCTGAGCTTTATTCCTGTTCTCTAACAAGAGGTTGGACCATGAGAAGCCATCGTGCTGGCAGACAGAATAATCAGAGTGAGGGGAACTTCTCTGTGTCCTGTAACGTGGCCTCAGGGACTGGGATGGGTCACCATGTGTGGTCACCCATGCTTGATTGGTCAATATCTTTACAATATCTAAAATGTGCTTGTCCCTAAGCCTTCGGGCACATGCACAAATATGACTTCAAGAGCAGTATATTCAGCTGTGTTCGCTCGTTTACGCTTTCATTGAAGTCTAAGCTCAAGTAACATTAACTGGAGTTGGGGAGGAATAAGAGCAACAATTTCAATGGACACCAGGGAGGACGATACAAAGTTGTGTCTCTGTTTCATCTGTGTCTCAGAGCTCTTTTGGTGCAGATCAAGCCAGCAAAATAGAGGTTTAAGCTCCTGTATGAGTGTGTGTGTGAGTGCATCCCGTAGTTAATTACACGAGTGTAAAGGCACGGCTGGAGTTATGTGAATGCAACGTTGTCTGCAGAACATGCCTAAGGTTTCAGAAGCCAAACTATGTGGGATTTTATAGATCCACATAAACACCTGAACACCAACTGGAAACCCATGCAGTGCTGGGATAATAGGAAGAATATGTTCTCTGCCGTGGACGGCTTTAAAGCAATAGGTGTCTTCCTCTGTTGGCTGGAGGATCCCAGCAGTCTCTATACAATCATGTTCCAGTAATTAAACCTTAGCAGGATGAATAGCTGGGGGGTGGAGATGTTTTCTTTCATATTTCTGGCCAGATTCCAGTGGCCAAGGAGGTGTCTCTACCCACCACCTCCAGATACAACCCCAGGATGTGTGTGTGATACAGAAGCAAACTGAGAACATCCCTCTCTTTGGTCAAACACACCTGAGTGTTCCATCCCCTGGGTGTTGCCTTTCTTAGGGTGGGTGGGACAGGTTGCCCCTAAGAGCTGTTGTCCCCATCTTATAAATGAGGAAAGTGGTGCAGAAAAGGCATCTGCCTCCTGCCTCAGCCAGTGGCTGGAGCTCAATCAGATCCTAAATGTTTATGACCCTAATTAGCTCACATAAACCTCCCAAGGAGGAGACCTGGCTGCTGCAACACACAGCCCATTATTTTGGAGCTAAAATCCTCACGCAGAACCTGCATCTCCTGTGCTGTACAGAGGCTGACACGCTGCCTTTCCTGGGGTGGCTGGAGATAACAGCCCAACACCCACCCTTTCACACTGCCAGGCAGCTAGAAATGCCTTTTGGCAAGAAGCAGACTTGATCACACTTTCTTTCTCTGTGTTTTATTTTAACACATCACCATTTCCTATGAGGTGACCTTCAGGCATCTCCTTGATACCAAAACCTTCACCCTAACCCTCCACCACCTGATACCTCCTGCAGTCGTTTGCAGTGATATCGGTGATCTGTAATGTGCAGCCATTCTCACCTGGAAATATTTTGCACAGGTTTCTGTGACAGCGGATTGATGGGGGAGATGGATCAGACCCGGTCTCTTCACCAGCGGTATGAGATTTTTAGGAACTGACCTGCTGCTAAATCTGATGGAAGGAATGCAGTGGAGGTAGGTTACCACCAACCGTAGAGTCATCTTCTGCTTATGTACAGTATGTGTCCAAGTATGAAAGGCATTTCTAAGCCTGCTGCCAGCAGTGGCCCTTTGCTAAATATTCAACCACATTTATGACACCTCTGGCCTGTGGGAATTGCCTGTCTGAGACCTTAAAGTCAATTTTCGTCCAGCTATGATGTAATTTCAATGCCTGCCAGAAGAAGAAGTAATATTTGGAAATTAAGGATCGAGGGAGGGAATCTTCAGCTGATATAAACCTTATTGACTTCAAGAGAACCACACTGGTCTACACCAGCTCTGCTGGTGGCCCAGGGTTTAAATAAACTGCCACGGGTAGCTTAAATTCGCTTTTAAGGAGGAAAGGGCTGTTGGGAATGTTGTGTTCTTATTTACATCAATTTTACTGTGCTTTGGGGTTTCTCTCTCATCCTTTTGCTTCAAAACCTGAGGACCAGAAGTGTTGTATTTTGGGGAATAGCAGCTCCCCAAAAAAATGATGATACCCATTGTCTTTCTATACCCTCAGCCAAGTGGAGTCAGCCTGTTGTGGTTGCAACCACTGTCCCTGAGCTTTATTCCTGTTCTCTAACAAGAGGTTGGACCATGAGAAGCCATCGTGCTGGCAGACAGAATAATCAGAGTGAGGGGAACTTCTCTGTGTCCTGTAACGTGGCCTCAGGGACTGGGATGGGTCACCATGTGTGGTCACCCATGCTTGATTGGTCAACGCTTGTAGAGGTTTGTGAGCAGCTCAGAGAAATAGGCATTGAGTTGCCAGCAGATCCACTGGGTGGGTGACAAACCTGTGGCCGTGCTTGGTCCTGATGTGAAGGTGTCTGATTTGGTGTCTGACTTTGACTAATGCTGAGGACCAGCTGATCTGGAAAGGTGAACACAAACACTGAGGTTCCACTTTCTTGCCTTAATCTGCTTCTTCCTGAAACTTATGTCAGAACTTCCTGGAGCAAAACGGAAAGGCAGATTCACACAAAACCCCTGCAAAGCAACTGCGAGGAGCTCCCCAGCAGTAGCTGCCTGCTCCCTTCCCCCAAAGAAAAAATGTTTTGCTCCGGGGTACGCTAAAGGCACAGCAAAATGCAGATGTCAAATCTCCTTAACTTTCACTGGCTCCAAAGAAGGCTTTAATCAGTGAAATAAAGTGAAGAGTTGTGAGTTCCTTGCAGTAAACAAGTTAAACACTATTAAACACACACGTGTCTCTTTAAGGAGATGAATTGATTGTGTGTGTTTATTTTTACAGCATTATTAACTGAGTAAGAAAAAGAGACTTGGAGTTGATGCCAAGATGATATAGCTGAAACAAAGCCCAAGAAAAGATTTTTCCACTGTGCTCATTTTTTTTCCTAATAACTGTCTCCCATATCTGCCAATCTTGGGTCAACAAACAGAGGTTGATTGACAAGTTAAAATGTTTAGCTTAGCCTGCAACTCATATAAACCAATTTAAAATTTCTAGTGCAGGAGGGAGATGTAAGAGAAACAAACAATATCCCTTCCTTCCCCAGCCTCTCCCTTGAGTGTAATTTAGAAATGTCCTTGTCCTGGGCATCAGCTGGTAGGAGGGGACATCCACTTGGTCAGAGTCCAGCAGGTGGGAGCTCCTCATTCCTCCTTGCTCCACAAGGTCCTCCTGGGACTGCAAAGTGCTCAGAGATACGGGAACTCAGGATGGAGCAGGATGGTTTGAATTTGATCCATTCCCATCCTCACCAAGAGCTGTGTTTCTAAGAAAAGTGTTGTCTGCTCCGATGTGATCAGGTAACCACAGCCTTGGCTGGCACGTCCGAAATAACAGAACGGGTATGATTTTGCATTGACAATGCTCCTTCCACCCTAATGGTCTTGCGATACTTTCATGGCATGATTAAGTATTTAAACAGTGTTTTACAAGTGAGGAAATTCCAAGAGGAGGAAACCGTGCTGATGAAAAGCAAAAGCACTTAGAAGGGTGATAACTCCCGGTCTCCCGTTATGGAGTGGTGGGAAGAAAGTATGAACAGAAGCCAACTACTGAAAACTGCTGCATTTGGGCCGTTCCTTTAAAATGAGGAACCAAACTTTCCTGAAGAATTTTTTTCTTCAATCTCAAATGTAACCAGAGTGAATTTCCACTGCCCCTTCCTCCTCTCAGCCTGCTGCTGTGGGGGGCAGCTTGAGTCCAGCTTCTTTCCCCATGACAGCAGTGCTTTAAAAGCAGCCTCTTATCTCTGAATCGACTTCCTCCAGACTCTGAACATCTCCCTGTGTGGTTGCAGTGTTGAAGGGACCCATCTCTGCTGCTTTAAAAGTTCTGAGTACACCTGCAGGTTTCTTGTGCTCCAACACGGAGGCGTTAAGCAACTCCCCCTCCCTCCCCAGAAGCGCTTGTGTATTCTGTGCCTGTTTCCTTATCTTCTGTAAATATTTAGCAGCAAAGTTGTGGGATTCTCAAGATGTTTAAAAGATAAACCTACGTCATCGTAGCCCTGTCTCACAACTACTTCTGCTTAAATTATAGAGTAAAACAAATAACCCTTCCAAATTTGCTGGATGGAAAACAATTGCTTGGCTTTGATGGTGCGAGTACAAATGCCTCTGGAGTTGACACCTTGGGTGATTGATGTTTTTTGATGCTATAGGTTTGTTTTGCTCCCTCACTGTTTGTTTTCCCACTGGGCTGGCTTGGACAGGGAATGCCGTTCCTCCCCATGGAAGTGCATATTTGGGCAGCCATGGACTTCGGGATCAAAGGAGCAAAACATGCAAACACAGCGGTTTGTCTGAGGGGTCAAATGCCCTAGAACGAGCCAGGGAAGGCAGATGGATGTTGGTAAGGACATCTCAGAGTTGAGAGTAATGCATTTTGGATGAAAGAACAACTCTGATAAGACTGGTGAGTCAAGTTTGTCCTTTTTTTTAATTATTTTTATCTATTAGTAAACCTTGCTGCTGCCTAATGACTGGCATGGTCAGAGTTGGGAATGCCAACTTAAGAGATTTTTCCTGTTAGACTTCCACACTGCTCTTACTGATGAAAAATGCAAGTTATGGGACTCTATGTTCTATGAGATGTTCTTCCAGTAACCCATTGTTAATCTCATGTTACCTGTCCTTCAGCTGGAGAAAAGTGGTTCTGTACCTTTGTGCATTTGGGGCTTTTGTTCTTTAGCTCCTCAGAACCTTTCATCATGGGCCTGGGTAAGGTGTGCAAGTGCCTCCAGGCAGATGCTTTGCTTTGCTCCGTGCTGCCATCTGACTTCTGAGCTCCACAGATTAGAGGCTGTTCTGCCAGCCTGGATTTTGGATGGTTTTGAGGCAAGGGAATAGGGAACTACAGAACTGGAACTAACCAGCTGATACTCAGCCAACCACCCAAGGAACTGGTCACGTCTCCGGTGCTCAGGTCAGTAAAGTTTCCAGACCTGATGTACATTTTTCCTATGCTTTTTTTCTAAAAGGACATTGTTCATTTGCTCTGGAGGAGTCTGCCCTGATACAGTGGCCCCTAAAAATGGCCCAAATGGGGGAAGATCTGGGGGTACGTGTGGGAAGAAAGATTTGCCGAGGTGTTTCTTTTTTTTTTGCCTCTCTGGTAGGCACGTTGGGTAAGGCAGGCATTGTGGTTTCCTCAGGCAAGCCAAGGCAAGCAGGCGGTGTACCATGGGTCACTTCATGGTATGCAATGAATCAGGCTGGCAGTGGGCTGAGGCACGGCCGGGACAGGGCAGAGCCAACGTGTTCATCCAGAGCCCCCGACCCCACCACTTTGGAGACCTCCGTGTGGGCACAGGCTCCCACCCCACACACTGAGAACCTTGTTCCTCTCACCACAGTCTGGTCAGGATGTGCAAGTAATTGTTAGGATGTCGCAGAAAACTGGTTTGAGCCGAGATGGAGCTGCAGCTGTGTTCGAAACGCCGCTAAACAAAAGTGGACTGTCTCCTCCTGGGTGGATTTCCAGAGAAGGGCTTGCTTTTCATTTCCTTTGGATCTAACTTTTAGAGCTAACTTTTCCTTAACAAAAAACAGCTTTAAAATAAAGACATATTACCATAGTACGGATGTTAAAAGGAGAATAAAAATTTCTGAACGTATTGACAGCTAGATTTTGATATTTTTATTAAGATCTGTCTCTGCAGTAAAAATAATCATTGTTGCTCATGCTGCAGTTGTAAAAAGCCTTTCAAGAACTGCCCCAGGTAGGCTTCTTTTATATGATTTTTGTGTGTCTATAAATCAAAGATATTATTTGAGTTAAAATTGCATAAAGCAGGTTTGGCTGGTGAGGATAAAAGATCTTTAAGGGGAGGAGATTTTTTGGGGGGAGGAGGGTGCTAAGCATGAAGGATGAAGATGCCTGCGCACCGCCGCTCTCTGAGTTGTAGGGCACCCAAAAGGAAATGAATTAGCACTCGAAGAGTTATTGCTTGATGTTCAGTATAGTTTCAATATCTGTAAGAGTGCTGTTAAATTGTTTTGCTGTGCCTGACACTGTATTGCTTGATGTTCAGTATAGTTTCAATATCCTTAAGAGTGCTGTTAAATTGTTAAATTGCTGCTGAGCTGGAAACCAGTGATTTCCATGCCTTCCCAGTTGCTCACTGGGGGATGCCTTAGCGACGGCAGCAGCGCTGTCGCTGCTGTTTAATCTGTTTGGTTTGAGGTTTACATCCTGCGTAACAGACGTCTTGTTTGCGGCCTGACAACAAGAGCTGTTTAAAGCCATTTTCTCCTGCCAGCTGCTTTGTGGTCAGCTGGAGGGAACCCAGCCAGACGGGCTACCCTGTCATCAGATCGCTTCCCAGCGAGGGCAGCGAAGGAGATAGCGGCCGGTGGATCCCTGAAGCTGGTGAGTTTCAGAAAGCTCTTTGTTAAAACAACTGTCTTCTGCCGTCATTCCAAGAGGGCTCCATCGCTGTTCATTTCCTCTCCCTATTAAGTGCTTATCTGCAGCCAGAGGCGAGCAGCTGGGCAGAGACAGAGGGGAAATTGGAAAAGCTCGAGGCGTTGCTCTTCTCTGAGGACGAGGCAGCCAAGAGCCCTTCGCCTCCCTGCAGGTGCCTGTGGCCTCCTGGGAGCTGAGGAAGAGGATGGATGGTCAAACACAGCATTTGTCCTCTGGCACAGGAGGGACTGATGAGCACAAAAATTAATACTCAGCCTCCAGCTTTCACTCAGAGCCCCCGGCCATGGGTGGGCTGCCAGCTTCCCTCAGGCTTTGAGGGAAAAATGGAAAGGGAAACGCTCTTGTTTCAACATCAGCAAAAAATTGGGAGAATCATCAGCTACCCATGACTTTGCTTGTTTTGTTCCAAGTTCTTTCACTAGCCTGTGTTATGGAAACACCCACTCTCTCCCCTAAAGAACATACCATCTAAACAAGCAAGAGGCAGGGACTACTCCAAGGACCAATGTTTTCAATTAGAGCAACACAGGAGATGAGTTTCCTGAATCACACGAGCTGGTTTTATCTTTACCTTGATTGTCTTGTCTATGAACAAGAGTGTGCGAAAGGGAAACTCTCACACCGTTGTGCTCTTCAGGATTCACCCTGATTTTCAAGTTTTTAGGCACAGGGGAAACCCACGAGGTGCATGGGAAAAATTCAGTCTTTTCAGCTCACCCAGGAGTTTCAAATTGGATTAATCCCCTTATCTGATCTGCACACTTTCTGTTGTGCTGGTAATGGAGCCACAGGGGCTCTCACCTTTGGAGCTGCCAATCTTTTTTATGAAATGAAAGTGTTATTTTTAATATTTTGTTACTTTCTAAGTGGGTTGAATGAGATTAAGAGAAATTAGCACCTTCCAGTTGTGAACTCCAATTTCACTGCAATGATTGTATTCCCCTTCAGGATTCATTCCTTTCCCAGGTCAAGAGTGCACAGTAGCACTCTGGAAGCAATGGATTAAAGTGCTGATAGGAGATACTTCTCCTTTTATCTTCTCGAGAATCTGTCTGATGACTATTTTGGCCTGTTTAAATACTGGCTTCCATTTCCTAAGCACAGAGATTGTCCTGAATTTTACACATTTATTCTGTTGAGTTTAATGACATTAGCTGCTTGAGAAGTGTTAAGTGCTTGTAAACATTTTTAGCAGTGTCTTTATTTCTCTTTAACTGCATGGAGGTGAATTTCTGAGGATGGCAGTACTGATCAGAAGTTATGCAATGCCAGTACTAAGGACTGAGGGCTTATATGAATCTTTAGTTTTGAAGCTACAGGATAAAAAACCATCTTGAAAACAACCAAACCTCTGCAAGATAATTTCCCAGTGGTTGAAACTTCTGTTTTCAAATACAAAATGCAAACAAAGCTTGGGAAAGCATGGGGTGATTTCCGTTCCCTGTCACCGATTAAGATTTAGATGGGACACTTTGTTCCCATTGGGAAAAGAAAATTATATTCTCTGGTATATTTGTTCATAGAATGCTACTCTTAGCATTTTAAGAAATCAAATGCAATCCGTCAGCTTAAAGGGAGACGGGGGCATTGTTTTGAATGTTTCATTATCAATTTGCACCGAAGGACGTAGCCCCATGCTGGTATCTGCCCCTGTTTCCTTTTGATTCGAGGAGCCTGTTTGTGGATTCTGTTGTGTTGCGGTTTGGGCTTGCCAGCATCCTACCATGGCTTCAGAAAGGTTTTCTTATAAAAACCGCCCAGTTTCTATTATTGGTGTTTGGTGCAAGGCCAGTGGTTGTTAGACATCTGCCTGCTCGGGCTGCTGGGGGGGAGAAGGTCAGCGCAGCTCGGGGGTGCCCAAACGGAGCTATGGATCAGCTGGTGCTGTTTGTATGGCTCGAGTCACCTGCCCAATTTGTTTAATTATCATTCGAACTGGGATAGCCATTGTCTATAAATCATGGGAATTACAGTCCTTGCAAAGACAGAGACAAAACACTGGCAGCAGTGGGCAAAACCAGCGTTATTTCCTGTGCAGCCCTAGATCTACCCCTCCCTCCCCTCCCTGCTTTAGGCATGCCTGGAAATCTCTGTTCTGCAGTTCTCCTGGGCTGAGGGTTGTGTCCCCCTGAATGTGGACACAAACAACCCCCCGACCCTTTGCTAAAGGACCAGCACGTGGCTGGGGAGTTTGAGTTTCTCTCAGTCCATCACTAGAGAAAAACAAGCCACATACACTACGGTTACTGTGTTGTACATAAGGAAAGTCAGATTTTTTCCAGACACTGGAAAAGATTAAGCATACGTATGGTCCAGCATTTGTCACACAGCCGTCTAAACTGAGAATATGATAGAATATTAGCCTTGTTACTAGGGCTGATGCTCTGAAAGCAAGAAATAACCTGGAATTACCCAAACTTACAACTGAGCTCATGAAAAATTGGTCTTCAGAGGCTACAGTTTCAGAGAGACATTACCTGTCAGTAATCACAGCAGCATCTAAGCAACTAGTGGTCTTTGGTCTTCAGTTCCAGGTTTTGTTTAATCCACCAAGTGTTAATAGCTGAGAGAGTTCGTGGTCACACCATGCTGAAACCCACTGAAGCCGATGGAGGACTTCAGGATTAGTTCCCTTCCAGCAGAGATCACACCCTAAATGAAAACCAGTGCCTACCCTCAGCCTTTTCTCTCTGCAGCTCTTCCAGCTGGTTTCATCCACACAGTGCAGGTCTTTCCATTTTCTTCCAGTTTGTTTTAAGATTTGTCTTTTCACTTAACTATATTTGATTCAGCTGGGAGCTTTCCCCACCCATCTCCCTCTTTCTGCTCCTACGAAGAGCACGACATAAAGTGGTTTTGTTTGAGCCAATGCATTAGTTTTGGCAACAACCATCCCATTGGGACGTTCAACATCAAGGGAGAGAACTTGGGCGAGGAATTTTGATCAACAGGTAATGGAAAAAAACCCTAAAAAGTATGAGAAGTTTTTCTATCGCTATCAGAAGTGTAACGTTTCTGTCGGCTGCGTGATTCTCTTTCCATTCACCTGGCAAGGAGCATTAAAGTTTCCCTCTAGGGCTGGCAAGGGGCTCTTTTTCCATAGCATCGTTTGACCATGGAACAGTTGGCAGGGGGAATCTGAAGAGTGATGTGGCTGGATCCTCTCTCTCTCGGACGGTTAAACGTGTCTTCTCCAGTGGCAGCTTTGGCAGCGAGTCCCCGAAGATGGGAAGCTGCACGAGTGGCCCACCGCAGTGTGAAAGCTTAGGCTGCTGCAGGAAGGCAGCAAATTCGGGGAATTCCTGTTTATAAACTCCGCATGCATACAAATTTGTTCCCTTTTGATATACGTTTCGGTTTGCAAACGGCAAGATCTCAAACGAAATCGCTGCAGACTGGCACTGGCAACCTCAGCTAATGGAATCGTAAACAGTAGAGTAGAAAAAGGTCCCGTGGGCCGTCCTGTCTGAGCTCTGCCTCTCCCAGAGCCACTCAGCAACGCTCTCTGTAATGGCTTCTTGCTGGATCTCCGCGGCGATGAATTCTTGTGCCTACCCTGGGGGATATTATCCTGTTACCCCAAACTGCTCTCACTGTGAGCATATGTTTTGTAATTCCCAGCCTTGGCCTGACTCTCCTTTTTGCTCTTTCCTGTCTCACCATCAAGCTCAGATGACAAATGAATTGCTGTCGCTATTACGAGCCTGTAATTTATTTGTAGAAGTTAATGCTGTCTTCGTCAGCCATCTTTTCCTAAACGATGCAGAATCACTGGTTCCAAAATCTTTGTATCCTGACATATGTTAAATAGAGCTTCAGTAAGAGTTAAAAAAATTATCTTCAGGTGACAAACCAGGTGTGAACTTAGTTGCTTACCACATAATTTACACAACCAAACTATTGAAGAGAACAATGAATATGCTGGATAACAGTACAACCGCCCGTTGGAAATAATTGCTTTAATCCTGAAAATATCCTGAAACCCCAAACTATAAGATTATTCAAATGCAAGAGCCAGATTTCCGTCGTGCCTGTTCTTCAGCTGCGCTGAAACCCACCTCTGTCACCAGGATCTTTGCCATTTGCTCAGTGCAAGCAGCCGTGCAGCCAGCAGAGGAAAAGGTTGAACCTGAAAGGCAAACTAGGTTAGACAAAGTCAAGGTGAGGTATAACACGCTGAGTAACCTCGTTGTCTTGTTTTCCTCTTCTTTCCCCTCATAGCTGTTATTTCCTTAGTGCAGTAAGGGTTTCAGCCTTTATTTTGTTTCTTTTGTGAAGGCTATATACATATTTCAAAGACATGCGAAAACAATAATAACAAAATTTTGTTCCAACAAGTATTAATGATCCAAACCAGAAGCAGAAATCGTGCCCTGTGGATCAGGCGATCGCCACACACTGGGAGGAAGCAGCAAAGGATCGAGTCACACAGATTGCATGTGATCTGGAGAGGTTTCCTCCAGCTTCTCTGTCAAACATCTACTAAAAAAATGATTATTGTAACAAAACCCGAGTCTGTTATGAACAATTCACGGACAAGAAAAGAAAAGCCTGAATTGTGAACAAATATTAATGGCAACAAATAAATCAACAAACACCAAATTATTTATGTCTTCTCACTATCACAGCACATTAATCTGCCATGAAATAGTCACGGATGAATCACAGAATATCCAACTTTCCAAATGCGTGTTGGATTCTTTAAAACTGGACCACAGATATGAAGAAGAAAAAAGAGAAAAAAAAAAAGAGAGATTACTGGAAATGATGAAATAAATTGTATCCTGGCAGTTTGTTTACACCTCCATTTCCAATAGCTGTAGTGGGACATGGGAAGGGCAGGAGAGAGCTGCTCTTCTGTAAACTCAGGGGCTGAGAGCAGCGTCGTGTGGGACTAACTCAATAGTCCATGGAGGAAGACCAGCCTCTTTGGAGGGTCAAGTAAAGGAGTTTGGAGACAACACCACCACCTTTAGCCGCAACATGGATGTGATTGTATCGCCCTTCCCTTCCAAATAGTTTAAACATCTTGTTACCCCCTGAATTGGTAGCAGGAAGGTATTTTAGTTAGAATATAAGGCTCATTCTCAAGACTTCTGGCTCTGCTACTGGGTACTTAGGCAAACCAGTGGATCTCTCTATGCCTCCAGTCGGGCACATAAAGCATAAATAATTACAGCATTTTCCTCCTGTCCCCGTGTCATCCTTACGACATAAAACCACCAGGAAGGGGTTGAATTGATGGGGGTTGACACCTGGCATCAGATGGCCCTGTCAGAAGCAGTCGGTGCCCGTCTTGTTGAAGTTAAGCTGCAGTAACAGTTGTGACGTTTCCTGTCCTAGAAAGCACAAGGCAAGAGCAGAGCTGTGCAAGAGGCAGGAAGTAACTGGAGATGAGGGGGAAATATAACGGCAAAACTTTCCTAATGCGATCCAGGTCTTCTCAAAATCCCTAAAGATGTGGTTCGAGTTTTACGCAAATGTTGTGAGATGCTTTTATTTTCTTTGAAAAGGAGTTTGCCAGCCCTCAGCGAGACCTGCTGGTGATGGAGACAACGACACGGGAGGCAAAACAGAAGCGTGAACATCTCCGTCTCCCTCAGCTCTGGGCTTTCTCCTTCTCCCTTCTGTTCCCACCTTGGGGAAGAGGAACATCTGCCTTCTCTGGGGCCGTGGGACATTGCTGCTTTGCTGGCTGGCAGGAAGCACCAACGTGAAGGGGGTGTAACCTCCTCCTCCTGCTTGCCCTCAGAAAGCACGTGAAACACATCGGCCCTTGTTGCTTCCATAAGCTGAAAGGAGTTTGTGATTCCAAGTCTACTCCGCTCACAGCACGACATGCCCTGGGTCAGCCCCAGCAATAATGTTTTTAAACAATATTAGGTTATTCTTGGCAATCGATGATGACGTTTTCTACCAATCAGGATATGAGAAAAACTTCTAATAATAAGAAGTGATAGAATAACAGAACTGGAGACCAAAATATTCTCAAATGCAGAGGCTGGTTACGCTGTGGGGGCAGAGGGAAGCTGAGACAAGTCCCGGCTACGATTTGTCTTAAGAGTTTAACCCAAACATACTGTTAATTCCACACTTGGGGAGTCCAAGCCTAATTACTCTGTACTCGAGATCCTCACAGTAGTAGGCAAGGTAAATGCTGCGTCCGTATTTTTGTGATCAAACAATTGGATAATTAACATAGAAATTGAAATAATTCGCAAACCTGACACACAAATAACTTACCGAATTCTAAGGCCGGGTTACTTTTCTGTGCCTATGCCTCTATGTGGACTAGACTCACTTTTTCCTGGTGATCTTAACATAATTTTTGCAGTGTGTGCTAACGCAGGAATTAATATTTTCCCCTCCTTCGTACACTGGTGGAGGCGGTTTGTGCAGTGCATGCAACCAGCCTGGTGATGATGACTATTCTCTTTTATGCATATAGCGATAATAAAACCCCAAAAATGGACTTGGCAAAATTAAGGAGAGACTGAAAGAAGTGCTACCAGGGGACAAAGGCGGGGAAGATGTGCCAGTTCAGGGTTTGATGCCCGCTTGCAGTGTGAGTCCATCCCCCGTGGGGTTACATGCTATCACGTCTGAAAGCTGGAGTGAGACACAGCTACTGTTCCTGTGCAAGCTCAGCGACGCTCCTGTGGAGAAGCAAACATGTGCTACCTTTTATTTTTCCCAGCTTAAAAGAGGCACAACAGGAGAAAGCGGATAGAGATGCAGGAAAGAGGAAGGAGCAGTGGAAATCAGAGGGACCGTTCCAAGTTTGAAGGGCACCATGCTAAGAAGTATAAAAAAAATACACAGTGGAGGTGAATAAAGGGAATATAAAGTAATATAGGACTTACCTGGAAAGAGCTTCAATAGAAAGCAAAAAGGCTATGCCAAAAGAGATAAGGGTGGATGTATGGATAAAGAGCTTCCAAACTAGGTCAGCCTGTACGTCCACCCAGTGGAGTAACTTGGCCACAACTCCAGCAAAAAAAAAAAAACAAAAAAACAAATCTGAATGAGTGTGACAGCATGAAGGACCCTGACTTTCTCTCTCAGCCACGGGTGTCTTTCAACATCAAGATATTATTGCCATCATATAGAGGAGTTAAAGGCAAAATACAACAAGCACTTTAAGCCCAAGCTCTTTCAGAGGCACTGGTGTCTTTGCCCTGACAATACAGGGCTCTTCTTTGCACTATGATTTCAATGGCTCTGTCTCGTTCAGATTGAACAATAATAAGTTATTCCTGAGACACATCTTCAAAGAATAATTTCAGCAGCTCCTAGAGAAATAACAAGACAAACTGGGACTGGGAAAAGGAACTATCTCAACATTTCCTGCTGTTACTGCTCTACCAGCTTGCATGGTTCAGTTCCACCACAGTGCCTTCAGGATTATTTTTTATGATGCAAACAGTACCCGACCCTCCCAATGAAAGCATTGCCTAGTTCTTCAGAACCATTTCCAACAGGCTTGTTTTTCTAGGGTTTCACTTTTTGGGGATTCATAAATATATCATATTCTGTATCCTGTCCTGCTGAATTATAACTCTACTCAACTGTCCTCCATGAGTCCTCACTGGATGGGGTCTTACTAAACATTGTATTCAAGCCCTTCTTCATACCCGTGGTATGGAAGTCACTGTGGGAATAAGAGCATCCTACAGCAGGAGCACGTTACCAGAACCAGCTTCTCTGCTGGTATGAGACTGACCGAACATATCACGGGGATGAAATCCAGTTTAGCAATTGTTTCTGCTCTGCTCTTGCCCTCAGACACACAGACTCTCTTCTTTCACTCCGATGCATGCCAAGCTAGACCTTTTCTTCCCTGGCACTTTGGAGCCTGTCTTCAGAGCGTCCTTCAGGCCCTTCATTACAGCTGGGCTGGCAGCTCTTGAGCACTCAGCATTTCTAGCATCACGTTATTACACTTGGAGCTACAGGAAAGGATGAGGAAGACATCGGAAGCCCAAGGAGTCCAGCCCTGCAGGGCAGCTCCAGGAGCCACACAAACCAGCCAGGAAGTCCCCAACCTCTGCATCTCACTGCAGTTATGGACACAACAAACCACCCTTCCCTAAACTCCTCTTTTTCTGTCTCTCAGGAAGCAATATGGTTTTTTCCAGCCTTTTCCCCACCCTGGGACCGACTGATTGATAGTAGCAGTTGATCTTTGTGCTCTCTCTCCCCCTCAGACGGGTGAGCAGCTGCCATTCCCAGGGAGCCAGCAAATGAACTCCTCCTTTCTTTTTCCTCCCCATCCGTCAGCTGAAAAGTAACACTGAGAGCAAATGGAGTCTCCCAGCTGGTTTGATTTATTTGGTTTAATGTTCCACCATGACCCCTTGGCTTGGCCTGGCCTTTCATCCAGGCACTGTAGGAGCCTAAGGCTACTTAACTTCCGTGATTAGATGAGTACAGTGTATTCCGGCCTGTTTGGCCCAAATCCAAGCAATTCACTTAACTACTGTCTCCATTTTGAAGAGGTTGAACGAAGGCACAGGGAGAGACATCCGAAAAAATCCTGCACAGCCCAAAAGCTCACAGGGAGTCTAATGGGAGCCACTTCATTCCCAAGTTTGCAGGAACTTATGCCAAGTTGCCCTTCATCCTCTCCCAGAAAGACAAAGCCCTTCAGCAGTGCCAGCCGTTCTGAATTTGCCACCCATGGAGGAGCAGAGCAGGCGGGTCTTCTTCCTCTTCCCACCTCACATGGCCTTTTCTCCATTGCAGTGGCTTTTGAATGTTTGTTCAAAGAAAAACTCTCTTTTCCATGATGGCTGACATGGTGGTTGACATGCAACTTGTCAGGCAGAGAAGGACAAGCCCCAGAAACAACAAAAAATGATCCAGGTTTTCAGATGGGTTGGCTTTCTTGCCCTGGGACACCTCTACCTTTCTAGTCTCAACCTCTCACTTGAGCAGAGTCCTCGACCATAAATTCATCAATCAGCAGAAGGCAAGGGAGACGCTTTGCTCCAACGAGGGGACTGCCCTGAGCCAACTGCCCTGGCTCTGCCTTTCCATGTCAGAAATATCTGTTGACCCAGGTAAATTGGCCAGTTTTTTCCCTGCTGCTCAGGATCCGACTCGGACCCGACTGAACGAAGTGTTTTACTTGGGGTACAACAGTGGCCAAAAGTGGCATATGAAAGTATTAGGAAGTGGCACATGTAGCTCTGGTCTGCACACAGTATCTTTTGTGCTGGTGTAATTATGTTGGCTACGGCTGTGATATTTTACCCATGGAGTTATAGCAGCATATCCTGTAGTGTGGACAGCATAAGGGTGCCTTATACCATCTAAGCTCATTCCCCTTTCTCATACAGGAATAAGCTGTACGAATATAAGTGTTTTTATATTAGTAGAGCTTCACCCACATCAGGGAAATTATACAGTTTTAGACATCCAAAGAAAAATAAACTTTTAAGAGGTAGGTAGTGATAACCAAAATACTTCTTGACTGCCCAGGCTGACACAGCCAGATGGAGCTTAAAGACATTGAAGGAAGGGGTTTCCTAAAAAGTCAAAAAATTGCCTGTGTATTTGGCATCCCCAAACAGTCCAGTCTTCCCTCTTTATGTGTAGGCCAGTGTTAAAGGATAAATCAAGGCCCAGATTTGATACCCCAGGGTTATGATAGGTTCTGACTGCACTTCCCAGTTTCAGTCCCTCAGGTGGTCCAGAAGAAGAATTATGAAAGCTTAAAAATAACTGCTATAGATAGAAACACACAGCTCTACTCTTTCTTCCCAGTAGCTCTTTGTAGTCTCAGAAGGACCACTGAGGCTTTGCAGAGCACACTGACCCATTTCCATCATTGAGCTGTCCCACAGGTGGCACCTACCAGCAACGACCATGTCTGGCCCCTCTCACCCACGTGCATTTGAAGCTTTTTGCCCCTTCACTGAAAAAAACCATAATAAAAGGCTTTGGGAAATCATCTCTTAGACCACATAAATCAGCACCTTCTTCCAGGAAAAGGAAACAGGGAGCAGCAAGTTAGAGACACGATCTGATCCCATGAACTGCAGCTTCTCCTGTGCATGGACGTATTTCTCTTACTTCCACTTCAGCGTATTTGCATGGTCAAAGTTCAGCATGTGTGCGAGTGTTTGGGTAACGAGAGCCACATGGGGTGGGATTTAAATACCGGGAAAGAACATCAATAGCCTGTTCAATATTTAATTGCACCTACTCCGTTTCGCACTCCACTGCAGGTTTTGTTGGTCTCGAAATTAAATGATATTCTGTGTTTTAGACTTTCTGGATCCTCAAAGAATACAGTTTGTCCTTCAAAATACTATCTGAGAGCTTTTTTATCAAGAAGTAAGAGTATTAGTGTGTCTTTAGAACACTCCTAGACCCTATGGTAATGTATGATCTAGTTCCAATGACTCCCTGAGTTATTTAGCACAGTTGCAATGTAATTAATAAAGGGAAATAAAATAATGTATTCAAGGAAATCTCATTAAACCAATGCAGAGCTTTTTAGGGGAAAGACCACCTCCCACAAAGCAAGGCCAGGTTAAAAAATCTTGGAAACATTGCCATGGATGTTAGGAGGGAGCTGGAGGGGCTGTTTCTCATGCATATCCCTCTTTCTTTGTTTTGTTTTTCATCAGTTCATTTTTAAAACCCCTTCCTTCTACATAAACCCTCAGCACGTGTGAGTTGGTTGTTTGGTCACTCGGAAGACCGACCATGGTGGTTGGTCGTGGTGATGTGTCTGACTAATGGAGGTTACATTTCTCTACCTCTCTGCATCTTTGTCTTAGACAAGAAGGGAGGGAAAAGTTCTGACTTCCAGACAGCCATGAAAACTAAATAAACATGCATGTAAATGAGAGGTTATTTGGAAGAGGGATTGTGGATGTTGGCAAGAAGAACAGCACAACTTATGACTTCTCTTTTTTTTTCTTCTCCTCTCCCCCTCCCAATTTTTTTCCTCTTTTTTTCCCCTCTCTCTCTTTAAGGCCAATGGAGATATTTTTTAAGGCAAGAGTTTATTTTTAGACCACATTGTGATGGCAAAATGGGGAAATGACCTTCTCGTTTTGTCAGGAGGCATCATGTGATTGGCAAGTGAGAAGATGTAGCCAAGTGGAACGAGTGCCATCCACGTCTTAGGTCCTGCAGGGAGGTGTCTTGTTTCTGTTGCCTTTGGTAATCTTCTAGAAGGAGAACCTACATCCTCCAAGACTTGAAGGCTTGATATATAGACAGAATTAATGCCCATCCTTTCTTTCACCATCCAACAGCTTTTGTAAAGGAAAACCATGAGCCAAATGTTGATAACAGGCAAAGGCTCAATCGTCAGCATTTTACGATTGAGAGTGGAATTAGAGCCTTCCATGCCAGGGTCAGGAGCACTTGAAAACACTCATCCCAGCTGAGCTGCTTCATTTCAGAGGTGAAATTAATGTAGAACTTTCTCCTCAAGGAAGAGTTATTTACTCGATACCTAAATCCAGGTAAAGCCAGTGCCTTGCAGGAAATGCTGGTGTGTATAAATAAAGCCATGCTCAGCAGCTGTGGGATTGCAGAGGCTTTTGGAGAAAAATGTTGAGTTGCTGTGTTCCTGAGGGACCAGGGCTACGGGCACGTCCAGCTCACTTCAAATACCTGCCGTGTATCTACTTGAAGAAGTCCTTAGTATTAGGTCACAAATGGTAAGTGGTAAGGAGGGGGGTTTTGTGTGTGTTTCTGTTCTTTTACACAGAATAATAATAATAATTTCCCCTTAATCAGGCTCTTTCATGCTTGATCTTTGAAATAGCATCTGCAAGGATTTGAAAATGGAGTTATTCTCCTGTGAGGGCTGTAGCTGCCGCTTCTAAACTGTTTATTTTCTTTTAATTTTGTACTTTGACCAACTTTAACTGGCTTTTCTTTCTCATTTTAACATCTGAGTACTTTCTGAATGTAATCTCCAAAAGGTTTAGTTCTAGCTTTTCTTAAAAATATACATATCCATATACCATCTGGCTCCTGCCCCGTCCCAACTTTCACGCCATTTGAGCCCGGTGGGTGTGATAAGCCACTGCCTCCGGAGCTTCTGTGGTCTGGAAGAGATCCCTGGATCCCTCTGGCAGGTGACCCATCTCACTTCTCATTGAGTGCCTCTCTTCTCCCGTGTCTATAACTCTTAACTTGCATTTTCCCCCCGCTGTTGAGCGTGACTAGGATTTCAGCCCTGGAAAAACCTCTCCGGGTGTTGAGCCAAGGTTTTTTAAAAGCATGTGTTAGTATGTGTGTCCGTCCCTGTGTGTACATGCGTGTGCCTAAGTCCCAGAAAAGGTACATCTATCATTTCCAAAGGCAGTAAAAAGATGCTTGTCGGAGGAACTGATTTATAGCAACTTTTAATGAGATTCTTGTCAGAACCTGGTTTACGGGTGTAAATGCAAATGTCAGGTCGCTATAAATCACAGGGGCAGGGGACAGAGAAAGAAATACTCCACTTCTCCCTAGGAGATAAACCAGCTTCATGGTTAAAGTGGTCTCCTCCTTGATCTGCCAGTTGAGATAAGCTAATACACAGCACCATTAAGTGCCCTCTCCAGCTCTAATTGCCGATTAACTGGAGGGGCAGGGCCCCATCTGTGCAGATGGGAGAGCTTCATCCTCCGGGATGGGACAACTTCCAGCCCCAGGACCCTCACCCTGCTGTGAACCCCCTGAGCTCCCACACAGCCCGTGCCCCTGCTATTCCACTTTTTTATTTGCAGCCTCTGCTTTGAGGGTAGGTCTCTGGGGGGGTTTGCAGGAGGATGCAAGGGAGCTCCCAGGGGGATGCTGAGCAGCTCGGACCCGGTGCCTGCTGTGAACATCTCCTGGCTCTGCCGCAGGGAAATCCCCTTTGCTGGGGGAAAGTCTCTGCAAGCAGCTCAGTTCTTCCTGCATTATGTCAAATGGGGAGATTCCCCATTGTCAGCACAGACAGGCTGTGGCTGAGGACCTTCCCTTGGCTCCCAGGATGCAGTTTGCCACAGGTAGATTCTCTGGTGGCTAACAGCAGTTGTGCTTTCCTCTGCGGTGCCCTTGCCATCGTGCTCTCTCTTTTTTCCCAGCCTCCTATTTTCATGGAGCCTGTGTGAGTTTGTCCAAGGCTGTCACATCTCGGTCAGATCTGGGGGGAAGGTGGCAGCCCAGTTCCAGGGCTTAAAACCTTATTTTCTCTGAACAGTGTAAAGGTGCAGAGAAAAAACAGAGGCTGCGGGGGAGCCAGGCAGCAAACAGGAGGGAAACTGCAGTTCTGAATGTTAAATGTCTGCCCTGTTGTGGTTTTTTTAGACTTGTTTGCTGAACTGTCACCTTCCTGACCAGCAGAAAAAAACCACCAAATCTCAGCAGCTGCTCCCCTGCCATTCCCTTCCCTCCAGCCCAGCCTGAAGAAATGGGGAGCCACACACAAACCTCAGCTCCATCCCTGCTACAGGGCTGGTCCCCAGGAGGACCCTGCAGGACTGCAACCCCTTCCCTGAGCTGCTGGAAGGGACTTTGCCTGCAGGGTCTCAGCCCAGGCTCCTTTCCCTGTGCCCAGTTCACTGCCCTGGAAGACTGTGGATCCCTCCCAAACCCCGGGGCTGCCCTGTCTGTGCTGTTTGATCCCTCGTCTCCATCCCCTGCCAGGCTTTTCCTTTCAAGGAGGGCTGGGGAGAGGGTCAGGGAAGGCCAGATGGTACTTCTCTGCTTTTGTGCCTTACAGCGTGCAGCTTTTTTTCCAAAACCAGTAGCATAGGCAGCTAGTAAAACCTATTAAAGATGCTGTTGGATGTAAAAGCTGGCTCTTTTTTTTTTGTCCGGAGTCATAAAAGCTCTTAAAAAGATCCAAACCGGAAAAGACAGGCACCTAATAGTGAAAACAAGGAAAGGGGAATAAAACTGGCACAAGGGCCCCGAATTTTTTCCATGACTGATTTGAGCATTGCGAGCCACTGGCACGGAAAAGCAGCACCCGCAGCCCCACAATAGCCATAAATCCCAGGAGAGGAGGGGATGGTCCAGCAGCCCCAGTGCCGGGGCCAGTCCCAGCATCGGGCATCCTGGCACTGCCTCTTTAGCAACCAGAGCAACCAGCACAACAATCGAGCTGGGATTGGGAACCCAGAGCAGTAGTTAATTAAGCCTGCATCTTTTATTCTCTGGAGGCAATTCAGCCCGGTTTGAATGAGCTGGAGTGCTAGGACCTGGTGGGAATGTCTCTCCCGGGGCAGGAGAATCCAGTCTCATGGGCTGCTCCATTAGCATAACAATCTTGCCCAGGATGCTCTTGGCTGATGTAATGCCAAGAGGGAGGGAGGGGAGATGAAAGTTTTTTTTTCCCCCTGTGCAGGAGCTGGGAGCAATCGCCGCTGACTGGGGCTGTGTCAGTGCATGAAATTTCTTTTCTTTCTCTCTCTCTCTCTCCCCGTATGGGATGTTTGCTAATTGAAGCAGTTCTGGAAAACAGTGAGTTGTTAGAGTCCCATCCCCCACCGGCTCTTATAAATTCACATTATTCTGACTTACTGGCAAAGCAGGAGCCTTTTCTGCTCCTTAGAAAGTGGCCTCTGATTATTTGCATTTCCCTGTGGGACCACTGGAGAAGGGGAGCACAATTTGTTGGGATGGGCAAGTGGGAGGAGAGGGGACCTCTGCTGCCCTCATCTCAGATATTGTTGACAGCTAGGGTATTTGCATGGGGAACCAAAAGAATCTAATTTCCCATTTTCTCCCTGTTCCCCAGGTGGAAGCATTTGCCCCAGGATGGTTCTGCCTTCAGTGCTGTTCTCTCCAAGAGTGAGCATCCAAATCCTTGCAGTGTCAAAGGCCTCACCCTGGGGAATTCTGAGTGTCTAGGAACTCCCATATGATGAAGGTAAGGACTTCTCTTGCCTCATATGTTAGTAGACACCAAGAAACGTGCTGTTTTAGTGGGGTTTTGCAGAGATCACCCACAGGGGAATGGAGCACAGGTAGCTCATGTTGACATGAATGTGTAATCATGGAGTTACAGCCTTCTGTGTGTTGAATGATTTAGTCTGTGTGTCAGTACTGGAAAAGCCCCTACCCATGAAGATAACTTTTTTTTTTTTTTTCCTGGGTAAACCATCTATTGTAGCAAAGAGAAGCAATGAGTTTCCATCAGGTTCCTGCTGCTCCGTCCCCCCACCCCATCCTGCTCCTGGTTGTTTTAGTGTGGCTCTAGACCAGGAGTGTCCCTGCCCTATATGGAGGTGCTGGCCTAGTTCTTGTAGCTTCTGGACACTAGAGGCCTCTAGACACTCTGCTATGATTAATGCTGGTGTAATTAACGTTCACGTGGAGCAAAATCAGCATTCAGCTGATTTTTCTCTCCTCTCCAAATGTTGTCCATTAACATCAGTGCAATATCTAATAGGGGACGTGGTGAGCAGGCAGGGGACAGGAGAACAGGAGCTGGGGGAGCTGGTTCTGCAGAGATGGGGGTTAATGTCTCTCTCTCAACCATCCACACGTGTACGAGCACACACAGGCTTCGTCTGGGGGCTGGCTACGTCTTTGGACACAAATCAAAAATGTGCTTTAAGAAAAAGTTATGAAACATGAAAATGAGTGGTTTATATCTGTGTTATAGCAAAAAAAAAAAAAAAAATTAAAAGTAAATTTTCAGGCACTGGAATTTAATAATCTCTTTCATGGAGCAGTCCCTTGCACAGTTTTTGCTCAAGTCACCTAAGACTCTCAAAAAAAAAAAAAAAAAATTAAAACCTGGGCTGGCCCACCCAGTGTTGCATTTCTGTCCTCAGACTCCACCAGCCCACACATCTTGAAGGCAAAGGACTTTGGGGATGGTGCTGCCCAGAGCAGGCTGGGGAGGAGCCCTCTCCACTGCTTTCCAGGCTCTTCTCCTGGAGACTTCAGGCTGGTTCCCTTATAGGCAGGAAAAGATTTCCCTCCTTTGTATTTTTGAGGAAACCCTTCATGCTGCTGCCTGCCTGGACTGGGGGATCTGCTCCAAAAGGCAGTTTGCTGTCCCAGCATTGTCCAATCCTGGGTTTTCTTCTAGTTTTTCCTTTTCCCTCCCCCAGCATCTGATGAGTCTGGCTCGGACACGCAGGACACTTGCTTACGGAGCATTTCTCCAAGGGCTGAGGCTCCTGCTGGGAGCAATCAGTCTGTTAAAACCTTGAGCCATCCAGATTGCCTGGCAATGATCCCTGTGTTACCCAACTTGCAAGAAGCAACATGTTTTCTGAAAGTGCTGTCCTACTGAGATCCCAAGCTTGTGTAGGACCCATCTGGGTAGCTTTTTGTACAGCAGCTATTCCAGTCACAGATGAATTTTTCAGCTTCCATTCAATGTGCTGTCCCAGAACAACCCATTCTCGGTGTGTTCAGAGTTACACAACCGATGACAAAGTGTGGGACAATGTGGGAAGTCCCAGAGAACACCAGAGTGTCCTGGTTAAATGTGCCATATTAGCGATACCCCAGCAAACAGAGCCACCAAGTTGGAGTAAGCGGCCTGGTAAACTGAGGCACTGATTTAGGACAAGAATTTAATGGTCTTTTGGTGTCTAAAAATGTGCCTGAGGTGCATCCCTACGTGAGGGATGAGCCCCTGTCTCGGGCAGACCCTCTCCACAAGGTGGGAGGTGAAGATCCGAGGGACATCCCCCCTCTGACAGCCCTGATGGAAACCACACTGCTGCCACCCTCGGCCCCCATGTCCAGAGAGGCTGTAAATGCTGGTTCCTGATAATTGTCACGATCAGTGGGCAACACACTCATCCTGAAGGGGTGTTTCCCGTTGCTTTAGCAGAAATTGGGGTACAGTTTGGCTGCTGGTACCCTGAGAGGATGAAGCGTGGCAGCAAGGCACTGAGCTGCTCCTAAAGGCACTGCCCTGCTCCTTTAAGTAGTAGCCAGAAGCTTTCTAAATATTATCATCTTACCAAAAGAAGAGGGGGAGGGAAAAAAAAAGAAAGTGTTTTGGCATGAGAACAATTTCTCCATTACCTCAATTAGTTCAAATGATCTGGAAAGGTTCTCTCTGGAGAAATCAAGCTAAACCTCAGCCAGCAAAGGGGCTGGTGGCTGGTTGTTGCTGTAGGTGTTGATATGAGCATTAGTCAGCAATGTAGATTGCAGTGAAGTCAGTCAATATTGCTGTCGCTGCTGTCTGGCTACAGCCATAAATTAATTAATTATATCACTGCAGTAATTGAGGGCCTCATTCTCTCTAGGATTCTGACTCTGGCACCTCCCTGCCTGTTCCTCAGGCTGTCCATCAATTCGGTGAGGTCTGGGTTTTACTGAGATCATTATTTCCTGAAATACTCTAAAGACTCTCCATAAAAAGGAAAGGGTGTTGTTTTTTTTTTTACCCATCTTCATCCTTTTCCCTGTTGCCTGTGGAGGAGGGAGAGAAGCAAGGTCAGGAAAGAAACAGAAGAACAAGGCTGGGATTTCCAGTTCCAGCAGTTTGAGGTTGTCCCTTTGCAAACAGGAATCAAAAGTATCCTCTGAGTCCCTGAAGCAGCAGTAGGGTCCTATGCAGAGGCAGATTAATCACTCTCCATGCTCCAAACCAGGTCTGGTCCTACAGTAGGGTTGAAACAAACCCAAACACTGTGTTGGAGGAAGATGGAGATAACCAAATAGGCTGAGAAAATTCACGGGCTGGCTCCCTCGCTGGTGTAAATCAGCGTCCCTGCACTGGCTGTGGTGGAGCAATGCCAAATTCCACCAGCTGAGGGTCTGGATTGCATATTCTACCTATAAAAATGGTGTTTAGGATATCTTGGCAAAAGTAGTTATTTTTGCAACCCACTTCTAACTGGGCAGTGCTGCGTAGGGATGAAATCCAGTTACACTGGTGAAAAAGAACCCCCACTAATCAGGCTAAAAAAAAACCCTACCTCGTGAGCCTGTGGAGCAGAGCTATTTCAGCTCTGCCCTTGTAAGACTGCTTTGTTACAAGGAACCTGCTAAAAGTTGTCAGCTGCACGGGGATTGACATCGACCCGCCGTGATTGAGAGGGAGGAGCAGCCTGATTTCCAGCACTTGTTACTAATTGCGAGCTTCCCAGCATGCCATGTTATGATTGGAAGTCCCTGCTCTGGAGGTAAGCAAGAGTGGAAAAATTTTTGGCTTTTCCCATAAAAATCAGGCTTATTTCTGGTCTTCATGATTATTCATAATGGTCCCAAAAATCTGAATTCTTCATCCAAGGCTCACAAAGGTGCAGGTTAATGAAGAGCATCAGGTGTGCAAGCTCAGAGGATTCATTGCTCTGGTGTGAAAAATCTTCTGTTGACTATTGATCGTTAAGGTCCCTTCCAACCCAAACCCTTCTCTGGTGCTATGAAAAATATCACTTACACTGCATTTGTTTTCTCATAGAAGTGGGTGGTTTTCAGCTTGCCTCTGAATGCGTAGTGTTGCTTAGGGTTGATGTTACCAGTGAATACAGCTGGTCATTTTTGAGTAGGGTTTTTTTAATTTAAAAAAAAATCAAGCCACTGTTTGAAATCACTGTTTTCATGTGTAGAGGAACATGGCAGATGTTCAAGGGAGCCTTGTTTGAGGTGCAGTTGGAACTGGGCACATCTGGGGCTGGAAGTGAAGGTTTTCATTGTGTCTGGTGGACAAGTATAAAAATCTTTGCTGGATTCCCTTGAGTCAAAGCCTCGCTTTTTCACAGATGAACTAGTCTGAGAGGAGACCTGTCCCCTTCCCCTGCTTCTACACCCTGGTCCCCATTTTGCAGTGAGTCACGGTGTGATTTTTCAGAAAATAGACCTTCAAGGTGTACAACACTATAGGAAGCCCTAGGAGCTATGGAATATTTTTTTGTAGGCTTATAAACTTCTCAATTAGTGCTGTAAAGGAAGAAAATGCTCTTATTCTGGACATTGCCCAAGGTGTAATGCATTTCTGCCACTGAAGCGAGAAGTACTTGTAGCATTTGACTGATTTAGGAGGCAAGGGAAGGCACAGTGTTTTGTACCTGAAATCCAGGGAAATTGTAACCAGCCATTTCTGTAGAACATTCCCTACAGAAAGGAGGCGAAGAGGGTTGTTTTGGTTTTTTTTCATAGGATTCTGCAAAACGTCACTAAATACTTCAGGATAGCAACTGAGTATTGCTGACCTGCAGAGAGAGGGGAGGGAGGAAGGACACAAGGCATCACGTGGAGATTTGGGAGCTGGTTGTAGGGGCTGTGTGAATGGTGAATGTGTGGGGACTGGTCCCAGTCGTGGACAGTGGGAATGCCACCCTCCCAGCACATCCCTGCATGTGCAGCATCACTCGCCTGCGTGTGCCTCAGGGACCCTTGGGCTTTGGAAACCTCCTCACCTTGGCAGGAATCACAGCTCCAGCGTGGATGGACCTGTGCTGGGGGGTGGTTTTGGGACCCCTCATTGAGTGCTCTTATTAAACTCTGAGGAGGGCTTTCTGGCTCTGCTCAGCCAGATGGTTTTTGGCACAGCCACCAGAAGGGAAGGGAGCATCCTGCTGACACCAGCCTTTTGAAGTCCCTTTTCCTCCCCTGGGATCCCTGTTCCTCTGCCTGGGAGGCTTTTCCCCCAGCTATTTTCTATTTTTCAGCTCTTTTTAACTGCTGGGTGAAGCAGGAGGGAGGCAGAGCCAGCAAGGATGACTCCAGGGCATAAGACACATTCCTCCAGGTTAGCTGGTGTTTCCAGGCCTTTCAGTGAAAAGCCTCAATTAGCCAGTAATCAGCCAAGCATGGCAGACCTGAAGCAATAAGTGCTGCTTCAGGCTCCAGGGCCAAAGGCTAAAATCTGCTCAAGGAGCTAAATTAATCATCTAATTGGGATTTCTGTCCATTCTCATCCTGCTGTGGGTGCTCACAAGAATGAGATCAGTGACAAATTTCCCGTTCTTCCCCCACCATCACCTTTCCCTAACAACCCTGTCTAATTAGTGCTGTAAGGCAGAAGATGGACCAAAGCCTGACCCTGGGTGCAAGGGTGGAACCTTAGGCTTGGACTGTCTTCTTCTCAGCTGAACTGCTGCTGTCCCATGAATTTCACTGAATTGCTTTGATTTACACCAAGGAAAGGTTGAGCTCTTCCCCATCCTGCTCCACAGGGGACACACAAAGGGCAACCCATCACATAATCCCCCATAATTTCCTTACTTTCAGCACGTGGAAAGGGAGGGGCTGAGAAAACTTACTCCAGAAGATGCCTCATGGCAGAGTGTGTGGGACCAAGCAGTGTCCTGGGAGGAAACCCTCCATGCAGAGCAGACATCTGCTCAACGTGTGCAGAAGGGATTCGGTAACCTCCACACTCCTGGTTGTCCTCAGCCCACCTTTCGCTGTGGGAGAGCTCAACAGAAAAAGAGAAACCGTTTTCTTGGGGTTTATTTTGTTTTGAAGGCAAAAAATGGAAACAAAGAGTGCCGGCACTGAACTCTCTCAAAAAAACCAAACCCAACAAACAAACAAAAAGATAATTCTGCAAAGGTCAGAGAGCAGGTATCTTCATGTTGGAGAGGATGTTTGATTCCTGTGAGGCTGTGTGTGTTTGAGAGCTGTCACAAGCAGAAGGAGATGGTGTTCCCTGCCCTGGGCAGCAGGTAGCCGGGAGGAGAGGATGCAGGGAGGGCTCACAGGGGCCAGAGCAAAAATCCTTCACCCCCTTGGAGGCATGAAAAATCCCGAGCTCTAGGATGGGGAGTGACCCTTAGAGGTCATCAAGCCCATTTCCCTTGCCCCAAGGTAAAACCAGCGATAACTGAGCCATTCCTGATTAAATCTTGTCCAAAATGGCATGAACGTTGCTCGTGGGGTTAGACCAAGACTTGCAGCACATCAGCTGGGCTGAGGATGGGGCATCCTCCTGCTGTTCCCAGGACAGGCAGAGCATCCCTTAGTTTTTAATGTTGAAATTGCCTGAGTTTAGTTCCCTTTGATGCAGCATTTTTAAAATAGCTTTTGCCATCTTCAGGCTTTAGGAGAAGCAACTGCTGTATCTCTGTGTGAGCTGATGAGAAAGAATGCCCTTGCTGGCCGCTTTTACTTTTTATAAAAAAATGTTTTTAACATTTCTTTCAGATTTCTAGCAATAAAAATGTTGTCTGAAAGATCAGAGGATTGAAAAAAAAAATGGAAGAAAAAAAATCCAACGTATTTTCTAGGAAAGGAAAGATGTAAGAAAATCATTAATGCAATCAAACCCCTAACTTTCCATTTAAAGATTAAATTAATGGGTCAGATTGGAAATAGCAATTCCCTACTTGCTATGTGAAAATACACAATGCACACCTTCACTCTAAAAGCATTTAAAATTCTATATTTAAACATCTAGAATTGTAAGTAAACATAAAACAGTAAAAAGCAGAGTTGCAGGGACGGGTGGAAGTGCGATGCCTTTTCTTTAAGAGACTGTACTCTTTCTGGGGGTAAAATAACAACCAGGCACTGGAGATGGGGGAGTTTTTTCATGCTTCATGCTGTGCCTGCTAGAAAAGTGTTCCCATTTCCCTGCTACATCGATCCCTGTGAGCTCAGGGCAGAGGAGCAGCAGGATCCGGGCAGAAAGGGCACTGCATCCTGCCAGGATGGAGTTCCCAGCGTCAGCCCTGTCCTGGAGCAGAGAGACAAATCCCTCCCCACTGATAACTGTTCATTCCATTATGAAAATCTGTGCTGGGCACTGGATTTGTCCCCGTTTCTGGCACCGTGTAAGTGTGTGCCAAAGCCATCTCTCCTTAGAGGATTTCTAATTGCTGGTAGTGCCTTTTACCCCACTATGTGTGATGGATTTTGAATACTTCTGTCAGGCTAATAATGATAATAATAGAAATAGTATTTGAATGAAGGGCAGAGGAGTTGAAGTAGCTCCGAGGGGCTTCTCAGAGCTAGATCATACATGATGTGCATATGAAAACCTGATGCTTTGAAAACCTGAAAGTTGTCCCTGCTGTCAGCTGAGCCAGCCGTGGCTCTCCCGCGTGTCTCTAATCCCAGCAAAGACCCGTTTCCTCACCCCCTGAAACCAGCAGCTTTGTGTGAAAGTCCTTCTGGAGGTGAGGTCCATCCCTGCATCCCCCGGGTCCCCTCTCCCCACCCCAGGACCGATAAGCCCTGGCCCCACGGCCGCCGGCAGCTACTGGCCTTCCCCGGGGCAGCTCCGCGAGCGCGGCTTCTGAAGGGGGCTTTCTTAGTATTATTATTTTGTGGTCAAAAGGTTGCATACGCTATTTTTTTTCTGATGCAGAGGCTTAGAAAGAGTGGAAAGCAAAATATTTTGATAATTATTCAGGCCAGCGGGTTACATAAAAGGTTCCATAGCCCTCTGCATCAAACCTTAACAGTTCAAACCACAAATTCTGTTTTCGCAGCCATAAAACATTCAGGGGGAAAAAAAAAAGAAGAAGAAAAAAAAAAGATATAAAAAAATAAAATAATAAAATCCATTTTCCATTCGCTTGAAACTTATAAAATTTTATGTGGTGAAAAATGACAGTTTACTCCCAGAAGGAAAGTGCCCAGGGAGGCTTGTTTCATAGGCACAGAGGGATCAAGAAATAGACCTGGGCTTGTGTCCTTAGTCACGTCTGTAAATATTGAGGGATGTCACGGAGCAGCAGGAGGGAGCTGCAGCAGCGAGGGTCATCCCTGTCCTGCTGGGAAGGGTTGTGACTGGTGTGGGGATGGAGAGGAGGGCACAGGGGGTGGCTCTGTGTCCCCAGGCTTGTGCGGTGCTCTCGGTTTTGAGAAGGTGACTCGGTGGTTTGAAAATCAAGGGATGAAATCCTGTAGGATGTTTGGGACCTTCACCTTCCTCAGCCCCTCTGGTCTCTCCACTGACCAGGCTAAGGACACACAGGAGATGCTCAGTGAGATGAGCTGCAGGAACAAGGGCATCTCCACAAGCATCCGTGCCTGTCTGCTGGTCCAAAGGGCTTAGAAAGAGCATCTCTGGCTCGCAGGGCTGCTCCAGCTGCACCACCAGGGTTTCATTCTCTTCTCACAGCAGTGTCCAAAGCAGAAACCTCAATGGAGTTACTGAGGTTTTCCTGGGCTTTGCTGGGTTAAGAGTAAGCAGAATCAGACCCCAACATCCCGGCTCAGGGTTGGTGGAAAGCGCCGGCACAGGAGCTCTAGGAATTCGCTATGAATTCCTGCGCGCACAAAGTCAAACTCGTGTGGTCTGGGAGTCAGGTTCTCTAAGCCCAGAGCAGACCTCCCTCTCCACCCCCAGCCAGCTCTGAAGCTCAGACCAGCACAGCACCGGGCGTGAGCTCGTTAGCTAATGAGCTTTTACCCTTCAGGCACAGCTGGGAACCAAATGCCCTGAGTGGAGCAGCCAGGTCAGTGTCAGGGTGCCCGTGCATCTTTTGGATGCCTACCTCCTGCCCTAGTTGAAATATATCTTCCATGCTACCTTGACCACAGAGGAGCAGCCTCAAGGTTGCACCATGAGATATTCTTTAGTTTGTGGGTTATTTTCCAGCTCTGTAGGAAGGTGCAGGGACCAACGTGTTCTGAGTTTCCTTTGCTGGGAAGGTTCAGCCAGGCAGGGTTGAAACCTCCCCAACCTCCAGCAAAGCCAATTGTCTTCATAAATGACCCAGCCCTGCCAATGCTCTGAAAATCACAGAAAATCACAGGTGCTGTGGATGGGGCGGCCTCTGAGCCACCTGCCCTGTCCCAGGGATGGACAGCACACACTGAAATCCTGAGCAAAGTATGCAAATAGCTCAATTCCTTACAAAATGCCGTATTGTTAGGTTTCTGGTTGTTAATTGAACAGAAAGAGATACGTAAAAGCTGTCCCAATTATGTAATTACTTTTGCTTTCTAAGTAAAAGATGTCCTTAAAATTATTGAGAATAAGATGCACTTTCTTTATGGGGTTTTCTACCCTGGAACATTAAAAAGTCATCTCATCTCCTGAAAATACAGGATGAAGAAATATGTTAAAAATTTCCCAATAGTCAGCCACAAAAACACAGACTATTACCAGCTAAAAAACAACATTATTCCCCCTGCGTGTTAGAATTTGACACTTCTGGGTACTGGCAACATTTTTCAAAAGAAAATTAAAAAATAGCTGCGTATAAATGAAAAAGGTCTCTTTGCTTTTCCTTTTCCATTTGCGAAGGGAAAAAACAAAAAACTCACTTTATGTTCTTTTTACATGGGAAACATTAAAAAGTCATCTAATCTCCTGAAACTAGCACTAATTAATGAGCAAACATGAGATCTGGGAAGAGAAACAAAGCTGCAACCTGGACTTTCTGTGGTGCGATTCAAAGTCGTGACACATTCAAAGCCGTAAATGCATTTTGGTTGATTTTGTAGGGTTCATAATTAGCAACTGGAGAGGAAACCCAGGCAGCAGGGATGCAAATAGCTCAATTCCTTACAAAATGCCATATTGTTAGGTTTCTGGTTGTTAATTGTAAAAGCTGTCCCAATTATGTAATTACTTTTGCTTTCTAAGTAAAAGATGTCCTTAAAATTATTGAGAATAAGATGCACTTTCTTTATGGGGTTTTCTACCCTGGAACATTAAAAAGTCATCTCATCTCCTGAAAATACAGGATGAAGAAATATGTTAAAAATTTCCCAATAGTCAGCCACAAAAACACAGACTATTACCAGCTAAAAAACAACATTATTCCCCCTGCGTGTTAGAATTTGACACTTCTGGGTACTGGCAACATTTTTCAAAAGAAAATTAAAAAATAGCTGCGTATAAATGAAAAAGGTCTCTTTGCTTTTCCTTTTCCATTTGCGAAGGGAAAAAACAAAAAACTCACTTTATGTTCTTTTTACATGGGAAACATTAAAAAGTCATCTAATCTCCTGAAACTAGCACTAATTAATGAGCAAACATGAGATCTGGGAAGAGAAACAAAGCTGCAACCTGGACTTTCTGTGGTGCGATTCAAAGTCGTGACACATTCAAAGCCGTAAATGCATTTTGGTTGATTTTGTAGGGTTCATAATTAGCAACTGGAGAGGAAACCCAGGCAGCAGGGAAACATGGGCCGCCTGCTTTTTTTTTTTTTTTCCTTTAAATACTTCAGCATTAGTGGTTTTCTTGGTGATGGGGATGCGTTAAACTGCATCTGGAAGCTGAAGCCCACCATGTGGAGCCGCACCACAATCTGCCTCTGTGGTCAGTTCTGAAACACCCAGTCACTCCTGTACCAAAGCCTCTCAAACTTTTTTTTTTTTTGGAGATTTTGCAACCCAATGAGCCTCCAGCATTTCTGAATGCCAACTTTGTACCTGGGAGATTAACGACTGGCATGACAGCATATTTTTTGAGACAAGCAGGCTTCAGTAAGGCCCCATCCAGCAGATAAGTAGCCGTCGAGCCAGGTCAGTCTGGTCTATTCTTGTAGCCACGCATCAGAAACCTATCTAAGACCCAGAGACACCAAGAGCTATTCCCTTGCTCAGAACTATGTCCTTCTTTATATTTAGTCACCTATGGAGCCTGGAGGTCTCCCAGAAGCACGCTGAGCTTTGGGACAGGTATCCATCCTGTTGCTGGGTCTCCTGTCCCCTTACCAAGGGGACACGTGTGGCACAGCAGAAGTTTCAGCATCGAGCTCTACAGGTCGCTTCAGGGACCAGCATTTCTGTGAAATGCTTTGCAGATGAAGACCAGTCTCCTCAAAGAGGCTTTGCCACTCATGGGGAAGTCCCAGAAGCTGTGTGGTGCCTCCCAACACCCGAACTGCTGACAAAATACATGCTTTGCATCAACTGGAGCTCTGCACATGCTAACAGCATCATCCCATGGCATATTTATTGCTGCAGTCTCACAGAGAGGGCCTATAATGTGAGAAATTGCATCCAGATCGTTGTCTGCCAGGATGGGATGGAGTTTCTTAGCTGAGCAAAGACAGGAAAAGTTGTTCTCAGAAACCGTCCAGTGAAGTTTGAAGTCCAGGAGAACGTCTACACCATGGACTGAATTGACTGATTGTGGTTGTGTAGCCTCGGCTGAAGGAGTTATTATTTTCACGTCTGGTAATAAATAGAATAATGGACAAAAAGTCTAACTCCCTGCACGAAGTCTGAGTAAATGAGCTCGGTACGGCGTTTGACTGCAGGATTTGTGGTTTGGGACCTTCTTCCAAGCTGTGAATCAACACGCAAAGCAGATCCAGGGCCACTCGCGTGGCTGCGAGGACTCAAGGGTGTCCCTGGTTTCTCTGTTCTGCCTCCAGATGGTGGTCGTTACCGTAGGGTGGTCATCACCTCGACCTCCTCCTCCATGTCCTCCATGGCTGGGAACATGCAGGACATGTGAGAGCTGGACTCTGCCACCGGCTCATCGCTCTGGATTTTATTGTCGTCTGATAAAGCCTCTCTGTTCTCTGTTTGCTTTAAATCCTTGTTGGAAAACCTCTTTAATAGTAACTCAGCCTCTGACAACAAGCACTTAGAAGAGCTGTCCTCCCCGTTTAGAGCTGTCAGCCCGAAGTCAGTGGCGGCACCATTAACATCATCCAGGTGTCTTCACTCTCATTTCCAGCCGCAGCGGTTCTCCCTGCAGACAGGCTGCAGGACAAAGTAACTGCTTAAAGCAGCACCGTGGTACTCTACAAAAAATAATCTTCCTTTGCAGCATTATCATAAGAAAAAACATTCCTCTGTTTCTGGTATTCCTGTCCAGTCTCTTCTTCAGTCTTGGGGCTATATTGGCATTCTTCTAGGTATGATATGATTGATTAATATGATGTGATGTGATATGATGATAAAATATTAGTGTTACACTGAGGGATATTAACATAGAATTTGAAGCCTTTCACTGCAGCACAGCTTCTCTAAAAATGTAAGTGCTCTTTTATTGTTGTTTTTTAATTCTCTCCTCCCTCCATGTGTCTGTCAGGAAACCAAGGTCTTCTTCTGAGCCACCCTACCTCCTGTACAGATGTGGCTTCTCCGACACCGTTGCTGGTCCAGGGCAGCCCCATTACCCCCCAGTTCAGGGCAGTATTTCCAGATGCACCAGCTGAATTCAGGTGGGACAAGCTCTCATCACAAGTGGCGTCCGTGTGCCCTGCACAGGATTCAGGTACCTGCTTATCTGTGTTTTCAGCATCTTTTCCTTTTTATTCCCTCCCTTTTTTAATGCTAAGAGCACTTTAGGGCCCTGGTACTTGCCTCTTATGACATATTTTTTTCCCCTTGGGAAAACATGTGTGTTTTTATCTCAGAAGAGATCTGAGCTGAGCACTGCCTTCCCCAGCAACTCCTCTTCCTCCAGTCCCAGTTGCCACAAGGAAGGGAGGAGTCCAAGGTTTGATGAGTAAGTTTCAGTGGAAAACCTTGATTTGTTTCGTTTGTTTAATCGTTCTCTTTCAAAGGTCACTGGGGTTTTTGTTTGGAAGGGGAGCAAGCTGCTTGCTTTGAGTGATCTGCTCTATTATGTTTGGTTATTACATTTCTCTCTATATTCCCAGTAGATGTGCATACTAAATGTGATTGCCAGCCTAATGAGCTTCTGAGGTTTAATTGAGTGCCATACACGTTATTAAATATCTCTGCAGAAATCAGACCAAACTAAGATTGAGGCAGAGGTCATGAGATCATTCAGAAAATCTCTCCCTTCTCGTTACCCAGCGCAGGTTTTTTTCCATTAGAGGTTACGTGGACTTTAAAATCATCTGCTTCATTATTGATGAGAAAATTGAATTATTTTAATCTGTGTATTATTTTAAGGCTTTGACAGGCAGTCAAACCACCGTGCTAATCCCTAATCCCTGAATAATCATCACCCAACAATTTTAAAATGTGGTCTCAGAGAGTTACGGGGGAGCCAGGAGTAAAGCAATCAGAGTTTGCACCTAGGATGACTTTCATTATTATTGTTGTTGTTGTTATTATTATTATTATTTAAAGTACAACTCTGGCATATCTCACAAAAAGCCTTTTTCCCATCTGCTCGGTACAGAAAGTTTCAGGAAAGAGGCAAAGTCAATCACCCAAAGCAGAACAATCTTGAGGGTGAGTTTAATAAAATAAAAATAATTCTTCCTTTAAAAAAATCACATCATTTGCCACACATTTTAAGGCACAGAAATATTGCATAACTCCTAACCGCCGAGCGAGCTAGGAATACTGTATCCCTTTATTCTCCAAGTTTAATAGTTATAATTAGAACCTTTCCTATACGGTTTCTATATCTACATGTAATTCTAAAAAAATCCCTCTTGTCTTTCCCAATAAACTGAAGCATTGTTATGCAGCCTGAAGTGAAACAATTAAAGTGAGAAATGGAGACGCTGGTTTTTGAAGAGGGGTAGGGTTTTTTCAGCTTTGGTTTTGTTTTTTGGTGGGTTTTTTTTGAGGCAGAAAAAATTCTCCAACTTGCAATGTTCTCACTTGGCATCAATTTTGTCTTCACGGCGCTGCTGTCCACGCTCGGGGAGCCTCTGGAGGAGGAGGGTGACTACAAACAACCGAGATGGAGCTAGTTATGGAGAGCAGTGAACACATGGAGCACACTCCCACACGGCCAAGCCTTGGTAAGTCAGCACGTGCCATGAAAAAAAGCCAAGAAATTGCCCTCATCATGGGAAAAATAAGATCTTGTTTAGGAAAAAAAAAATAAATGCATGTCCAGCAGGTCAAGGGGGAACTCAGGCTCATGAGGGGGTTGGAAAAGTGCAGGAGAAAGAGAGACCCATGAGACACCACAGCAGCCAACATGGGAAGTGCAGCCCGATTTTACAGATCCCAAAGAACTTACCCTGATGGGAGACATCTCTTTAAAATCGTAGCATCAGGTCTCCCTGGGATGCAGCATCTCACCTTTCTCTCCCTAAAAAGGAAACCTCTCTCCTTGCTTAAAATCACAGAGGATGGTAAAGGGAAAATTTAGTTCTTGGACTTCTTCCTAAGTGAGAAAAACTCTCGTTATTAATGCCAATGTACAAAAAAGTGCTCTTCGTTTCAGCCCTAACTGCAGTGTAGCCACAGGGTTACACACACTCATGTACACATTAATATTTCAAAATTCTTTCTTGAAAATTCTTTTTTATTATTATTATTACAGCTTATTTTTCTTCCCTCCTGCTCTGCATGTCAAAAGATGATTGATACGCGTAGAAGTGGGCCTTAAAAACACGAGTCATTGCCTGAGGTTCTTCCTATAATCAAAGCACATGCCCACCCATAGCTAATTAGGCATTAGCCTAATGTCAGCTGATTGATTTAGAGCAGTCCTGCCACCCACCCGAAAAAGAGCACGGAGCCTCTGAGGGTGGGCAATGGGGGGGAGGCGGCACCTGAAGGAGGGGATGTTTTGCCTTTAAAAGTTCCTGGTGTAAAACTTATTTGTTTATATTTACATAAAGAAGCATGAAGCCGTTTTTCCTCTTTAGGCATGGTGTTAAACAAAGGGAACTAGTTAGCAAGAGAAAACACTTACATTTGTCCATTTTGGACTAATTTAGGAGGTTTAAGCTGTTGAAAAAGTTAAGTATAGGGGGGGTGTGTCACCATGACAAAAGTGAAGGTCTTGCCTCACCCCCAAGCACCGAGGGGAGATGTGGCTGTTTCACTGGGTCTAGTCTTGCACTTTGCAGTAAGTTGGGAAAATATATTTGGCTACAGTTTAGATTAATTTTTCAAAATCCTTTGCATTTCTTTTCCTTTATTTTTCTCCCCTCTTTTCCCTCCCCACCAATCCCCACCACCCTCCTCGCTCTGGATTTATGGGTCAGGAACCCTCAAAGTTGCCCTGATGGATTAAGCAGAGACAAGTTGTATCAAGTAAATTAAAAATGAAATAGTTACAGCTGTTGGAACGGTCTCAGGGCTAGAAGAGGTAAAAGAGTTTCTACCCTCAAGGGGCCTGGAAATAATCTGTGAAGCACCAACTGCTTAAATAAAGACAGCTTGAGTGAGGGCTGGCGTCCTGCAGGATGGAGAGAGCATCCGACGCCGCTGGGCTTGAGTGTGGTTTAAAGGAAACCAAGGGAGCACTTACCCTCCAAGCCCTGCTTGCTCCAGGTGTCTCCAGACCCCTGGGTCCCACAGCCAGGAGGGGAGAGCAGGAGGACAGTGAAGAGGGAGTTTTGGGACAAGCAATCTCAGGGATCTCGTTTCTGTTACCGTCAATCTCTGCCGTGTGTCATTGAACCATGTGGGCAAAGCTAGAAGTTCTCCTGGGGTTTCCTGGGAGCCCCACGGAGCTGAGGAGTGAGAAACCCACCTTTCATCCCATGGGGCATTCCTTCATGGGTGGTGATGAGCCATGGGCTGGGCTCAGATAAAGATACCCGAGTTCTCTGTTCTGCTCAGCCACTTCTTCCTCTCCTTTGGCAAACTGCTTTGCTCTTTGGATGTGTCTTCCCTCCCAGCTCTCTGCTTTTTATACCCTGTTTATATACTGGCTGTGCTACTGTCTGTCTTACTCTATTTTTTGTGGTTTGGTGGTTATTTTAGGGTAGCATTGATCCAAACAGGGCAATTCAGTGAAGCAGGGGCTGTAGTGGTTGCAGTAATACAGGGACCCAGCGCTAAATACTGAGGGACAGGGACAGGGACGGGGACCCCCCCTCCGGGGGCTGCTCAGAACCGGGCACAGGAGCTGGTCCTGTTGGATTCAGCTGCCTGCAACTCTCCCTAGTGAGGATAAATCAAACACAGGAAAAAAAATATTCATAATTTTCCTTTTGTGAATTTGAAAGCTGTACAGAAAGACCCTTCTTAAGTCAAATCAAAGCACTCCGCAGTGCCTCGCTGCGGTGGGTGCTGGTGAGGCTTTCCCCAAACACATGCCTTTAGAGGGAAGATGTTTGGGCCAGTCCCCAAGTTAATGGGGCAGAGACAACAGGGACGGCTGGGAATTACACCTGGAGGCATTTTTCATCCCAGCTCATCCTCAAACGGTGCCCATGAGGTGTCTCTCTGTGCACACAGTGATGAACCGCTCTGCTCCTTGCACGAGCAACAAGTTCTGCCTCTGAATTTCTGCCTTCAAACAATGTTTAAGGTGGAATTTGTTTAAATTGGAAGAAGCTGCCTGCAGGCCACGATGCCATATTCCCCTTAACCCAGTGGCATCGGGGGGGGAGGAGAGGGGGAAGAGGAGGAGGAGGAGGATGCGTCTCCAGCAGCAGAATCTGTGCAACTTCACATTTCTCAGCTGTAAAGCTTTCAATAGCTGGAAGTAAATCCTTCAGCTTTCTACTCCAGCTCAGCCTCTGCAGCTGCAAATTTATTCGGCAGGCAGCAAATCGGGCCAAAAGAAGTAAATATGAGTGATGTGAGTGATAGAGCTAGAACATGATGCAAGCTCCCACGCGGCTGCGGCGGAGGGCAATTCCCCGGCCGCTAATTCCCTGCTGGAGATCTCCCACCAGAAGCTGGAGTTGTCCTTCCCGGGATGCTGGCAGGAGAGGGGGATGTGGAAGCAGGAGGGAGAGGGTGTTTCTGGAAGGGGGGGGATCTGCAGAGCCCAGTTTTGGGACACAAGGCTGCCCGTGGGCACGGGAGAGGTGCAGGCAGGAACGATGCCCATCTCTGTTCTGTTTAACGTGCCACACACCCCCTTCTCACATGTCTATAAGTACTAAAAGGCTACTTGTGACTACTGGAGTTTAGTTTTTAGGAGTAAGGACTAGCAAGCATAAGGCACTGGCAATGCTGCAGAAGTCCTATTCATTGCAAAGCTCTCAGAGCAAAGGCTTAAAGACCTCACCACGCAGCAGATGAGCATTTGGCCGCATGCGTTACCCCATAACTGTCCCCAGTTAATGCACGGCTCATTAAACACCCTCTCTAGGATGAGTCTCCGTGCTCAGGCAGCTCAAAGCAGCAGAGGGAAGGAGCCAGCGGGGCCGTGGGTTTGTCCCGAGGGCCTTGGCAGCAGCCCCAGGAGCAAAGGGTGGGGAGCAATCCCGGGTCACGCGTGCCAAGGTGGAAAATCACTGGGGTTGCCCAGGTTAGGAGGCAGAGAGAGTTCCTCCTCTGGCCTCTCTGGGCTCTCTTTGCCCAGCAGCAGTTGTGTTTCCAACACGTGGGCAGCATCTCGAGCTGCACATCATTAACCATTAAGGGGCTGTACATTTGGAGACGCTCCTGGGAACCCATTCCAAAGGCTGGGTAGAAACATCTATTTGTCTTTCCAGCCCATTCTTTCAGAATCTGGCAATATTTCAGCCATGTGTGATTCTTATGTCCTTTTTTTCTAGAGACCTTATGGGCTTGGGAAGTTTTGGGTTGGCTTTTCTTTGATTTTGTATTTTAAAAAGTAACATCTTGCCATGTGTGATTCTTATATGTCCTTTTTTCTACAGAGACCTTATGGGCTTGGGAAGTTTTGTGTTGGCTTTTCTTTGATTTTGCATTTTAAAGTAATGTCTTGCCATGTATTGTAAAGGGATCCCATCAACTTGAAAGGACAGGGAGGACACAGAGAGTCTGCCTTTCTCATTTTAAAAGGACACTTCACTTGGTCAGTGGCAGGGGGGTCTTATCTAAACAGAAAATGAGCTGATTTGAATTGCAGCTGAAATTGCCCCCCCCCAAAAGGGGACAGTCCCCATAATTGAGGGAGTGTGGGGGTCCCTTGGCCAAGCACGGCCTGTCCCTCTCCTGGCACCCCCCCAATAACTGGTTTTTTGCAGTAGGACGCCCGGCGATGCCACAGCCGTTACTCACGGCTGCATCCTGGAGCCCAGATGAGAACATTCATTTCACACTGCAAACTTATGTTTTTTCCCCCCTCTGACGCTTTCTTTTATCGAGTTTCAATATAATAAACAAAGGGGACGAAATTATTTCACTGGCAAAGACTCCAACTAATGCACAAACAGTTTTCAATACTGGCACACGGAGGGACTTTTTCACCATGCAGTGGCCAGTCAGACCTATATCAGTCCTAATGGCAAAGGGAAATGGAAATTCAGATCTTTCACCTTGAAGAATAGCTGCAATTCATAAGCTGCTCATACTCCCCTCCCTCCTCTTATTTTTTTTTTTTTCTTTTATTGCTAGCACAGGAAAACAAATCATCACAGTGGTATCAAAGGAAACTTTTCCAAGCTGTTGACATACAGCAAAGGGACAGTCTCAGATAAGTCAGCATTTAATCGTCTCAGACCATGGCACTGTGCTTTGTGTGCACGCTTTGCTTCTCCTAATGACGTTGGGTAAGTTGTTCACTCCACTGGGCTTCTGCTGCCCTTCTGGATGCTTTTTTTTGGATATAAATTCTTCTGGCTGAAAGCCATGAATGTAAGCCTTATTCTTGGCTTGTGCCAAAGCCATTCCCAATAGACTACAGCTAAATTTCTATCTAATTAATTGGGACAAAGGGTTAGAGGCAGATGAGTCCAGCCCCATCATTCTTTACGTCCTATTGGCTTTTACCACAGGTGCTCTTGTGCTGGCCCTGGGCTCCGACACACCTTTGGCTAATTAAGAGTATAAGCTTATTATTTGATAAGCTTATTCTTTAACACTAGTGATTGTTAATCTAATGACAGAGCATCAGCAATGGTTAAAGCAGACAGGCACTTTATTTGTATTTTTTTCAGAGTCAGCTTTTGAGCATTGCTTTCTGGAGCTGAAAAGATACCAAAGCTCTTAAAGACAGTCTCTATATGACTGTTTTATGAAAGCAGAGATTCTTTTCAGGCAATCCCGGAGTATGAGCGCCAGAAGTACCTGCCAGCTTTCATGGCAATGACAACCTGGAGTCACCATCCCACCAGTACACCCATGGGATATCACTGGGAGAGCACGCTCACGGAGGGCAGCGTGTGAAGTGCTGTCACCAATAATCAAGAAAATCCAGGGGGAAAAAGAAATGAACCCAGCACAATACATGTGAGTAACTCCGCCAGGCAAATCTCTCTACCCAGAACAAGCCAAGATTCATTTCTGGCCAAAATTCCTGCACTAACACTAACCGCCGCTTAATTAAGTGATTTTTCCTGAGATCATGATGCAAGTCATTGTCAGAGAAAGGGTTTATGCAGAGCTGCTGGAGCCCCACGTGCCTGCTGAACGCTGGAGCCATCAACGACCCAACCCACCGCACGAGCCTTCAGGCCTGTCACCTGCAGTCAGCTCCCCCGTTGGAAAAACATGCAATTTTCCAAAGGTAAGGGAGTCTTGGGTTACTAGGAACACAAATCATTATGAGTAAAACTGCATTCCCAATTTATTGTATTTGTTTTATTTATAATTTTATTACTTATTCCACATTTTCCATATTTTCCATATGTTTCACGTCATTCTTGTCCGTTCAGCCCTTTACGTGGAAACTTGGGCTCTTCTCCGCTGCCTGAAGTGTTGAAGGATTTCTAAACAGCCTTGGCTCATTGTTTGCTCTGCACGTTGCCATCCCACGAGTGAGCAACTGATGGTGTCTCTGGTACAAAGTCTCACCAGGGTGAGAGAAAAGCAACTATTAATGTGATAAGCTGGTAACAGTAAAGACCATCAAATCGTTCAACTGGAGTTCTAACAAAAAACAGTTTGAGATCACTCTGATTTGGGTTGTTTTGTGGTGTTTCTTTTCATACTAGGGTCTTAATTTGTCAAAGATGGAGATTTTTCCAAGCCCTGCAGTCCACGCTGAAGACTGGTCAACGTGTTGGATGCACGTACCCAGATTTCCCTCCAAACCAAGAAACACAGTTCACTGAACAATGAGGAAACTCCTCCTGATGCTGGTAAGTTCCTTCCCTGCTCTACGTTTCTGGAAGGTAATATCACACATCTGTGTGCACAGTTAATTCCCTATTTTCCCCTCTCCTGGATGCCCAGGCAAGTACTTTCTCTCCTGCTCACATCTGACGGCAATCTGTGAGCAAATCAGGAGGGTTCAGCAAAGCTGCTTTGAGCTGCGCTTTCAAGGGTTTGTGTCAACAGGAACATTAGGTCGATTTGCAAACAGCCTTGGAAAAATCTGGTGCAGCATCTCTAATGCTATTGACAGGCCCTGCCTGAATTCGGCAGCGCCAAGGCTAACACGTTGTCATTCAGCTCCTGAGCACATTTACACCAGCTCATCTATTTTTCATCAGTCTTGCACCCTTCGTGACACCCTTCTCAATTCACAAGCGCGTTCATTCTGGCTCAGTGCAGTCCCCCCGAGCACCGAGTCACACACGAACCTGACTAATCTCTCGGGTAGCAAAAGGATGCTCAGTTCCTGCAAAAAAAAAAAACAAAAACAAAAAACCTTCAAGTTTATTCTCAATTCTATGGTTAAGGTGACTTTTTCATGTCAGGAACTCGCCAAACAATGTGGCGCTTGATGGCGGAGGAGGAGCAAAGAGATTGGATTAAAACATCTGGCGAGGTAATTAGATTCACTAAAAAGTTTACACTCCAAACTGCCCCTACATAATTGATGGGACCATTGTGATGTGTCACTTCCACTTACAGGCGCTCGGCAGCCGCTCTCGCCCCGCGCTAACCTTCGCGGCCGACCTGCTGCGGGCCCCTATTAAAGCTGCAATTATGGGGTGACTCTTAATAGCGAGGTCTTGCTTGAGAGTGGGGAAAAATGTTGCTGTAGCTCACATGCGACAATTAAAGATAATTTAAAATGTAAGTAATTGCGCTGGGTTTCTGGAAACTACTGTAGAGGTCTTGTCCCAGGCATCTGACAGGCATGGCGGTGTATTTTGACAAGTTTTGCGCAGATTTCCATTAAATACCAACTAGCAGCTCTATTTTCTTTGGAGTCATTGGTCAGGAAATGGGAGATTGTGAAAGGTCAGGCCTGGAAGATGTGGGAGGGGATGGAGGTGTTATTCGTGTTCTGATCCATAGGGATCTAGTTCCAACATAAATCCTTCAGGCGCTTGAGTCTTGGTTTCTGCACCTTCTTTGAGCAGGAGAAAGGTAAGGATGGATCCACAGAGAAGTGCTTCTGTTGAGTTATTTTCAGTCCTGTAGAGATGCCAGGCAAGGTGGGACCTACAAAAAGTCCATTTGCTCTCTGGAAACCTATAGAACAGAAGCACTGAATGATATGGGGTTGGAAGGGATCTCTGGAGATCATCTAGTCCAATCCCCCTGTCAAAGCAGGTCCACCTAGAGCACAGAAACACGTCCAGGCAGGTTTTAAATGTCTCCAGAGACAGAGACTCCACCTCCTCTCTGGGCAGCCTGTTCCAGCATTCTGCCACCCTCAAAGGAAAGAAGTTTCTCCTCATGTTTAGATGTGACTTCCTATGTTAAAGTTTGCCCATTACCTCTTGTCCTGTCACCAGACACCTCTTGACACCCACCCTTGAAGTATTTACAGGCATTGATCAGATCACCCCTCAACCTTCTCTTCTCCAGACTAAAAAGCCCTAAGTCCCTCAGCCTGTCCTCATAAGAGAGAAGTTCTAAGCCCCTCATCATCTTTGTAGCCCTTTGCTGTCCCCTCTCCAGCAGTTCCCTGTCCTTCTGGAACTGGGAAGCCCAGAACTGGACACAGTACTCCAGATGGGGCTTCACCAGGGCAGAGTAGAGGGGGAGGATGCCCCCCCTTGACCTGCTAGAACCCTGGTGAGTCTAGATTAAGAGACCACCAGACACCAAGATACTTGGCTGGATCTCCATCCCACCACAGCATTGCGCTAAACCTCTCGGTTTGCAAAACCACATTTGAAAATGTAACTACTCCAAGGCTTCTGCGAGGTCAGGGAAGTGTGAACGTCACGCAGAACGCGCCCAGATACTTTCAGAGGTTCAGCAGTCCCTGAAAGAGTTTTGTTGCATGAAAACAGACTGTGGGATGAGTTTGGATTCTGCCACATGGTCCTAGCGATAATAAGCCATCTGTGTGCATCGAGCTGCACTCGACCTTTCCTCTCTCAATTTTGTCTCTGTCACTTTTCTTCCAAGTCCTCTCTGATTTGACCTACATTTCAGTAACCCAGGAAATAGGAAATGCCAGCAGTGCACATAGAGGAGTTAAATATGCCCTTGGTTACCAACATGCAAACGAAGAGGGAGCCCATCTACATCAGAGTGAAAAACGAGCCTGTGAAAATAAGATGAACCTGAAACTGGAAGAGGACCCATCAGGAATATCATCACCTTCTGCCACATTTGACCAATTTATGTTCCTATCTCAGTCAGTGGGACTTTTGCTCCTAAATCACCTGGGGTAGGGTTTTAAAAGATGTTAGGTATGACAAGGTGCAGAGAGGAAACTTGTAAAACATTTGAAATTTGCACTTTTATTTCCTCTTCCATAGCTGGATTTATAAATTATGTTCAAAAGCTAGAGGTTATACCTCTGTATTATAGATGTATCCAGCTTGTGCCACCGGATAATAAAGTTAAATATGTTTATAAGCAGCTGCAGGATCAGGATGTCTGAAAGCTTCACCCTTTGTATAACTTTATAAAGGACAAAACACATATTGGAAATAAAAGCTAGGACAGACGTGCCCTCATTATTGCTTTCAAGTGGCTGTCTTCCTGCTGTAATATTTCAGATGCATTGGTAACACCAGGGCAGCTCACCACAAAGAAACACGGTGGGACTTCAGAAAAACCAGAAAATGAAGTTAAATATAAAAAAATAAATGGAATTAAACATGTCTCTGAGGCAAATGCAGCAAAATGCAAACTTAAACTGCACGACCACAAAAAAAACCACGCATCAAACTTTAAAATAATTTTTCTTCCTTTCTAAAATTAAATGATCCCAAATAAGAATATGCCTGAGCCCCCGCTCTTTATATGTATTCCAGTGTGGTGTTTTTAATGAGGGACTCAAAGGGAAATTACCCTTGAAATGTGGGGAGAGCTGTAGTTCTTATTTTACCATGACTCAAGTGTCACTTGAGCGACGGCCGGATCCTTATGGATGAGCCAGAATGAGAGGAACTGATTTGAGGGTTGTTTTTTTACAACCCAAGATTGCTTCCTTTTTCTTTTTTTAATTAAAAAGTCATCGATGTGTTCAGACACAACCCCACACATGTTACGGTGACCCAGCCAGAGGGTCTGCCTGACAAATGCCACTGCCTGGCACCCGGCAGAGACGGGCACTGCATGAAACCTTCCCTTCCCTTTTCCTTTCCCTTTTCCCTTCCCTTTTCCCTTCCCTCTTCCCTTCCCTTCCCTGTGCCTCTCCAAGCTGACAGAGGAGGTTTACATTAACATCACACGGCTGTCTTCAGCTGTATTCGTTAGCCCAGCCCATTTGGAGATTTTGCCATACTGGGCTGCATGGGGAAAAGGAGGAAAAAGAAGATTTTAAAAAGGAAAAAAAAAAGAAAAAAAAGAAAAAACCCAAACAAGCAAAACATATCCAGCTTTTTAATGGCAGCATCTTCATTGGTGTCACTATCAAACCCGGCCTCCTCTTGCCCTCGTCCCAGCAAAACCTCTGCACAACACTTGGAGGGCAGCTTTTGAAAATGTTTTTGAACACATTGGAAAATAACACACTATAGAAACTTGGCAATGAGTTTGCCTCAAGTAGCCAAGTTGGGCATGGAAAAAAAAAAAATTAGACAATAAAAGGTCATTTCTAGCCAAGTTTTAAGTGAGTATACAATACATACCTTTTTTTTTTTTTCCCCCTGCTCTTTGCCTTAGTTATTGGCCAACTTGGCTGGGAGCTTATGGAAAACACTGAAATGGAATTATTATAGTTGGGTTTTCTCTTTTTGACCAAGCAAAAGTTCTTATAAGCAATAATTTAATTAAGGTAAAAGAGTAACACAGACACGGTTTTAAAGATTCATCATCAAAAAAAAAAAAATCCCTCTTTTCTACACCATACTTTAAACGAAGGTTAGTTCATGAGCACCAGTGATCTAATACTACTGCTATTTATGATTTTTTAAATTATTTGTTATAAAGTATGTCATAAAGTGGAAAATTACCGGTGCCGATCACATTTCCAAGCAGGCTAATTGAGAACCGAGCGCCGTAAGTCAATTAGGAGAACAAACCTGCTGGGGTGAGGTGGCGAGGTGGTGGTGGGGGGGGACACTTTCTTGGAAGTAACATTTTCATCCCGTTTCTGGCACACTGTTCCCTGGGGATCAAACGGGAGACGTTTAACAAGTGGCTTCCGAAGGCTCACAGGTTGTGTGGCCGCTCTCCTCGGCGGTGGCTTCGCTCTGTCCCAACACGTTCCTCCTTCCTTGCCCCCAGGTATCTCAGGTGGATGGTTGATTAAGAGCAAGCTCCTTGCTGACGCAGGTTGTACATTTAACATCCTGCTCTGTTTCATACCTTTTTGGAAGGGCAGAGTTTAAAAAAAAACCAAAAAAACAATTAAAATGGGATTATTTTTTATTCCTCCCTGTGAGCTTAACCAGAGGCATCCTCCTCACCTTCTGAAGGCTGTGGGCTTCCTTTCTGGAGGACCTGAGTTCTTCTGAGATGTTTGACGTAGAAACATGGGCAATTCCAGCTTCCATCAGCCCAGGTGCTTGTGTGGCCTGGACCAGGGACTTCAGAGAAAGATGCACAAACAGCTCAGAGACAGGAGCTTCCCTGCACTGAAATTGATGTGAGGATGCTAACTCTGGATGAAAGATGACGAAAGATCAGTTTTGAAAAGCTGACCTCCTAAACGAGAGAGAAAATGAATCAGGCATGAGAATAAAAAGGAAACAAAAAAATCAGATTTGAAAATGCAAAACAAAAACAATCAGGGACCACAAGCCTGAGATCAACAGGAAGTTTATAAGCTGCAGGTTTGGGACGTGTTTAAATAAGAATAACAATTTCCTTTCTGCCACTTGTCAATTAAAGATGGTAATTCCTTTTCAGATAGAACTGATCTTATATTTTTCTCATACTGTCTTGGAAATGTCCTGCCAAGTTGGGTGATTTATTCTTTTTTAATAGGTGAAGGGTTTGCCAGATGCATTTGCCTCTGCAATTATTTTTTTGGGGGGGGGTCTTTTCACAAAATAAGAATATGAATTTAAAAAAACTATATATATTCCATTTCTATTTATGCTACTGGAAAATGGGAGGAAGCCACAGCAATGGAAAAAGCAAAATATCTTCAGTTTGCAGAGCCTGATTGTTTTTTAACAGAAAGTATTCATGGCCAAGCTAATTGTGCAAAAAGAAGGGTATTTCCCCCCAGCCCATGAGGGCTGTAACGTGTGAGCAGCGAGCAAACGGGACCGGGTTGTGAGTGAGGAGCATCCCCCAGTTGGATGCCACCACGGTTGTGTGCAGACCCTTGGGTCAGCACCTCCAGGCCATGGGTTTGGCAGAGGGTGATGTGCCCCAGAGATGGAACCACCAGCCCTCGGGGCAGCCTTCACTGCAAGCTCTTTTCTTCTGCTATTGGGGGGGTTCGCAGCCCAACAAGCCTCATCAAGCTCAACGTGTGTGAGGTGGGTGGGGCGATCCCTAATTATACCCCTTGGGAAGGACTTACATGACCTAACGTATCTCGCACATGAGAAGTCCATTCCAGACCGTTTAGATGGCATCTGGTAGCTGGCACGACTGGTTCTGCGCAGCAGAAGAGGTGAGTTGGATGGAAAGTAAACACGGTGAGTAACGCCGCAGTCACGCGGGATGCGGCCTGTAATAACTTGATTTGTGACAAACGCCGTGGAGAGATTGGCTGATGCCACCAGCTGCCTCAAGGAATTGTCTTGGGGGATGTTCTGCTTGTGCTTCACATTCAGTCATATGGAGAAACGTCTACAGGTGAGACTATCATCCATCGTGGGTTGATGGACCTCCTTGAAGAGCATCATCGGGAAGGGTCCAAGACTGGGTTATGCTGCTCCTCGCTGCCTGCCCTGTCCCTGTCTCAGCAGGCTGCACATTTTTGGCAAGGAGGCCCTCCTTCACTTAGCATTTGTGCAGCCCCTCTCACACCTTTCTCTTCGCCTCACCCATTAGTCATGGTGCAGCAGAGCTACTGAGAACTTAAATCACCCAACAGACACGTGTGCCTGGTGGTACTGTCTCATCACCGGGGAATCTGCCCAGTTCTGTCCTGGTAGAACACTGGGGAAAGGACATGGTAGCCTGACACCCTCTCTTCAGTGACAAGACGGTATATTCCTGCACTGCTGTCTCCAGAAATACCATAAAATGAAAATAAAATTAAAAAAGAAAATTTCCCTGCAGAAACTATGGAGAGAGGAACATGCGTTTTGCTTGCAAAATCCAGAACTCATCCCACTGCTTTAGCAACAGTTCTGGTCTTGGTTTTTGCCCTGCCTCTTTTCCTCAGCCTAATCCAGACACCACTCGCTCACTCATCCTTTGGGTTGATGGGACACAAAGTCTCACCCAAGTGCGAGACCCTCAGAGCACCAGCAGGACACCTCACCCGGCCAAAGAATCTGACGGCTTCTAGCTTTTATGAGTCATTGTCATCGTCACAGGCAGTGTCAGAAGGAAATTGCTGTAGGGGACTGTCATTGCTGCTGTTTGAGAGCATTTGTTGACAGTGCAATGACTGTGCCATTTCTCTGAACCTCAGGCTGGGTTAGATTCGGACACAAGATCACCAGCTTTAGCACAGAGATGGTGACTGAGCTGAAAAATGAAGGTCTCAGCATCACCAGGAACTGGCACCTGCTTAAAAGTTATTACACATCTTTATGCACGGTCTCTGCCAGTGACAAAAGAAAAACGATGGCCCTAGCTTAGTTGAGGACAAAATATAGTTAAATGTCTACCTATGAATGTCATTACGAAGAGGCAGGTGATTAAATACCATTACTGATCTGCGCCTAAACCTGTTAGCAGGAGACAATAGATTGCAAATAGATACACACACTTTTGCCAACAAATTACACAATCTCACACTCCTACAGCTCCCAAGAACCTGCACATTTCCAGGTCTGGCTGGTGCTCCCATTGTCTGATGGCATCACTAGGAGGGTGCTCATTTATTCCAGACACTGAAGCAGCACAGAGGGGAAGTTTCCCATCCAGGAACGAGACCAACCCGTGCATCATCCAAAAGCCCTCCTCCATGTACATCATTACAAGACATGTCACTAAATTGAGTACTTACAAATGAACTTGCAAGCAGACATCACAACTTTTGTGCCTTAGCAAGGATGCTAGTTGCCAGGCCGTTTTCTTCCATCTTTTCCTCCTTGACAGCCCACAAGATGCTAAGTCTCCACTTTCTTAATCCCAGAAACGAGTTTGGATTCTGTGTGAGGAAAACAAAGTAAAGTGAGAAAGTTCATTCCCTTCTCTTTCTCCTCAACAAATCCCACCACCACTGATTTACAGCTAGCACTTTTCACACCAAGAAATAGATGGCAACACAACCTTCTGCAATAGCTTTTTGTCCTGGACACTGAAGTCAGCTGGTACGGATGAAAATGGAAAGTCTATGACGCTGGGTGATCAGCACAGGGTCAACTTTGTATAGGGGTAACTAACAGTCATTAGGCAGGTGGTGGCAAGGTCCGTGGAGATTCTAAAGTGTGGATGGAAGAGGCAAAGAGATAGACAGACAGATAGACATCATTACCCTGTCCTTTTCCAGTTGGAGGCTGTCTCATGCTGGTGAATGGTAGGGATGGTTCTTTCAGGATCAAGCTATCAGCCTCATAGAGGAACCAGGACACTTAAAAACCAATGAGAACATCCCGGTGTGAAAGGTGTCCTGCTGGAGAGGTCCCCAGTGCAGACAGAGATGAGGTGGACACCACAGGGCTCCCCTCTGAGGGTGTTCCCCACTCCTCACCTTACAGGCAGCCCCACCAGCTCCAGGTGGGTGACTCACCGTGACATCTCAGGATGTGTAACCTCACCGTCCTCTCTGCAGAAGCTATTTCTGTCTCCCAAACAAACACAGGAGATGTTGGTGAGGCAGAAGGAGAAATGGCTGCGTGGCCTCCCCAAAGGAAGGGAACCCAAGGAGGTGATCATCAGTCCCTTCTTACCATTTCATGGGGCTTAAACCCAATTTTGTCCCAAACCTATGGGCAAATAGCAGTGCTCTAACACGCTCAGGAAGGCTGGCTGAAATCCTAGTGTAGCTAAAAGCAACTTGAGACCTGGCCAGCCCAGGCAGAGTATTTTGTTGTTGTTTTGTAAAAATGATATTCATTAAGACCAGGAGTCGGGCAAAGTTCCCCTCTTTTTGTCAGGCCAGTGTGCTCTTCTGCAATTGCTAATATTCAAAGGAGATGGGGGAAAAAGAAACCTCGGAAAATAAAACTTACTTGGCTCTGCTGATTAAAACCAGTTTGTGTTTCATTGTGAAAGGCTGTGTTTGCTCAAGGTTTATTCAGTTCTGGTCTCTTCCATCCACATACGGTTTGTTTTAATGACTGTGGAGTTATATGAATCTATTAATTTTTTTCCTGAAGGTTTCATAATAACAATGCCTGTTTTTTTCATATAGCACTTTACAGCCACGTGTCTGGAAATGCATTGCAAATGGGCAATTAGTGTCAGCCTTATTTTGAAGATGGATAAACTCAAGCAGAGTCCGAGCGAGACAATGCCTAAATAGCAATGCCAAAATCAGGCGTTTAGCTTGACCTTGAAAAAAAATGGAGCTAGGTCCTGAAAAAAACACTCCCACAGAGAGTTCAGCAAGGGCAAACGTAAAGGATTTCATTCAAGGGGAATGACCAGCACGGGGAATGACCGCTGACCACCGGGCAAGCAAGGCAGGGCTCATGTGCAGGAGTCACCAGTCGTCTGCCCTTGGGAGAAAGGCAACTGCTGGACCAGGAGGTATAAACAGGATTATGGCCTGCAAAGTCACAGAATCACAGAATCACAGAATCTTCTAGGTTGGAAGGGACCTTAAAGATCATCTTGTCCAACCATCAACCTAACTGACAAAAATAGACACCCACACAACAAACAAGGAGCATCATCACTAAACCAGACCTCCCAGCACTACATCAACCCGGCTTTTGAACACCTCCAGGGATGGGGCCTCAACCCCCTCCCTGGGCAGCCCATTCCAAGGGCTGAGAACCCTTTCAGTGAAAAAATTTTTCCTAATATCCAGCCTGAACCTCCCCTGGCGCAACTTGAGGCCATTTCCTCTTGTCCTGTCGCCTGTGACTTGAGAGAAGAGACCGACCCCCACCTCTCTACACCCTCCTTTCAGGGAGTTGGAGAGAGCAATAAGGTCTCCCCTCAGCCTCCTCTTCTCCAGGCTGAGTAACCCCAGTTCCCTCAGCCTCTCCTCATAAGACTTATTCTCCAGACCCCTCACCAGCTTTGTCGCCCTTCTCTGGACCCGCTCCAGCACCTCAATGTCTTTTTTATGGTAGGGGGCCCAAAACTGGACACAGTACTCAAGGTGAGGCCTCACCAGTGCCGAGTACAGGGGGACAATCACCTCTTGGGCCCTACTCGCCACGCTGTTCCTGATACAGGCCAGGATGCCCTCACAAGATGTACCCTCCTGCCACCCACCCTGGGATCCTGACCCGGCTCCCAGCACCCACCACCCTAGAAGAGCGCGGTGGCCCAGGATAGACAGCGGAGGGGAGGGTGGGAAGGACAGATTGACCCATGTGGGGGCTTTAACCTAAGGCAGAGGAGGAGGAAGGGGACTGTTTCAGTAACGACAGACTTCAAACAGGCCACTGCAACCACCTACATCCCAAATCCCATGCTCGGGGAACCTACTCCAATGAAGGGCTGATGGTCACCAATTGAGAGGCTGCTATTTTCTGACAAGATCTTGCTTCTTTTTTCCCTCCAAGTACCTTAACAGGAAAATCTGGAAAGGTTAAAGCTCAGAGTGGAAAAACAGCAAGATAATATTATTTGAGGCAAATCTCTAACCCTTTACTCGGGCTATGTGGGAGGCAAGAGAAAATGTTATATGCAGGGGAATATTAAATTATTAATACTATGTCTAGGTTGAGATTAATCAGATTCCAGAGACATAGAATAACCTCCTGCTGCCTCCTCAGATATGGATGTGTGGAGGCGTGTGTTTAACGAGCAGACTCACAGGAGGAGGACCACAGCCCACAAGGAAACAGGTCCTGGGGCAGGATACACTGCCTTGCACCGCCAGTCAGAATCCAGCCCACCAGGGAAGAGCAGCAGTTGCACAACATCTCCTCATGCTGGGAGCTGAACAAGGACGTGCGGTCCCACCAACGCTCACGGGGAGTGGGAAGGGGCTGGACCAGGTTGCCCTCCCACCTTCTCGTGGGGATGGTGCAACTGCAAGCTTGTCTTCCCTTCTTTTCTTCTCCAAGAAGAAAGGATGGTGGGGAGATCCACTATCAAACCTGGGCACCACCAGAGATGCTGACACTAAACCTGGTCCCTTCCCTGGTGCGCTTGGCTGTAGGGACTCCTGCAAACGAGGGGCTGTGGTGGTCCCCAGCTGCCAGAAATATTGTGGAAACACACTCAGCCCTTCTCAGAGCTGCTGGATGGAACTCCATAGCCTCTGCAAAAGCTCAAAATGGTCTTACCCCATGGTGCTGTGCAGACTCCCGACCTCTCCATGGGGTCCAGCCTGTCCTGGGATGCAGCATCACAGAATCACAGACTCTTAGGGGTTGGAAGGGACCTCTAAGATCATCGAGTCCAACCACAAAAAAAAAACAAAAACCAAAAAACAAACAAAAAAAAACCAATAACCAAACAAATACAAAACACACCACACCAAACGCCCACCAAAAACACCGCACCCACCAACTAAACCCCACACTCAACACCTCACCATAAACCAATAACCTTGGGCACTAGAGCATGCCCTGAAGAGCCATGTCTATACGTTTCTTAAATACCTCCAGGGATGGTGACTCCACCACCTCCCTGGGCAGGCTGTTCCAGGGCCTGACCACTCTCTCAGTAAAGTAGTTCTTTCTAATATCTAATCTAAATCTCCCCTGCCCCAACTTCAGACCATTTCCTCTGGTCTTGTCGTTCGTCCTTTGGGAGAAGAGGCCAACACCTGCCTCTCTACACCCTCCTTTCAGGTAGTTGTAGAGGGCAATGAGGTCTCCCCTCAGCCTCCTCTTCTCCAAACTAAACATGCCCAGTTCCGTTTGGAGAAGAGGAGGCTGAGGGGAGACCTCATCCAGGCGCTCCTTGACGGGCCACCCAAGAGAAGCATCCATGAGGCACAGAGAAGTCATTGAGGTGGTGCTGGTGGCGTGGGCTGGGTGATGGCAGACAGCCGGGTGGAGCTGCTGGCGGGGAGGGGACGTGGGAGTGGGGGGAGATTAGAGCCGGCCGGAGAAGCCGCCGTCGTATTTCACTTTTCTGCTGATCCCCAGAAACCTGCCCATAGATCATCCTGCAGGAGCAACACGTGGATCTAATTCTCTAATGCCAGGCCTCGCTGCGCCATTATCCACATAAATCCCCAAGCCTTGACACCGGCCTTTTCATCATTTAACTGGAGTTTGTGGGGAAGAGGGAGAGGAGGGAGAGATGGGTCTCGGCAGCAGGCACAGCTCCTCTTTCCTCATCGCCTTTATCCTCCTTAATAATCCTCTCTCTATTTCATCTATCAGCTGATAACATGTGGGTCCTATTTCCCCCCACCCTCCCCACATCTGAATTAGATGGCAGATAAAGTCATCCTGCGATCTGAGCCATGTTTGCAACTGCTCTTCATTAAAAAAAAGAAAAGAAAAGAAAAAAACCCCTCTCGTAATGAATGCAAGGCTCTGGAGGGCTCCCCACACCGTCCCCAAGGGCCTGGGTGACTCCGGTGTCTGTCTGTCCTTGGAGCTGGGTCTCTCCTGCCTTTGAAGTTTTGGGCCAGTTTCTCCCCTGGGCTTCACTGGCAAAGCAGCTCAGGGCTGCAGTCATTAGACCAGTTAAGGATCCGTTCCCAAATTTTTTTACTATCCTTCCAGGAAAAACCTGCCTTTTAATTACTCTCCCAGCTCACTTTATCTACTTAAACAAATATTAAATGCATTAAATAATTTCAGTGGCATTAGGAATAAATCCGTGCATTTAAGGGTAGGAGATTTTTGAGAGGAGAAGAGCATTTCATCCAAAATGCTTTTCTGTGCGAAAAATCAGGAGTCTTTTTGTTTAAAATAATAGAAAATGAAGCCAGAAAATCTGCAATTTTAAAATCAGAAGGGAGGGATTAAGGAAGCAAAAAAATTCTCTCTTTTCTTTTAGGGGTGGGAGTTAATAGAAGTTATTTAGGGTGTGGAGGTGGGAAGCAGCAGAAAGACAAGTTGCCTGATGAAGTGAAGTAACACAGAAAGTATCACCCAAACTGGGGATGTTTTCACCATCAGGCATTTCTGCCTGATATTTGTAACATGAAAATGTAAAAAGTCTGAAATGGACCCTTAAGAAGATTTCTATTTCTTCATAATTTCCATCCTACCCATTGCCAGCATTGCTGGCAGGGAGCATTGCCTTCTGGGTTCACAACAAAGGAAAATGTTGAAATCCCATAGTTTGAAATCAGCTGGAAATTTGGGGATGGGGGCAAAAGCAGGACAGCAAGAGGACTCACATCATCTGAGACCTGGACAAACATTTCATGACCAAGAGCTTCCAGCACTTCTAGGTGGCTCTCCATTGCTGTGAGTCCTTGAAGTTTCTCCTTCCTAAAAAATAGAGAAAGATGATTAATTCAGCGCAGAGCTCAGAACCAGGTTTGTCCTGAAATCACCTCCCACCACCATCAATAGCATTTTGCTATTAACAATAATAAATAGCATTTGATGGTCTAAATTTCCAGCCTTCCTTCTGCATTGCCACCCACCGGCTGTAAATCAGGTCCTCCGTAGGTTTTTTTGGTGGTTCAAGCTTCTTTGCTGCTCTCCCTGTTGTGGGCTCATCCCCACACTGAGGAGAAACATCTCTGCTCCACCTGGAAGAGCTGCCCTTGCTAAGCCCTATGGTTTGGAACAATCTGGCACCAGGCTGGGAAATCTCAGTTAATTCAATTAGAGAGCAGGTCCTGCTCTTGGAAGCTGCCACACACTGGAGCTTACGAGAAGTGAAGAGCGAAGAAAAATTTAGAAAAACACGACAGAAGAAAAGATACCGAGAGGGAAAGAGATGGTGAACGGCAAGAGGGGAGTTAACGAGAGCCAGAAACACAAGTTGGAGAAATGTTGATTTTATTTAGCATTAATTGCAGGAAAGAGCCTATAAAGTGCGGTAAAAAATTATTAAGTACCACTATGCAATGCCAGCTTTGTGCCAGCCATCCCTACGAAACAGGTGTATTATTCCTAGTTCCCTAGGTATAAATAAATAATGGCTGCTCCACATCTTTTTTTTATGATGGCATTTCATTATTTTTTACTGCCATATTGTTATGGCTCCAATTCCTCCAGAGCGGGTTTGGAGATCGGCCGGCGAGGGAAGGCGTGTGCGTGTACCTGGGCTGGCAGGTCTCCGGTCACAGCATCCCAAGGGAACACGTGAAGCCAAATCCCCCTGCCCACAGGCTGAAACAAGGTCTCACCTGTGGTCCCAGCTCTGACAACGATCTCCAGATGAATACAGAAAGGAAAATTACGGCCACGTTTACAAGGCGATGTGCATCACGTCAGGGAACCGCTCCGCAAATCCAGAGGGAACAGCTGTAACAAACAGGTCATCCAAATTACCTTTCCCAGGAGAAAGGGACCTGGGACAGGACATTTTGGAAGATATCACCCTGGTTCAAGCACCAGTATCATATCAGCCCACTAAACTTGATGTCAGGGACACAGAGCTGGGGTTTCCCTGAGACATCCCATCCATCCATGACTCCGTTTGCACATATGGAGATTAGAAAAGGAAAATAAAACCTGTGTTCAGTTCCACTTTTAATTTTCTGCCCGTGATCTGCCCATATGCTCTTCCCAGCGCCGTTCCATGCAGGCTCTGATGTTGCCTGAGTGAAGAACAACGAGGGCAGATCACATTTTTCCTGAACAATGTTTATATCAGCATTTCTGGGGGCTTGTTTTATCGAGTCTCTCACTCCTCAGAAGGAGACTCAGCAGGGAGATAAGCGCTGGATGCGTTTTCCTAGCGATGCCTCTTGCCTCAGATGAGGCCACCAAAGACGTTTGGGGAAGCAATGATTCCCTGGTAATGCCTCAGTCCGAGCTCTGACCTGGAACCGTGGGCTCTGCAAATACGCATAAATCTTCAGCTCACGTCCAAATCACTGCAAGGTTCAGTGAAAACAGCAAAACTGCCAGGGAATCTAACCCAAGCTTCAGTCCAATTCAGGCGTGATTTACGACCTCAGGTGGAAACCATGAAAGGCCATGGCTTCAGCCCCAAACCAGAGGATGGTCCTTTGCCCCAGCCCAGGGGTTTGGGTGCCGAAGGACCGGGACAGCGAGAAGTTAAACAGCACCAACACGTCTCCCAACAAAGCCTTCAAACCCTGCTCGTCGTGTGGTGAGTAAACGTAGCTGATGCACAAATCAAACCTGTGTCCTGCCCGAGTCAGCAACGGGAAATTAAACAAATCAAAGAATAATAAGGGAAAGCAAGCAATGAAGTTATTTTTTTCTGATTGAAGGGTAGCAATTCACTAGCATCACCATCTGTGAGCAGTTTTTCCCCAAACGCAGAATTCTGCAACAGTTCTATGGTATTTCAGGACATTTATAATGGCAGTTTAATGCTTATTCCCCTATCAAAATATTATCATAGACAGTAGGAGACATACTTTTTTTTTCTATTAAAAAAAAAAAAAGAGGAAAGGGAGAGGGCCTCAGTCTCAGGGATGCAATTTTCTTGGGAAGAACGGGTGTCACACCAGCAGGGAAAGATGCTTCTGTTGGTCTCTGCTGGCAAAGCTCCCCCCAGCCAGAAGTAGGAATGATTATCTCTACAGAGCATTAACGAGGCAATTTCCTCTCCTTCCTCTGACCCTCGTTATCTATCCTCATATTACCTTGGAAAAGCTAACCACAATAACAATCAGCATAAGATCCCAGGTGACATGACCAAGAAGACTTTTGACCCATCTCCATATCAACCCTGCGCATCACTAGGAACCTCCAAACAATCACTCTCCATCAACCAGCCCTTGAATTTTGAGCCTCTCAGGTGGGTGGGGAGGGGAAGGATGGGTGAGGGAGGGGATTTCTGCACCCTGACCCTACCCAAAGGCAGCCTCATCGAGCTGTGGGGCTCCCAGCCTGCAGCCTCCAGCCCGTGTTGACGTGGGATCACGGCTGTAACATCTGTATCCCATCCCAGTGCCAAGTTGGACTTTTTTTTTCTTTTTCCAAGACTCGGCATCTCCCCCATGTGCATGTAAATCTCCAAAGGGAAACACTGCATCATGGGTTTTGACCAAAAAGGTAATCCTGGGCAGTATGTTATAGCAACACCTGCAACGCGCGGCGGCTGCTCCAGCCCAGACTGCCCTTCTGGTGGCACGGGGCTCCCAACACCCCCCCGGCACCCGCAGACGGCCGTCAGCTCATAAGCCCCAAACACAGACGGTTTACAACACCCCGCAGGCTTTTTGGGTCACGAGGCAATAAGAAACGGGTCACCCGGGCCAGCGATTTTGGGGGGGACCAGGGAAGGCGATGCCGTGCCTGCCCACAGCCCCCCGGGCCTGGCTCAGCTGGTGGAAAGGGCACGTGCCACATCAAGAGAAAGATGCCAAGAGCAAATAGAGTGCCAGGGAATGGGAGAAATGTCTCCTTTTGCTTGAACAGCACCAAGAATCACAAACTCTCTCTTACTGCTACTTCCAAACATTTCAGTTACAGCTTTCTCCTGTTTCTTTAAGCGACTAAAAACAAGCCCTTGCACCTCTTCCCAGCTCTCCCCCATCTCTGCTGGGTGCCCTGCAAAGGCAGCTGAAGGTGAGCGGCCCCACAGCGCTGTGAAAGTGCTGTTTTCCCATTTCTGGGAGAATTATCACCGTACCTCATCTGCTCTGCTCCCCTCTGCACCCTCCAGAGCATTTACCGGGGTCCTAATACCCGTGACACAGCGACTCCCACCTTCAGAGGGGTGCGACCAGCTGGGGATGCTCAGGAAAACATCTCTGATGCTGAACGGGTTTGATTCACGGCAGGAGTAAGAAATTAATCACTTTACCTTCAAACCACATCAGTTTCTTCAGGCAGACAAAACCTAAGGCAGTTGCCTGATTTTTCAGAGCTATTTCTCATCCCTGCGACGGCACGTGTGACATGGAAAAAGACATCACAAAAAAGCTGCCTGACCCCCTCCCTCCCTGTTAAAGCCCAACACGCCTCTCCTAGTCTGACCAAGGTTTTTCTTGAGGGGAATGTTGGCAAAAGTATAATCCAGAGGCTCACTATCTCCCTCTCTTTCAGTGCAAAACCAAAGAGATCCCCAGCTCTTCTCATAGGAAAAAGTAAGCTTGTACCGAAAGGGTTTCAGCAGGACCTACCTTCTAAATGAAATGAGATTTAGTAACAAACTTTTTGCCCTCTTTTTAATTTCAAGTGAAAGAGGGTGACAAGGAACGAGGAGTGTGTCTGCTATGGAATATTCCTGCAGTACTCGGGGCTGTGGTTTATTTTACTAGTGGTGACTAGTTCAAGCCACATTTAGTCAATAAATATGAGATATGAGGTCACTCCGCCATTTAGCTGTTACCCTGTCTACATATTTCACAGCTGGGTAGTAACCTTTTAACTAGCGTCTACCTCGGTGGGGAGTCTCCATAAAAAAAGAGCCAGGATCCATTGGTCGTGGTGGGGGATCAAGGCACAGGAGCACCACGGAGATTTCGGAGGAGGCTGAGTGGGAGGAAGGGGAAGCTTGGGGCTTCACTTTTCGCTTTCTTTCCCTGGTTTCCAGTGAGATAGCACCCGGCCGAGGAGCAGGAGCCTCCTGCATCCCCACGCAGATATCGGGCGATGGAGCAGCACATCCCACGTGCTGAGCCTTACAGCCAGTTTCCCCATCTTTCACATGGAAATGGGCCAAAAGACAAATTTCACTGAATTTCACTGAATTTTTAGAGTTGGAAGGGACCACAGAGATCATCTAGTCCAACTCTGCTCCAGTTTCCAGCTTTACAGAACAAACCTGAGTTGAGCATTTCCAAGGGGTTCACTTCTCTTATCCACCTCTGACAGGATTTAGCAGAAATTCAGGTTTAAAGGTCAATTCTCCCATATCCCAGACTGTAGCTTCTCCTCGCTGCCTTTGCTTTGGGATGAGGAGGACACTTCCCTGAGCTGGTAACTCAGGGCTAAGCCGGGTTAAGACGGAGCATCCCCAAGTCCATCACTAGACATTTACACCACACAACGTTGCAGCGAGAGCAAACTTTCTGTGATGGTCCCAAGCGTAACAAGGACTAAAAGCTGCATCCCCAGCCCTGCCCCTGCCCTGATTTGAAACCTCCATGAAAATGTAAAAAGTCTGAAATGGACCCTTAAGAAGATTTCTATTTCTTCATAATTTCCATCCTACCCATTGCCAGCATTGCTGGCAGGGAGCATTGCCTTCTGGGTTCACAACAAAGGAAAATGTTGAAATCCCATAATTTGAAATCAGCTGGAAATTTGGGGATGGGGGCAAAAGCAGGACAGCAAGAGGACTCACATCATCTGAGACCTGGACAAACATTTCATGACCAAGAGCTTCCAGCACTTCTAGGTGGCTCTCCATTGCTGTGAGTCCTTGAAGTTTCTCCTTCCTAAAAAATAGAGAAAGATGATTAATTCAGCGCAGAGCTCAGAACCAGGTTTGTCCTGAAATCACCTCCCACCACCATCAATAGCATTTTGCTATTAACAATAATAAATAGCATTTGATGGTCTAAATTTCCAGCCTTCCTTCTGCATTGCCACCCACCGGCTGTAAATCAGGTCCTCCGTAGGTTTTTTTGGTGGTTCAAGCTTCTTTGCTGCTCTCCCTGTTGTGGGCTCATCCCCACACTGAGGAGAAACATCTCTGCTCCACCTGGAAGAGCTGCCCTTGCTAAGCCCTATGGTTTGGAACAATCTGGCACCAGGCTGGGAAATCTCAGTTAATTCAATTAGAGAGCAGGTCCTGCTCTTGGAAGCTGCCACACACTGGAGCTTACGAGAAGTGAAGAGCGAAGAAAAATTTAGAAAAACACGACAGAAGAAAAGATACCGAGAGGGAAAGAGATGGTGAACGGCAAGAGGGGAGTTAACGAGAGCCAGAAACACAAGTTGGAGAAATGTTGATTTTATTTAGCATTAATTGCAGGAAAGAGCCTATAAAGTGCGGTAAAAAATTATTAAGTACCACTATGCAATGCCAGCTTTGTGCCAGCCATCCCTACGAAACAGGTGTATTATTCCTAGTTCCCTAGGTATAAATAAATAATTGCTGCTCCACATCTTTTTTTTATGATGGCATTTCATTATTTTTTACTGCCATATTGTTATGGCTCCAATTCCTCCAGAGCGGGTTTGGAGATCGGCCGGCGAGGGAAGGCGTGTGCGTGTACCTGGGCTGGCAGGTCTCCGGTCACAGCATCCCAAGGGAACACGTGAAGCCCAATCTCCCCTGCCCACAGGCTGAAACAAGGTCTCACCTGTGGTCCCAGCTCTGACAACGATCTCCAGATGAATACAGAAAGGAAAATTATGGCCACGTTTACAAGGCGATGTGCATCACGTCAGGGAACCGCTCCGCAAATCCAGAGGGAACAGCTGTAACAAACAGGTCATCCAAATTACCTTTCCCAGGAGAAAGGGACCTGGGACAGGACATTTTGGAAGATATCACCCTGGTTCAAGCACCAGTATCATATCAGCCCACTAAACTTGATGTCAGGGACACAGAGCTGGGGTTTCCCTGAGACATCCCATCCATCCATGACTCCGTTTGCACATATGGAGATTAGAAAAGGAAAATAAAACCTGTGTTCAGTTCCACTTTTAATTTTCTGCCCGTGATCTGCCCATATGCTCTTCCCAGCGCCGTTCCATGCAGGCTCTGATGTTGCCTGAGTGAAGAACAACGAGGGCAGATCACATTTTTCCTGAACAATGTTTATATCAGCATTTCTGGGGGCTTGTTTTATCGAGTCTCTCACTCCTCAGAAGGAGACTCAGCAGGGAGATAAGCGCTGGATGCGTTTTCCTAGCGATGCCTCTTGCCTCAGATGAGGCCACCAAAGACGTTTGGGGAAGCAATGATTCCCTGGTAATGCCTCAGTCCGAGCTCTGACCTGGAACCGTGGGCTCTGCAAATACGCATAAATCTTCAGCTCACGTCCAAATCACTGCAAGGTTCAGTGAAAACAGCAAAACTGCCAGGGAATCTAACCCAAGCTTCAGTCCAATTCAGGCGTGATTTACGACCTCAGGTGGAAACCATGAAAGGCCATGGCTTCAGCCCCAAACCAGAGGATGGTCCTTTGCCCCAGCCCAGGGGTTTGGGTGCCGAAGGACCGGGACAGCGAGAAGTTAAACAGCACCAACACGTCTCCCAACAAAGCCTTCAAACCCTGCTCGTCGTGTGGTGAGTAAACGTAGCTGATGCACAAATCAAACCTGTGTCCTGCCCGAGTCAGCAACGGGAAATTAAACAAATCAAAGAATAATAAGGGAAAGCAAGCAATGAAGTTATTTTTTTCTGATTGAAGGGTAGCAATTCACTAGCATCACCATCTGTGAGCAGTTTTTCCCCAAACGCAGAATTCTGCAACAGTTCTATGGTATTTCAGGACATTTATAATGGCAGTTTAATGCTTATTCCCCTATCAAAATATTATCATAGACAGTAGGAGACATACTTTTTTTTTCTATTAAAAAAAAAAAAAGAGGAAAGGGAGAGGGCCTCAGTCTCAGGGATGCAATTTTCTTGGGAAGAACGGGTGTCACACCAGCAGGGAAAGATGCTTCTGTTGGTCTCTGCTGGCAAAGCTCCCCCCAGCCAGAAGTAGGAATGATTATCTCTACAGAGCATTAACGAGGCAATTTCCTCTCCTTCCTCTGACCCTCGTTATCTATCCTCATATTACCTTGGAAAAGCTAACCACAATAACAATCAGCATAAGATCCCAGGTGACATGACCAAGAAGACTTTTGACCCATCTCCATATCAACCCTGCGCATCACTAGGAACCTCCAAACAATCACTCTCCATCAACCAGCCCTTGAATTTTGAGCCTCTCAGGTGGGTGGGGAGGGGAAGGATGGGTGAGGGAGGGGATTTCTGCACCCTGACCCTACCCAAAGGCAGCCTCATCGAGCTGTGGGGCTCCCAGCCTGCAGCCTCCAGCCCGTGTTGACGTGGGATCACGGCTGTAACATCTGTATCCCATCCCAGTGCCAAGTTGGACTTTTTTTTTCTTTTTCCAAGACTCGGCATCTCCCCCATGTGCATGTAAATCTCCAAAGGGAAACACTGCATCATGGGTTTTGACCAAAAAGGTAATCCTGGGCAGTATGTTATAGCAACACCTGCAACGCGCGGCGGCTGCTCCAGCCCAGACTGCCCTTCTGGTGGCACGGGGCTCCCAACACCCCCCCGGCACCCGCAGACGGCCGTCAGCTCATAAGCCCCAAACACAGACGGTTTACAACACCCCGCAGGCTTTTTGGGTCACGAGGCAATAAGAAACGGGTCACCCGGGCCAGCGATTTTGGGGGGGACCAGGGAAGGCGATGCCGTGCCTGCCCACAGCCCCCCGGGCCTGGCTCAGCTGGTGGAAAGGGCACGTGCCACATCAAGAGAAAGATGCCAAGAGCAAATAGAGTGCCAGGGAATGGGAGAAATGTCTCCTTTTGCTTGAACAGCACCAAGAATCACAAACTCTCTCTTACTGCTACTTCCAAACATTTCAGTTACAGCTTTCTCCTGTTTCTTTAAGCGACTAAAAACAAGCCCTTGCACCTCTTCCCAGCTCTCCCCCATCTCTGCTGGGTGCCCTGCAAAGGCAGCTGAAGGTGAGCGGCCCCACAGCGCTGTGAAAGTGCTGTTTTCCCATTTCTGGGAGAATTATCACCGTACCTCATCTGCTCTGCTCCCCTCTGCACCCTCCAGAGCATTTACCGGGGTCCTAATACCCGTGACACAGCGACTCCCACCTTCAGAGGGGTGCGACCAGCTGGGGATGCTCAGGAAAACATCTCTGATGCTGAACGGGTTTGATTCACGGCAGGAGTAAGAAATTAATCACTTTACCTTCAAACCACATCAGTTTCTTCAGGCAGACAAAACCTAAGGCAGTTGCCTGATTTTTCAGAGCTATTTCTCATCCCTGCGACGGCACGTGTGACATGGAAAAAGACATCACAAAAAAGCTGCCTGACCCCCTCCCTCCCTGTTAAAGCCCAACACGCCTCTCCTAGTCTGACCAAGGTTTTTCTTGAGGGGAATGTTGGCAAAAGTATAATCCAGAGGCTCACTATCTCCCTCTCTTTCAGTGCAAAACCAAAGAGATCCCCAGCTCTTCTCATAGGAAAAAGTAAGCTTGTACCGAAAGGGTTTCAGCAGGACCTACCTTCTAAATGAAATGAGATTTAGTAACAAACTTTTTGCCCTCTTTTTAATTTCAAGTGAAAGAGGGTGACAAGGAACGAGGAGTGTGTCTGCTATGGAATATTCCTGCAGTACTCGGGGCTGTGGTTTATTTTACTAGTGGTGACTAGTTCAAGCCACATTTAGTCAATAAATATGAGATATGAGGTCACTCCGCCATTTAGCTGTTACCCTGTCTACATATTTCACAGCTGGGTAGTAACCTTTTAACTAGCGTCTACCTCGGTGGGGAGTCTCCATAAAAAAAGAGCCAGGATCCATTGGTCGTGGTGGGGGATCAAGGCACAGGAGCACCACGGAGATTTCGGAGGAGGCTGAGTGGGAGGAAGGGGAAGCTTGGGGCTTCACTTTTCGCTTTCTTTCCCTGGTTTCCAGTGAGATAGCACCCGGCCGAGGAGCAGGAGCCTCCTGCATCCCCACAGAGATATCGGGCGATGGAGCAGCACATCCCACGTGCTGAGCGTTACAGTCAGTTTCCCCATCTTTCACATGGAAATGGGCCAAAAGACAAATTTCACTGAATTTCACTGAATTTTTAGAGTTGGAAGGGACCACAGAGATCATCTAGTCCAACTCTGCTCCAGTTTCCAGCTTTACAGAACAAACCTGAGTTGAGCATTTCCAAGGGGTTCACTTCTCTTATCCACCTCTGACAGGATTTAGCAGAAATTCAGGTTTAAAGGTCAATTCTCCCATATCCCAGACTGTAGCTTCTCCTCACTGCCTTTGATTTGGGGTGAGGAGGACACTTCCCTGAGCTGGTAACTCAGGGCTAAGCCGGGTTAAGACGGAGCATCCCCAAGTCCATCACTAGACATTTACACCACACAACGTTGCAGCGAGAGCAAACTTTCTGTGATGGTTACACCCTCCTTTCAGGTAGTTGTAGAGGGCAATGAGGTCTCCCCTCAGCCTCCTCTTCTCCAAACTAAACATGCCCAGTTCCGTTTGGAGAAGAGGAGGCTGAGGGGAGACCTCATCCAGGCGCTCCTTGACGGGCCACCCAAGAGAAGCATCCATGAGGCACAGAGAAGTCATTGAGGTGGTGCTGGTGGCGTGGGCTGGGTGATGGCAGACAGCCGGGTGGAGCTGCTGGCGGGGAGGGGACGTGGGAGTGGGGGGAGATTAGAGCCGGCCGGAGAAGCCGCCGTCGTATTTCACTTTTCTGCTGATCCCCAGAAACCTGCCCATAGATCATCCTGCAGGAGCAACACGTGGATCTAATTCTCTAATGCCAGGCCTCGCTGCGCCATTATCCACATAAATCCCCAAGCCTTGACACCGGCCTTTTCATCATTTAACTGGAGTTTGTGGGGAAGAGGGAGAGGAGGGAGAGATGGGTCTCGGCAGCAGGCACAGCTCCTCTTTCCTCATCGCCTTTATCCTCCTTAATAATCCTCTCTCTATTTCATCTATCAGCTGATAACATGTGGGTCCTATTTCCCCCCACCCTCCCCACATCTGAATTAGATGGCAGATAAAGTCATCCTGCGATCTGAGCCATGTTTGCAACTGCTCTTCATTAAAAAAAAGAAAAGAAAAGAAAAAAACCCCTCTCGTAATGAATGCAAGGCTCTGGAGGGCTCCCCACACCGTCCCCAAGGGCCTGGGTGACTCCGGTGTCTGTCTGTCCTTGGAGCTGGGTCTCTCCTGCCTTTGAAGTTTTGGGCCAGTTTCTCCCCTGGGCTTCACTGGCAAAGCAGCTCAGGGCTGCAGTCATTAGACCAGTTAAGGATCCGTTCCCAAATTTTTTTACTATCCTTCCAGGAAAAACCTGCCTTTTAATTACTCTCCCAGCTCACTTTATCTACTTAAACAAATATTAAATGCATTAAATAATTTCAGTGGCATTAGGAATAAATCCGTGCATTTAAGGGTAGGAGATTTTTGAGAGGAGAAGAGCATTTCATCCAAAATGCTTTTCTGTGCGAAAAATCAGGAGTCTTTTTGTTTAAAATAATAGAAAATGAAGCCAGAAAATCTGCAATTTTAAAATCAGAAGGGAGGGATTAAGGAAGCAAAAAAATTCTCTCTTTTCTTTTAGGGGTGGGAGTTAATAGAAGTTATTTAGGGTGTGGAGGTGGGAAGCAGCAGAAAGACAAGTTGCCTGATGAAGTGAAGTAACACAGAAAGTATCACCCAAACTGGGGATGTTTTCACCATCAGGCATTTCTGCCTGATATTTGTAACATGAAAATGTAAAAAGTCTGAAATGGACCCTTAAGAAGATTTCTATTTCTTCATAATTTCCATCCTACCCATTGCCAGCATTGCTGGCAGGGAGCATTGCCTTCTGGGTTCACAACAAAGGAAAATGTTGAAATCCCATAATTTGAAATCAGCTGGAAATTTGGGGATGGGGGCAAAAGCAGGACAGCAAGAGGACTCACATCATCTGAGACCTGGACAAACATTTCATGACCAAGAGCTTCCAGCACTTCTAGGTGGCTCTCCATTGCTGTGAGTCCTTGAAGTTTCTCCTTCCTAAAAAATAGAGAAAGATGATTAATTCAGCGCAGAGCTCAGAACCAGGTTTGTCCTGAAATCACCTCCCACCACCATCAATAGCATTTTGCTATTAACAATAATAAATAGCATTTGATGGTCTAAATTTCCAGCCTTCCTTCTGCATTGCCACCCACCGGCTGTAAATCAGGTCCTCCGTAGGTTTTTTTGGTGGTTCAAGCTTCTTTGCTGCTCTCCCTGTTGTGGGCTCATCCCCACACTGAGGAGAAACATCTCTGCTCCACCTGGAAGAGCTGCCCTTGCTAAGCCCTATGGTTTGGAACAATCTGGCACCAGGCTGGGAAATCTCAGTTAATTCAATTAGAGAGCAGGTCCTGCTCTTGGAAGCTGCCACACACTGGAGCTTACGAGAAGTGAAGAGCGAAGAAAAATTTAGAAAAACACGACAGAAGAAAAGATACCGAGAGGGAAAGAGATGGTGAACGGCAAGAGGGGAGTTAACGAGAGCCAGAAACACAAGTTGGAGAAATGTTGATTTTATTTAGCATTAATTGCAGGAAAGAGCCTATAAAGTGCGGTAAAAAATTATTAAGTACCACTATGCAATGCCAGCTTTGTGCCAGCCATCCCTACGAAACAGGTGTATTATTCCTAGTTCCCTAGGTATAAATAAATAATTGCTGCTCCACATCTTTTTTTTATGATGGCATTTCATTATTTTTTACTGCCATATTGTTATGGCTCCAATTCCTCCAGAGCGGGTTTGGAGATCGGCCGGCGAGGGAAGGCGTGTGCGTGTACCTGGGCTGGCAGGTCTCCGGTCACAGCATCCCAAGGGAACACGTGAAGCCCAATCTCCCCTGCCCACAGGCTGAAACAAGGTCTCACCTGTGGTCCCAGCTCTGACAACGATCTCCAGATGAATACAGAAAGGAAAATTATGGCCACGTTTACAAGGCGATGTGCATCACGTCAGGGAACCGCTCCGCAAATCCAGAGGGAACAGCTGTAACAAACAGGTCATCCAAATTACCTTTCCCAGGAGAAAGGGACCTGGGACAGGACATTTTGGAAGATATCACCCTGGTTCAAGCACCAGTATCATATCAGCCCACTAAACTTGATGTCAGGGACACAGAGCTGGGGTTTCCCTGAGACATCCCATCCATCCATGACTCCGTTTGCACATATGGAGATTAGAAAAGGAAAATAAAACCTGTGTTCAGTTCCACTTTTAATTTTCTGCCCGTGATCTGCCCATATGCTCTTCCCAGCGCCGTTCCATGCAGGCTCTGATGTTGCCTGAGTGAAGAACAACGAGGGCAGATCACATTTTTCCTGAACAATGTTTATATCAGCATTTCTGGGGGCTTGTTTTATCGAGTCTCTCACTCCTCAGAAGGAGACTCAGCAGGGAGATAAGCGCTGGATGCGTTTTCCTAGCGATGCCTCTTGCCTCAGATGAGGCCACCAAAGACGTTTGGGGAAGCAATGATTCCCTGGTAATGCCTCAGTCCGAGCTCTGACCTGGAACCGTGGGCTCTGCAAATACGCATAAATCTTCAGCTCACGTCCAAATCACTGCAAGGTTCAGTGAAAACAGCAAAACTGCCAGGGAATCTAACCCAAGCTTCAGTCCAATTCAGGCGTGATTTACGACCTCAGGTGGAAACCATGAAAGGCCATGGCTTCAGCCCCAAACCAGAGGATGGTCCTTTGCCCCAGCCCAGGGGTTTGGGTGCCGAAGGACCGGGACAGCGAGAAGTTAAACAGCACCAACACGTCTCCCAACAAAGCCTTCAAACCCTGCTCGTCGTGTGGTGAGTAAACGTAGCTGATGCACAAATCAAACCTGTGTCCTGCCCGAGTCAGCAACGGGAAATTAAACAAATCAAAGAATAATAAGGGAAAGCAAGCAATGAAGTTATTTTTTTCTGATTGAAGGGTAGCAATTCACTAGCATCACCATCTGTGAGCAGTTTTTCCCCAAACGCAGAATTCTGCAACAGTTCTATGGTATTTCAGGACATTTATAATGGCAGTTTAATGCTTATTCCCCTATCAAAATATTATCATAGACAGTAGGAGACATACTTTTTTTTTCTATTAAAAAAAAAAAAAGAGGAAAGGGAGAGGGCCTCAGTCTCAGGGATGCAATTTTCTTGGGAAGAACGGGTGTCACACCAGCAGGGAAAGATGCTTCTGTTGGTCTCTGCTGGCAAAGCTCCCCCCAGCCAGAAGTAGGAATGATTATCTCTACAGAGCATTAACGAGGCAATTTCCTCTCCTTCCTCTGACCCTCGTTATCTATCCTCATATTACCTTGGAAAAGCTAACCACAATAACAATCAGCATAAGATCCCAGGTGACATGACCAAGAAGACTTTTGACCCATCTCCATATCAACCCTGCGCATCACTAGGAACCTCCAAACAATCACTCTCCATCAACCAGCCCTTGAATTTTGAGCCTCTCAGGTGGGTGGGGAGGGGAAGGATGGGTGAGGGAGGGGATTTCTGCACCCTGACCCTACCCAAAGGCAGCCTCATCGAGCTGTGGGGCTCCCAGCCTGCAGCCTCCAGCCCGTGTTGACGTGGGATCACGGCTGTAACATCTGTATCCCATCCCAGTGCCAAGTTGGACTTTTTTTTTCTTTTTCCAAGACTCGGCATCTCCCCCATGTGCATGTAAATCTCCAAAGGGAAACACTGCATCATGGGTTTTGACCAAAAAGGTAATCCTGGGCAGTATGTTATAGCAACACCTGCAACGCGCGGCGGCTGCTCCAGCCCAGACTGCCCTTCTGGTGGCACGGGGCTCCCAACACCCCCCCGGCACCCGCAGACGGCCGTCAGCTCATAAGCCCCAAACACAGACGGTTTACAACACCCCGCAGGCTTTTTGGGTCACGAGGCAATAAGAAACGGGTCACCCGGGCCAGCGATTTTGGGGGGGACCAGGGAAGGCGATGCCGTGCCTGCCCACAGCCCCCCGGGCCTGGCTCAGCTGGTGGAAAGGGCACGTGCCACATCAAGAGAAAGATGCCAAGAGCAAATAGAGTGCCAGGGAATGGGAGAAATGTCTCCTTTTGCTTGAACAGCACCAAGAATCACAAACTCTCTCTTACTGCTACTTCCAAACATTTCAGTTACAGCTTTCTCCTGTTTCTTTAAGCGACTAAAAACAAGCCCTTGCACCTCTTCCCAGCTCTCCCCCATCTCTGCTGGGTGCCCTGCAAAGGCAGCTGAAGGTGAGCGGCCCCACAGCGCTGTGAAAGTGCTGTTTTCCCATTTCTGGGAGAATTATCACCGTACCTCATCTGCTCTGCTCCCCTCTGCACCCTCCAGAGCATTTACCGGGGTCCTAATACCCGTGACACAGCGACTCCCACCTTCAGAGGGGTGCGACCAGCTGGGGATGCTCAGGAAAACATCTCTGATGCTGAACGGGTTTGATTCACGGCAGGAGTAAGAAATTAATCACTTTACCTTCAAACCACATCAGTTTCTTCAGGCAGACAAAACCTAAGGCAGTTGCCTGATTTTTCAGAGCTATTTCTCATCCCTGCGACGGCACGTGTGACATGGAAAAAGACATCACAAAAAAGCTGCCTGACCCCCTCCCTCCCTGTTAAAGCCCAACACGCCTCTCCTAGTCTGACCAAGGTTTTTCTTGAGGGGAATGTTGGCAAAAGTATAATCCAGAGGCTCACTATCTCCCTCTCTTTCAGTGCAAAACCAAAGAGATCCCCAGCTCTTCTCAAAGGAAAAAGTAAGCTTGTACCGAAAGGGTTTCAGCAGGACCTACCTTCTAAATGAAATGAGATTTAGTAACAAACTTTTTGCCCTCTTTTTAATTTCAAGTGAAAGAGGGTGACAAGGAACGAGGAGTGTGTCTGCTATGGAATATTCCTGCAGTACTCGGGGCTGTGGTTTATTTTACTAGTGGTGACTAGTTCAAGCCACATTTAGTCAATAAATATGAGATATGAGGTCACTCCGCCATTTAGCTGTTACCCTGTCTACATATTTCACAGCTGGGTAGTAACCTTTTAACTAGCGTCTACCTCGGTGGGGAGTCTCCATAAAAAAAGAGCCAGGATCCATTGGTCGTGGTGGGGGATCAAGGCACAGGAGCACCACGGAGATTTCGGAGGAGGCTGAGTGGGAGGAAGGGGAAGCTTGGGGCTTCACTTTTCGCTTTCTTTCCCTGGTTTCCAGTGAGATAGCACCCGGCCGAGGAGCAGGAGCCTCCTGCATCCCCACAGAGATATCGGGCGATGGAGCAGCACATCCCACGTGCTGAGCCTTACAGCCAGTTTCCCCATCTTTCACATGGAAATGGGCCAAAAGACAAATTTCACTGAATTTGACTGAATTTTTAGATTTGGAAGGGACCACAGAGATCATCTAGTCCAACTCCCAAATCTGCTCCAGTTTCCAGCTTTACAGAACAAACCTGAGTTGAGCATTTCCAAGGGGTTCACTTCTCTTATCCACCTCTGACAGGATTTAGCACAAATTCAGGTTTAAAGGTCAATTCTCCCATATCCCAGACTGTAGCTTCTCCTCACTGCCTTTGATTTGGGGTGAGGAGGACACTTCCCTGAGCTGGTAACTCAGGGCTAAGCCGGGTTAAGACGGAGCATCCCCAAGTCCATCACTAGACATTTACACCACACAACATTGCAACGAAAGCAAACTTTCTGTGATGGTCCCAAGCGTAACAAGGACTAAAAGCTGCACCCCCAGCCCTGATTTGAAACCTCTGAGGTTCCAAGTGAGGGGATCTCCTGTGATCCTGCTTTGTGCCCATCCTGCTCCATCGCTGGTGTGGTCCCACTCAGAGGAAAGCATTGAGCATGAGAAGGGACCCTGGCCAAGCCCCCTGGCCTGGCTCCAGGGAGGTTTGTAGGTATCTG